>NC_056736.1:697671822-697761822 GCF_019279795.1 Protopterus annectens
CGCAAAAGTTGTCTAGGGTTTGTCATATCCCTGTCAAATTTTCATGTGAGGAGTTTTGCTGTATGCATGCTTGTATTATACACGATAGAATATTTAACCATATAACCAAAGCTACTAATGAAAATTCATTTATTTGTTGGACTTACAAAATCTTAAAACAGATAGACAGCTAGAAGCAGAGACCTTCAACGAAAACATTGCTTTCTAAGTAACGACAAGACCTACATTGTGAAGTGGGTTGCCAATAAGCTTGAAGTGCATGTTTAAAATATAGACGGTGACATATTTTACACTTTATAATAAAATGTGGTGGTGGTCTATGCGTATTGGCAGTTTTTTTATTACATATGGTCTCAAGTTCATCTCTGACAAACATCGTAGCTTATATGTTTCCGTTACCTTTTTGATTTCTGCTGAATATTGCTTACCTTGCAAAAAGAATTCAGATTTAAAGATGACTGTAAACAGTAAGTTAAGATGCATGATTGTAATAAATAAAATATCTAGCTTTGAGTATTCCAACACAGCAAGAGTTATTCAAAACTGCGTGCATAACTCAGCTCTTTCAGTTTAGTTTGATTTATTTTAAATGTGTAACACAGCGGCACTGCAGCAGTTTACTTGAGTGACACTCATTTGTGGGCTGCAAGTGAACAGCTGTGGATACTGAGTGGCAGTTCATTTGGGCGTACTCTTTTTGAGAAACATCTGCTTTATCAACAAAGGTAAATGGTGGGGCTGGGTGTTTGTGAGTGAGTGTCAGTGTGTGTATTTTAGGGTTAGGATAATGGTTAGGGAAGGGGATACCTTTAGGGTGAGCACGAGTGTGAGTGTTTAGGTTTAGTGTAAGAGTTAGGTTAGGGGATATTTTTATTATATGGGTGTGTGTGTGTGTGTGTGTGTGTGTGTGTGTGTGTGTGTGTGTGTGTGTGTGTGTGTGTGTGTCTGTGTAAAATGGTAATATTATGGGAAGAGATCTGAGTTAAGCTGCACATTAAGGTTGGGCCAGTGGTACGGTTGGAATGGCTGTTGTGCCACTGCCCCTAACGCTAATGTGCAGTTTAACTTAAAAAAAGCCCTTTCTATAGCACTATTATTATTCAGACAAATTGAAGCTGAAAGTGGTAGGGTTATATGCAATGCATTGGAAAAGTACATTTATTTCCTTTTTCAGTATACTGAGTCACAGAAACCTGGTTCAAGGCCTCAGAGAGTACCCTAGCCTTGCAAGTCTAGAATGCCTTCCACACCTTCAGACCTCAAAATGAACACATGAGAACCAAAGGAGGTGGTGTTTCTGTCTGTATTAGAGATAAATTCACCTCCCAGCTAGTTAGACTGGACAACGCCATGGACTTACTTCATGTTCAGATTAATGTGGGTAAGACCCCCATTCAAGTCGGGTCTATATCACAACGTCAAACTTACAGAAGTTCAATTGTTGTAGTATTGAACTGTTATGTTCAAAACCCAAGTAAACCAAAACCACAGAACAGCGATTTTTTTTTTCCAAGGTAAAAGAATCACTGTTCCGTGACAAACCCCCCCCCCAAAAAAACTTAACCTTAAACCTAAACTGAAGTGGGGTGCTTCGCCCCCACATCCCCCAAACCCCTCAATGTGGGGGGCTGTGCCCCCACCCCCTACTTAAATATACCAACCCTGAGATTGCACCACAGTGGAGGAAATAGCAAAACCTCGAAAATGGCCCACCGATTTTTTCCCCCGGGAAAAAAAGTCGATGTGCTGTGGCTTCGCTATTTTTCACTTTCAGACTTTAGGGTTCGATATTACAGTGTTCAAACTTGTTTTAGTTTGACGTTGTAATATAGACCCTTCAAGTCATAGCTAGTTATAGATCCCCCTCCATGGATCATGATGAGCACAAGGCCTACTTGACCAAATTGGAGTCAATCCAAATATTGCCAAACACTACGGTCATAGGGGATTTCAATTATCCCACCATCAACTAAGAAACCTACTCTAGCCCTAACTCACTACTGCAAAAGTTCCTTGATTTTGTTAACTCAAATGCTCTGAACCAAATTGTTCAAACCCAAACAAGAGGAACAAACATACTGGATCTGGTCATCACTAACATGACTAACAACTGTCAAACCCACATTAGTTAAATCTGACCACAAATCAGTCACCTTTGAACTGGCACTAAGATTAGAACTCACAAAGGGTAAAGTCAGACTAAAAAACTTCACCAAAGCAAACTATACCATCCTAGGGGAAGGTATACTTGCATTTCAAGTACCACTACCAGCTTGAAGTGGTAACTATAATGTAGGAATTGTATGGATCAAGCAATCCCTAATAAAATCAAGACCCTTTCCACCAAAGGCAGGCGCCCGGTCTGGTGGACCCCAGCCATAAACAAACTCTACAACAAGAGGAGAAAGCTACTACATGACAGAGCAAAATCCCTAAAAGGGAAGGCATCTCTGATCAATACTAGCAAAAAACTACGATCACTCATAAAATCATCCAAGGCCAACTTTGAGAGAAAAATCGCTAATGACACAAAAGACAATCATAAAGCCTTCTTTAGCTATGTTAGAAACCTGGGTGGAAACTCCCAGATATGCTCAGAATTAGTCCAAAATGATAAAAAAATCACTGAACCCACAGACATTGCCAACATACTGGCAGACAGGTTCAGTGCAAATTCCCAAAAGGAGAAATATCTATCCCACCAGAGTCTAGCCTCCCAAACATCTCAGATGCCCAGGTGAGAGCTGCTCTCTCTAAAGCAAAAAACACAGCATCAATGGGACCGGACGGTGTCCCCGGCTGTGTGCTTCCCGGACCCAATGAGGGACTAAACCCCCCCATAAGGCTGCTGTTTTATCTTTGCCTTACTACAGGATACGTGCCAAAGAATAGCGTACGGCAACTGTGGTCCCACTCCACAAAGGCGGTGCTTCTACGGACCCTGGAAATTACCACCCCATAAGCTTGACGAGCCTTGTCTGCAAAGCTATGGAGAGGATCATAATGGAACTCATAAATAAAGACATTGGGGACCTACAGACACTGGATCCTACCCAATTTGGCTTTGTCAAGGGCAGATCCTGCCTCTTGAACTTGGTCGACTTTTTCGAAACAGTCACTAAGGCCATTGATGAGGGTAAGGCAGTTCGCACAGCCTACCTTGACCTAGCAAAAGCGTTCGACACAATACCCCACTCGGGCATCATAGAAAAGCTCACCAGCTTAGATGTAAACCCATATGTCACAAGATGGGTTGCAAACTGGCTCAAGGACAGAACACACAGGGTTAGAGTTGCTGGTGCCATGTCAGACTCTAAGCCGGTCACGAGCAGTGTCCCACAGGGCTCAGTCCTGGGCCTCCTCTTGTTCGGCATTTATTTTTCTGAAGTGCAGGCAAACATAGGGGGATTGTGGCTGACAAAATTTGCAGATGACTGCAAACTGGGCACCATAACTGACACTCCATCAGACACAGACATCCTCCAGAAAGGTCTCATAGAAATGGATAACTGGTGCCAGAGCCATGGCCTTAAGCTAAATGCCAAAAAATGTATAGTCATACCCTTTGGGAAAAACAAGGTAACCCCTAATTACCACATAGATGGTAATCCATTAAACACGGAAGAAGTTATCAGGGACCTGGGGACCCAAGTTGACAGTAACCTCTCTTTTGACACTCACATTGCCAAAGTGGTTAGGAAGACCTTCTACATTGCCCACCTGATCATGAAGGGATTCACATCCAGATCAGGAGAGGTCATTGTACCCCTGTACTCTTCACTTATCAGACCAATGATTGAGTACAACGCCCCATTCGGAATGTACCTTACCCGACACCTGCAGCAGTTGGAAAGACCCCAAAAGTTCCTCACCAAAAGGATAAAGGGGCTCAAACATATGTCATACGATGCCCGACTGAAGAAACTCCAGCTCTATTCAGTCGCATACCGTCTGCTCAGAGGTGATCTGTGCCTGACATACAAGGCCATGTCCAACCCGGAATTAATGGACATGCTCCACCTCAAAAAATCCAAATCCACCAGAGCCACGAGAGCAAGAGACTTAAACCTCAACACAGATATAAATAGGACGTGCTGGAGGGACAGATTCATCACCCAGAGACTCCCTACACTATGGAACAGAATCCCAGTCCATGTGAGGCAGAGCCCCTCACTGACTCTGTTCAAGAGAAATCTTGACGAGTGGATGGGAGATCGTAGGTTTACCCTGGGAATCATCTCTATATCACTGCTGGACAGAGGCACAGCAAACTAATGGGTATAGTATTCTCATCCTAAGGGGTGGTGAAAGCCACACACACTCTGGCTAGGCTTATAAATGCCCTAGGGCAGATAGCCTAGTATGAACCTATGAAACCTATGAACCTATGAACCCATACCAACGCTTACACTAAAGCCCTGTACAATCACTTGTATAAGTGTATAGACTTGGCCGTTCCAGAGAGAATCGAAGCCAGAGCCCCAAGTAAAAAAAAAGCTGCCCTGGTGGGCATGCAACATTAACAAACTTTACAACAAATGCAAAAAGTTGCTGTCTAAGAAAACTAAGTCAAGGCCCCAACAATGGAAAGGCACCCTTCTCAGCCTCAACAGGCAAATAAGACAACATGTCAAATCCTCTAAGGGTAACTTTGAGAAAAACTTAGCAATCACAGCCAAGGATAATCATAAGGTCTTGTAGCTTAAAAGGTAGGACCCAAGCATGCGTCCAGCTAGTGACTAACACACACTGATTCCACAGAGATAGCAAACTTGCTAGTGGACAGATGTGGCAAAAATTACATTCCCTTATCCACTCTAAACTTATCACAAACCTTGTTTCCAACTTTCACCCACCCTACATATCCAAAGAGCAAGTCATTAAAGACTTGTCTAAGGCAAAAACACAGCCTCTATGGGACAAGAGAGCATCTCAGGCTGTCTTCTAAACAAACTAAAACATGAACTAGCATCACCATTAAGTACTCTATTCAATCATAGCCTAACCACTGGCTTTTTTCCTGTGGAATGGTAAACAGTAGGAGTTATTCCCCTCCACAAAGGTAGATTAGCAACATACCCAGGGAATTATATACCTATAAGTCTGACCAGCCTCATCTGTAAAGCCATGAAATGTATCATCATGGACCTCATAAATAAAGACATAGGCAACCACCAAACCCTGGATCCAACCCAATTCAGCTTCATCAAAGGCAGATCCTGTCTGTTAAACCTGGTGGATTTCTTTGAAAATGTGACCAGGGCTTTTGTTTGGGGCAAATCTGTACACACAGCATATCTCGACTTGGAAAAGGCCTTTAACACAATCCCACTCTCAGACATTACTGATAAACTTAGCAAACTGAATGTAAACCCCTTTGTTGTAAGATGGGTTGTCAACTGGCTTACAAACCGGTCACATGCTATCAACGTGAGTGACTCCACATCAACCACCAGACCTGTCATCAGCCAGGTGCCACAAGGGTCAGTGCTGGGCTCCCTACTCTTTGGTATATACTTCTCATAAGTTCAGACCAAGACTAAGGGGCTGTGGCAGATCAGGTTTGCAGATGACTGCAAACTGGGTGCAGTTATTGAATCCCCAAATTATGTCAGTATACTCCAGGAGGGTCTTTTTATTTATTACTGAGTGATTCATTGAAGTATCATTGCATGACATTACTGGTACAGACAGCAAACAACTCATGTTAAAATTCACTACAGGACTCTGTTTATGAGTGTCAAAGATATGTGACTTAAGGAAAAGTGAGTTAAATATTATACAAACCTATATATATATATATATATATATATATATATATATATATATATAGCTATGCCATTTGATCAACACTCATTTGGTTGAAGGTTCATTTGATCGAAAACCAGTATTCAAAGCGATTAACATGGATTTATCCCCCTCCCCAATGTCGTGCGACCCTGGAGTTGTTATATATAGTTAGGGAGGTGTGGGGGCCGAAGCCCCCTACCTATTTTCATTTAAAATCTGTCCTTTTTGTTTTTTTGCCTTGTTTCTTAGTTCAAGAAAGGCTTGCCTATTTGTGAGTGTTTTGTGTTGACAAACAAAAGACGAGGACCAGCATACAAGGCACCTTGTAATGATATGAAATACTTTAATAAAAGTATTGGGTTCTTTGAAACAGACCGGTTTCGGCTAATACAAAAACAAAGCCTTCTTCAGTGTAAAGATTTCATACAAAAAAGAACCTTTTATAAATAATTCATTGGATCATGTGATTAATTACAAATGTTCATTAAGACCTGGCTTAAAGTGCCCACCAAGTTTAATAAACCATTTTCTCTCCATGAAATTCAGTAAATCATGCCAACCTAATTTATTGTTTCTAGATCTCATGATTTTATCTATGATGGTGAAACTGAAACATGCATTGTGATGTATTAAAGAATGCTTATACAGGGCATTTATTTCTCTCTTGTTTTTGATATCACTAAGATGCTCAGATATTCCAAGCTTCAAGGGTCTTGAAGTTTGACCAACATAAAATGCAGGACAGTTGCACTTGGCCAAATAAATTACACAATCGGAGGAACAGTTAGCAAAGAATTTTATGTTATACACTTCAGGGGTATTTTGGCTAGTAAAAATTTTAGTTTTAAGTAGCTTGGCACATAGGAAAGCATCCAAGTAGAGGTTCACCTGATAGTGTAGTTTGGATAGTATTTATAGCTTTCACTTCAGAATGTTTAAAATTATTAAAAAAGCAGATACATTTTTTCCTTTACGGAAAGAAAATGAACATCTGTCACCAAGTATTTCTTGGAGTTTTGGTTCACATGTTAATATGTTCCAATTTTGTTGGACAATATTAATTAGTGTATTGTTGTTGCGTCCGTATGTGGTGATGAATCTGGGTGGTTCGGAATTTGATTTGTTCTTGGTTCTATAAAGAAGGAGATCCTCTCATTTCATACTATCAACAGTGTGTTTGGTATGTAATAAATGACCCATTTTGTAGCCCCGGTCATGAAATCTGAGTACTAAATCATCCCTGAAACGTGTGTATGTGTGTTGATCAGAACAAATGTGTTTAATACACATGAACTGAGATTTGGGAATGTTTTTGCAAATGTGGGGGGGGGGGTGAAAGCTGGTGGCATGGAGTAGTGAATTGCTTTCAGGGAATTTGTGATGAATTTCTGTAGTCAGCGTATGATCAGATGCTCGGCAAACCAGGACATCCAAAAAAATCATTTTATTTTTATCATAGCTGACAGAAAATTCGGTTCCCCATTTATTTTCATTCAAATAAGTGGTAAATTCCAAAAGATATTCACTATCAGCCCTCCATACCAACCAGCAATCATCCAAGTATCTACGCCAGATGTCCATTTCTTCTATATAAATATTGTATGAATTGTCATAAATGACCTATTCTTCGAAGTAAGCCATGAACAAATCTGCGTATATGGGGGCAAAAGAACCCCCATTGCTGTCCCCTTAGTTTGCAAAAAACATTTTCCCTTATAAAAGAATACATTCTTAGTCAATAAATGTTCTGTCAGACATAACAAAAGGGTGTTGAAACCTGGTTTATATAATTCAGTCTTGTTAAGCCAATATTCCAAAGACTCCAAACCAGCCCAGTGTGGTATGTTAGTGTAAAGTGATTTTACATCTAATGTGCAGAGTAACCAATCTGGCTCAAGCTGTGTATCAGAAATAATTTGAAGGAATTCAGTGGTTTCCCTGATCCTTGCTCGGACACATTGTAAACGCGGCTGTAAGTGTTTGGTTAGAAACAGAGATAATGGTTCAGTTAATGCGTTTTTACCAGAAACGGTAGGTCTACCGGGAGGATTCTGAAGATCCTTGTGTATTTTAGGTAGAAAGTATATGTACCGTGGGCAAGGATTGGGAATAGTAAGTTGGAACTGTGTATTTTTAGTAATAATCCCCTCTTCAATAGCTGAAGTAAGAAAAGAATCAATCTGTTGTTTGATAACAGGTGTTGGATCAATGGTTAATTCAGAATAATATCGTGCATTGGATAATTGACTGAATGCTTCATGGTCATATTGAGATAAATCCTGTACAACTATTGAACCCCCTTTATCAGCACCAATAATAACCAACTTATGGTTATTGGCTAGTTTACTAATGTTGTCCATACATGTTCTCGATAAATTGTTTGGTATGGGAGGGGCTGACCTGAAGTGAAAATGAAGGTCTTTGATCATAGCTTGTTGAAACATAGAAACATGTTGATTCATGGGAGGCATGAAGGAAGATCTGTGGTATTTAAATTCATCAGAGATCTTTGATGATTGTTGTTCCTGAAAAAATAATTTAAGGTTGAGAATCCTGCAATATGAAATAATGTCATGAACAAAACTTTCTTCTGAAACAAAGAAACCAGGAATAAATGATAATCATTTATTGAGAATTTCAATTTCAGAGGAGGAAAGGGCATGTGATGAAATGGTTATGTTTACATTTATGACTTGGTCACAAACATCTGTAATAGAGTTTCCATGTTGTCTACATCTTTTATGTTTTCTGCCCCCCTCCTCCTATGTGTAAACCCTGAGTTGTGATGGAGTTCCTTCTTTTCAATGCTGGTGAGCCTGTGGCACCCCTAGAATCAATAAGAATCAATATCTAAACCCGAAGAAGAATATTCAGCTGAAGTATCAGTATTGTAAGGTGTACTTTTTTTAAGAATGGATTTAGTCTATTTCCTTTTGGGAGTAGTCCGATTTTGGGAAGTAAATCGGACATGTTTTGCTTTGTTTTCAAAATTGAAAGGGTCACCTTTAGTGTAATCATCTAGGTCTCTCTGAAACTTCTTCCTTTTCCTTTCTTTTAACTGGGATTCTAATGTAAATAATTATTTGCTTAGATTTTTGATACTTTTAATATAAATGGTCTGTCCCTCAAATTGCTTAGCCTTTTCACTGAGTAAGGTGATGGATGCTATTTAATGTTCAATGATTCTGTTATGATAATTAGCCAATATTTCAACAAATTTAAGAGATGTTTCTTGTTGAACCTCACCCCATTGTTTAAGTGAGAGATCATCTATTTACTAGTGGTTGTGTACGTATCCTTAAACCCCGTGGGGTAATTATTTTAAGCAAATAGGCACGGAAAAGCTTATAATGCCAAACGTTGTTTCTCAAAGATCTCATGTGTTTATTTAAATTTGAAAAAATATTTTCACAACTGTCATTGTTGGCTGCATCACCAAGATCATCCAACCGTTCACCAAGTGGACCTAATCCAAAAGCCGATAGATCATCTCTGTCAGCAGATAGACCTGTAAGCAGATGATGCAATTCCATGTTGAACATTGAAATTATGTTGATTAGTGAACACAAAAAAGTCCACAAATGGACAAGTACCAACTATCAAAATGGTCAAGATATTAAAATTATGTATATATCAAAATACCTTATTACATGACCTTGGCTGGTTCAAAAGATGGATCAATAAGCAATAAAGCTATAGTGATTTTGAATATATGAAATATATATACACACCACCAAAAAAATTGGTGGGCATAAGCTAGGTACTTTGCCGGTCCTTATTTGAACCAATAAGCCATTGGTCAATTAATACACTTGTTCAAAATCAATATGTAACTTGGTACACAATTTAAAAGGAATGGAGTGAAGTTGGTGCAGCAGATGAAACAACAGATGTGAAAGCAGAAAAAAATATATCTTTTTATTTTTGGCTTGAATAAGCTTACCAATGAGCCAAGGACAATGAATAAAATATCATACAAAAGAGTATATGTAATGGTTATCAGAATCAAATTCAATGGTATAAAAAATATAAAACAAAACTTATAACAATACCAAATGTCTGATTCAACTTCATTTGGGGCACAATATAATGTAGTAAAATATTCAAAGGCTGGGCAGAATCATATGACCATAAATAAATGATCAAAAGGCAGCCAACCTATAATGGAGTTAGAGTTATGATCAGATGCCCAAAAGAAACATCCGGAATTGTATATCAATGCCAATAGTGTAAACCTTATACAAGTAGTGTGTAAATTATGTAGAAATGGCAATATTAAATCCTAATTAAAAGTATAGAATCATGGAACAGTATATCATCCCTGTGTAAGACATATATCAAGAATTAGAAAAATGAAGAATACATATATACAAAAAGCCACATATATCAATGTTTGGATGTTATATAATAACCGGGAATAGATTATGCACAGTATATAACTGTGCATAAACCAAAAAGTTTTATCAAGCAGTCCCTATCTAAGAGCTAACTAGCAATAGATCACATATGAATAGTGAACAACATGAAGCATGGATCTCACATATGAATAAAATATGTGTAAAGTATCTATTGTAAAATCACTAATGTTGTGAGAAAGCCAAAACAGTTCAAATAAATTCAAAATGATGAATTCACACACTTGAATTGTGGTTAATGTAGACAAAGGTGCAAAAACCTTAATGCTTCAGCTATGGTCCCTAAAGAATGGAAAAGTCACATGCAAAAATGAAAACCAATTACCATTGTAATATGCCTATAATGTTCACCATAAAACATGTCCCTTTTGATTCAAACAACAATCGGCAAGATTGCTTACATGAAAATGATAATACTGTAAAGAAAAGAACAACTGAACTGCAAAAACATTGAGTAAATCAAAGTAATATCCTTAACTATTCACTATAAATTCCACAACAAAACGACTGACAAACAGTCATGGGCGCCAAAAATTCAAAGTGATAAATCCCTACTCATAGAATTATTATAATTGTAAATGCAAAGCAGTTAGCTTAGATAGACCAGCTGTAATCCCCAAATGTTCAAAATAGTCACATACCAAAATGAAAAACAATTCACATTGTAATGTCCTAATGACGTTGGTCATAAGACATATCCCTTACAGTTGCAAAAACAATCAGCAATGATACTTTCATAGAAAAAATATTGCTTAAAAAGGAAAAGCAATGACACATAACAGTTTGCTGTGATTTGCCTATATTCTAATGATGAAACACAATAATGTCCCTAGCTAATCACTATGAATTCCACAACCAGGCATCTAACAAACAATCACTGTTTAAACAATAACTAACAAAGAATCACATTTATATGATAAACGAAAGTAAAACATGAATCCTAATAAGTATAAAGTATCATATTAATCTTCCAAATATTTGAACAAGAACCAAAAAGGTTCAAAGTAATTAGTCACCACTCATAGAAGTGAGGTAAATGTGATTACAAGCCGATTAGCTTTGATAGTCCAGCACTAATCCCCAAATGTTCGAACTTGCCACATACGGAAATGGAAAACAGTTCACATGGTGTTGTCTTAATGGCGAAGGTAATAAAACATATCCCTTTTGGTTGAAAAAATAATCAGCAACAGTACCTTCATAAAAAATTCCAAAGGAAAGCAATGATACTGCTGAGATGTAAGTGTCCATAACCGTTCGCTATAACTGACGAAAACAGACGCCTCTCTTAGACGTGACAGTGAAAAGTTAAACCACACATTAAGCCCAAAATGAAGTTTCAAAGTGGCTCCACCAAAATAGATAACAAGAAATTATTAAGTGCACTCTGAGCAGATGTTGCAAAGATGCTGAAACAATCATAGATAAAAAAACAAAAAACGGAATCACATAACACAAGCCCCCGGATTTATGAAGCTCGGCGCAAGGCCGGTGTCAGGCCTGCGCCGGCCGTGCGGTGTATATATGGTGTAGTAGCGCCATATGCATATTAATGAAGGTGCGCTGCCACCACATCCACATGCATAGGACACGTGCGCGAGTGCATGGGGCGTTACTAAGCTGCGCCCGGAGGCGTGTCAATGTCGGCTGTCGATGAGCAACCTAAACTGCTGAATATTATAGTCTGCCTGCAATAGTAATCGCACCTATCAGTGTCCATGGATAATGAAACGTATGCAAAGCATGCAAGACAGTTCCCGGCCACACAAAATTGAGAACCAAACAGAAATGCACGCAACACAATATGAGTTTCCGTCCATGGAACAAATGATATTTAAAATCGTGTGTCCGTAATGTACTGCACTGTAAGTAGTTATACCCAGTGGAAGTGAAGCGCATCATGTCGACGCGCCGCCAATACACACATCTAGCCCCATGGGCAGGGTCACCAGCAGTCCCACAGTGGTAGTGATAGTACACAGCTGGGCAGTTGTGGCCATATAACAACCGTAAAGAAACCCGACAGTCCAAATTGTATACCAGACTCACACAAACATATGAATATTAAAATGTGCTTTACACATGAACAGGAACGTAACTGGCATATACACATAGGATGCTATATGCGGAACCGGGACATCCAAATGCAGAACCCATGCATGCAAATGCAATACGCAATAACCCCTGTATAGCACATAACCCGCACCCATGTCCGAATGTCCACCAAATCCAGCTACCAGCCTTGCGCAGCCGTACACCTACACATAGCAAGTATTCCCCATATGTAGTAGGAAGTATCGTCCTAGGCAGTGTCAGGATTGCAAATATGTATCCCACATTTGTAAACATCCCATCACAGTTACGTAAATGCAAATGCCCGCGCGTTCATGTTCTGGCAAAATGTGTGTACATCCCGCATGGGATAAGTAACCTGTTGAAACATCAGAGTTGTTTACACGCCACGGTATGTAGTACTGTACACATCTGGACAAAACATGTATGTGTAGTCACGGTACTGTTCAGTTTCTAGACAGACATGCAAAACATACTATGCAGGATGGAACATCTGTCCACCATGCAGGTCTCCCCACTAGGGTTGCCACCTGTTCAGATGCCCAAGGTGGGATATCTTTTGTAGAAATGTGAGAATTTGCAGGATAAAACATACCCCTGGCCAGTGCAAAGGACAGAATGACACCTGTTTGCCAAGATAAAAGCTTATTTCATAACATCTGAATTGCTTATGCTATCCCAAATAATAGTTATGTGTTTCAGATACAAAATACATGTATCATGCAACTATTAAAGAAAATAAGAAATATACCTTTGTCTTAAAATCACAGGACATTTAGGTTTCGTTGCAGGACACAACTGTCCAAAGTGGGACTTCCCCTCGCAAAGAGGAAGAGGTGGTAACCCTACTCCCCACTGAATTATCGACAGTATATATTCAACTCAATCACATACCGCCACCACCTCTCAACCTATTACAGCAACAAAATCTGGACAAAGCCTAATATGATGGGTGGACAAATAGGGACAGATGTAAATACTTCTCTCACAAACTTCGAAAGTTCACAGAATAATAGTATGTACATTAGCATGAAATGTTGTGAGGGATGTGGGGTAGTCCCCGAGTATTACAGAGGTCCGTACATTTTTACTGTAACAAACCTTCACATATGTTTACTGTACTACTGCATACCTTAGTTAATTCATAGTTAATTCATGTCCAAAATAGTAATCCTCATATGAATGAATACAGGAAATAGTCAAATGTGAATGGGAACACCACTCACCATGGATTATGTATTGTAACCACCCCCACCCATATTATGTATTGCCAACATTATAAGCTGCTGACAGGTGCCCAAACACCTGTGTCTGTAAACACAGGTAAAATAATGTGAATGGGAACACCACTCACCGTGGGTTATGTATTGTAACTACCCCCACCCATATTATGTATTGCCAACATTATAAGCTGCTGACAGGTGCCCAAACACCTGTGTCTGTAAACACAGATAAAATGTTTAAAATGGACAAACTCTGCCCATGTGCTTTGTCTGACATTTGAACATGGTCAGGGCAGTTCCGTTCACCAGGCGGATAAGCCTAAACCTATATCACCACATGAACACCCTGACAATTAAAGACTTGTATGTGTCAGGACTATAAGCCTTGGGGTTCTGAATATCCCTGCAGTGATGAAATATGCAGCTTGGGTCCAGAGCAGTAGGGAATAGGGAATGTGTAATATGTAGTACCGCATTTTTCCCAGCAGGAGAATGGATGCCTGTGTCGTAAGTGAAGCGGTGAGGCATATGTTAATGTAGCTATGTACTATGGGTATGCATATAAATGAGTCAGAACACCAAAAGTATAGTGGTTACAGCATCCGGCCAACAGGAATGCAGTCCCGGTTCAACTACGACTACAGCACATATAATGTTAAAGTGTAATGAATGCGTCTGTGCTGTACAGACATTTAAATATGTAAAGGTGAACGTGTGTTTTGCATATGTCCATTAACAGGATTACAGATATTTTACTGGTACTGTCACAAGTAATAAAGCCCACGTAAGCACAAAGACTTAGTAAACATATGCAACCCACAATAAGGATATGCATGTGTGCCTGCGCGTAACCCACAATAAGGAAATGCAAGTGCGCCTGTGCGTGTGTAATCCGCTCACAGCATAGCAAATGAATGCTGGTTTCTACACGTAATGTCTATATACATTTGTGTATAGATATATATCCACAGACTTAAACTAAATAAATATATGAAATAAAGAATGTACAGACATATATATATATATATATATATATATATATCTATATATATATATATATACATATATATATATATATATATATATATATATATATATATATATATATATACACACAAACACATACAACATTAATTGATATATACCTAACAAACATATAAACAAATGTCTTCGTAGATATAACACATGTACATAAATAGGTTACACCATAGCTAGTATGGATAGACATATACAGACATGCAATTAAGGTAAATACACTGCTGCTCTCAAAACTTTTGCCCAGAAAGTATCAGTGTGCCAGATCTGCAAGTCCTACTCTTTAAACATGGATATAGGTGTCCTTTGCAGGACCCCAAAAATTGTGAATCTATACACGCACTGTCCTGTAATGATTGCTGCAAAGAAGTGTCATCTGCAACTACAATATAGCTGTACATGCAACAGTAGCTTGTGCAAGTGTAATAACACATGGGTTGACAGAATGTATGACATATTTCCCGACATGCGGAGAGTGGATAGTGCTTAGAAGTGTTGTCATACTTTATTATCGCTCACATTAAATATGTGTTATGACTACTGTGGAGGGGTGTCAGGTCTGGGAATCATGGGTATGCAATAATGGGCCTAGGTGCCTAGGTGTTGGTTGGCACAGATTTATGAGGTCCGCCCCATGGGAGTGATTAATATTCCTATGTGGGTATAGCAGACGCCTCTAACTTCCAAAAATGAAGAACCCATCTACTGGATATTGTGTAAACTATTGGAGGAAGACGTAGGGAGTTATATTAGTGTTGTGTAAGCGATTATCAAGGACGTACATGCGTACGATTAAGATGGTAACCATACCTCTCAATCAGAATAAGACATCTGGACAAAGGCATTTTAAAATACGTACAAATAGGGAATATTTCAAATATTCCTCTTACAAAGTCAGAACATTGATAGAATAATGGATCATTCATTAGTATGAATGTTTTGAGGGTTATTAATTGTAAACTACAAATGTCTGTCATTATTGTCTAACACCACAGTCCCTAATGACTTGCCACTAAATTACCAGAAAGGCACAATATTATTAAAAAAGGAACAAAATCAGAAGTCTAAGTTCGGGACATTTACCCAAAATGTGTACAGTTGAGAGGTATGAAGGTAACCCTGACCTAAATAAATGTACAGAACTAGTGAGATTAGGTGGACAGGTGTGAAGAAAGACGTGATGACAAATGACAAAACATGTATAAATCAAAAGCATGTACCTCGATAAATTTGGATGAATACTTATGCCCTGTAATAGTCAATGTGGAAGGTTAATAGAAACAACATAAATGTGTCCCTCAGGGTGCTATGCAGTGTCCCCGATACAGTGTTCAGTCTCCCACACTCGCATGTGAGTTCTGCCACTGACGGAAAGCGCAAATACTGATGAACACATAAGATAGATGATAGCAGAATATGTTTTGATTAGCACCTGTTGGCTTCTGTGAGGAACACAACACTCTGGGCGGGTGTGTCCTACAAAAGGAATGTAATGGCATATGGCCTGTGATTTCTTCATATATTGTGTGTAGTGGTGTAATAAAATGACATATCTTGTATCAGAAACAGATACATGTTATAGGAAACAGGATTATCGACTATACCACTACAAGACAAATCTGAAGGTATGAAAAGTGCTGAAGTAGTCAGTTTAGTATTGACCGCAGGTATGTGTGGACTTGTCAAATGTCGCAGCTGTACATATAGTTCCTATAGGGCTGTCACCTCTACAAATGATGAAAGTGGGAGCTGCTCTGTAGAAATGACAGACGTAGCAGGTCAAAACATACCTACAGCCATGCTTACTCCACAAATAGACATATTAGCACACAGCAAAGCTTAGGCCAGGATTCACGAAGCTTTGGTGTGTACGAGTAGAGTAAGAGTAGAGCAAGGCAAGATGTCTGCCGAGCTATTCAGCAATATCCTGTAGGGGCGTGTAACACAGCCCCTTAAACAAACGTTGCACGGACAATGTTAGGATATGCAAATTACCCCATTTGTAGGTGAAAGCTATGCAAATGATGTAAAATATGCGATACATGAAACAGTAAGCTGTCCGTGCAAGAGTAGAGTTATGTGCAGAAATGTACACGGATGTTAACTGAATAACGTTCTGCAAGTAGCTAAACGGAGCAATGTCATCTGCAAATAAAGGATGGATTTAGTTGAAGAAGCATGCCAATGGCCAAATATAAGGCCAGTGGCATGTTTTTCCATTGGAAATTAATAAAACTCTAGTTGTCCTCCCCCGATCTCCGGTGTTTAAGCATAGCGCAGCGGTGCGAGTATGCGCTGTGCATACAAAACAAGACAAATATGTAAAATATACATACAAATTGTAATGTCAGTTAAAAGTTAGTTTGTCATGCAGGTGAATGGCAAGCTGAAGACAACATGGCTACTGAGTAGTGGCTGCTATGTGTGGAAGCGCACTCTTAGAGATGTAACCAAGCATTAGTAGGCAATCCTATGCAATTGAGGCTGAGGATAGTGAAGCACAATTTGTCATGCCATAGGGGCCAAGCCTCTACAGTGTAAGAGTAGGTTAAGGGGACTATCAGCGTAGAAGATAGGTGACATCATGAGTGTGTATGTATAAAACACTGTAATCTTATTGGAGCAGTGTGTCACATGTTTGCTGTCAGTGACTCATCAGTGGAAGAGGCGTGTTATGATTTATCCTAGGTAAAGTCAGTAAACTGACGGTGTACGCCATGGATATCACTAAAGTTCCTTGCAAACCTGGTGAAGTGTGCTTGCACCCGTGCAAGCCTGTAAGGCCGAGTAACCATGTGTGCATGTGTGTCTGCCCGTGTGCGCGAGTTGAAGAATGAGTAAGCTACTGTAAGATTGTTGAAGCCCGTGTAATGTTGTGTAAGCCAGTGTAAGTGTTTGCACGCATATATAAGCCTGTGTGTGCACGTGGAAGCGGATGTGCACTTCACTGTGCTCCTATGCGCGGCGCTGCTCACTGTGGACACAAACAGTGAAAAGGAAGGTAAACAAATAGCAGTAAGTTAACCAAGGAGAACTACCACAGCTAGCAGGTGAAAACAATCAGATTGAGTATATTACACAGCCAGTACAGTAGGCCAGCACACCACAGCATGTACAACTCTACAAACAGCATTCCACCATGTTTTTCTCAAACACACTTCAACACTGTAGTATACTAAGAGAAGTGAAAACTGTAAAAGCTTAACTGAGACAACATAATGTTAGGGGCTGCCATTGCTATTATACGTCAACATATGCAACATGTGGAGGGTTGTGCCAATGTGAATGCTGCTCAGCATCACACAGTGAGTAGACGGAGAGGAGTGTGCAGGCACAGGGTAACCTACCAGGGGCTACATGAGCTGGAGATAGTAGAGCACTACAGAGTGGACAGAGACCTCCTGCAGAAGATTGTGGAGCTGGGCAGGCCATGTCTCACACATAGAACCAACAAAGGGAAACCTATCCCAGTGGAAACCAAGGTATGTGTTGCCCTAAGGATACCAGCAACAGGTACCTTCCAGAGATCAACTGGTGATATGATGTGGATTTTACAAACATCAGCATCCAGGGTACTGCACCAGTTCTTGAATGCCATGTCAGCACATGTCAGTGATGATGTATATATCCCCAATTCCCATAAGGTATTGGGCAGGAATATGTGTCTTTTCCACACAATAGTGGAATAACCTAAGTACTGTGTGCAATACACTGCACGCACATATGCATCAAAGCACCAGCCAGTGAGTGTGGTAAGGACTACATCATCCACAAGGGCTTCCCCTCCATGAAGTGGCGGTTTATGTGTGATGTCCAGCCCATAATAATGAATGTGTGTGCTGGATGCCCTGGAAGCTGCAATGCTTCCGATATGTGGCATCTGATGCAGCTGTACAAAACATTTGGCAATTTGGACAACCTTCATGGTCACCTAGTGGGGGATGCTGGATGTGCAGTTCAACTGTGGCTGATGACAAACATCAGAAATGCACACACACATGAGCAGGAATTCCATAATGAGGCACACGCACATACAGAAACTTTACTCTAGCATGTGTTTGTGTCGCTCAAGTCACAGTTCTGGTGCCTGGACACATCTGGTGGCGCATTAAAGCACTTGTCAACTACATGTACCAGAATTGTCTGTGGCCTAGGTCATCTGTGTCACACACACACACACACACACACACACACACACACACACACACACACACACACACACACACACACACACACACACACACACACACACACGACAGTTTATATACATAGTGTGAGTGACTGTTCATGTATGTGTATTACTGCAGAACAGTTCAAACACAGACAGCAAAGTATGTCAGTAATGGACATTCATCATAGTTGTACAACCACCTTGGAGGATATGCATGCAGAACTCTCATTGCATATGTGATACAGTGATGTACTTCAAAATACCATTGTAAATGCAAATATCAAATGACAAATGACATAGCACTTATCTATATGTACACATTGTTACCCATTATACATATTGGGGTGTAATACCTATGTGTTACTGTTGGTAAAGTTTGTGTAGTAAATGTGGATAACTGACTCTTTTTAGCCTTATAGGTTTACAGCATGGGTTGGATAACACATATCTGTCTGTATGATACCCTTGTGTAGAATAACTGTGACATGTGCAGAATGCATTCTAAGCCACAGTATGAATTCCCAGATATGGACAGGAATATCCCTATTGTCTTTGCTTGTAACTAACATGGCTATATGTCAAACAGTAATGGTCCCAGCAATGTGTGGCGGTCAATACCAGTGCGTACTGGTATAGTATAGTACATGTAGGACCACATGCTACTGTGTGTCCTACATGTGTGGGTCAGTTGTGAAGATATCATATAACAATTGGTTATTCAGACTGTTGAGGTCGTGTCTACCACCATAATGCAAAACAATCACAGATAGTAACAGTATCACCCACAGCACCGTGTAAAACCATAGCAATCACACATCTGTAGACAAGTACAACAATATGTGTAGTATAATGCATACTGGCCACCAATAGAAACTATGAAGTGTTAACAGTGTGTAATACAGGGCATGTCACCATTCCAATGTGTCCACTATACATGTACATGCAGACAGTGCACCTTCACCATGTTCACATATAAATACATGAAAATCTGTACTACACACATCACACGTACTGCACACTCTGAAACACATGCTGCCAATACTACACACGTCAGTCAAATGGCACATGGATGGATAATATATCTTCAGAATTAACAGTGCTGTACACTATACTACATTGATGATCATAGCTGTAATGTATCATGCCTGCTTACATACACCTAGAAGGAAATCACATTTTGTGTTAACAACATTGTAATATTATTACAGTGCTATAAAGCCACCCTGTGTATCAGCACCATGTTAGTCTGTACCTGCATCAATGTTACACATTACAAGAGGTGGCACAGGTGTCATCATATGCACAGGGTATGTACTTTCTTTTCCAAAGCCTGTCATTGAACCAGCCAATCAACATGTATGCATTTGTGTGTGTGTGTGAGGGACAACAGGTTTTGCATGGCCCAATGTTGATGCAATGTGTGTGTGTATGTGTTATCCCTAGCTGTTTGTTTTATGTGTGTCTCTGCATGTATACTGTTTCAGCATGTGTCAGCCATATACTGGAGGTTGTGGGACAGTCACAGACTGTACCTGCCAGGCTGTACAGATCGCCATTCTTGGCCATGGACACCCCTCCATGCATTCAATCATATTCCAGTCCTGCACCTGGCAATGTATACACATACATTCTTGGGATCTGTATCACAACCTGTGGATAAACGGGTGTCAGTAATGTTAACCTGATTTGCATAGTATTGTCGTTTAATACATAGTTATATGAGCCATACTCATCCTCCAAAGTAATAACCACTGCTGACTGCTGCTGAGATGTGCACATGAACGTTTAAAGGTGCTGCACTATCATTGTTTTCAATGGCCCTTGTAATACCCAGCAACAAAATAACTGTTCACTACACAACTATAACCCAGGATCACTACAGCACACAGTATGTGCACTATCACAGAGCCATAGCACATTCAGATACATCCAAGGTGAACATGTACAGATAATGCAGCACATGCAATAGTGCTAATATCCACATACATATTACAAATATATATATATGCACACACACAAACACACACACTTGGCAGGGCTGGGAGTTGAACATACACCTAACTACCTTATCACACTACAGCATTACGTATTTACAGAACGTGCTACCGAGATTACTGAACACAGCACTCCCAGAGGCATACTTCTAGGTGGGTAACATCATCCGCAAAGGCAAAGACGCCGATAGGGAATGTATGTGTTGTGAGGCATCTAAAAGCATTACTGTGTCTCCAGGCAGCTGGAAACACACACACACACTTGGCAGGGCTGGGAGTTGAACATATACCAAATTAACTTATCACTATCACACTACAGCATTACGCATTTACAGAACACGCTACCGAGATTACTGAACACAGCACTCCCAGAGGCATACTTCTAGGTGGGTGACATCATCCGCAAAGGCAAAGACGCCGATAGGGAATGTATGTGTTGTGAGGCATCTAAAAGCATTACTGTGTCCCCAGGCAGCTGGAAATACACACACACACACTTGGCAGGGCCAGGAGTCAAACATACACCTAACTACCTTATCACACTACAGCATTACGCATTTACAGAACGCGCTACCGAGATTACTGAACACAGCACTCCCAGAGGCATACTTCTAGGTGGGTGACATCATCCGCAAAGGCAAAGACGCCGATAGGGAATGTATGTGTTGTGAGGCATCTAAAAGCATTACTGTGTCCCCAGGCAGCTGGAAACACACCCACACACACACACACACTTGGCAGGGCCGGAAGTTGCACATACACCTAACTACCTTATCACACTACAGCATTACACATTTACAGAACGAGCTACTGAGATTACTGAACACAGCACTCCCAGAGGCATACTTCTAGGTGGGTGACATCATCCACAAAGGCAAAGACGCCAGTAGGGAATGTATGTGTTGTGAGGCATCTAAAAGCATTACTGTGTCCCCAGGCAGCTGGAAACACACACACACACACACACACACACACACACACACACACACACGCACACACGCACACACACAAACACACACACTTGGCAGGGCCTGGAGTTGAACATACACCTAACTACCTTATCACACTACAGCATTACGCATTTACAGAACACGCTACCACGATTACTGAACACAGCACTCCCAGAGGCATACTTCTAGGTGGGTGACATCATCCGCAAAGGCAAAGATGCTGATAGGGAATGTTTAGAGGGTGAGCAGTCTGAAAGCATATTACTGTCATACTACTGACGTAGACAAGCACGGCAGTGCTGTCATCGGGCCAACTAAATATCTACAGAGCACTACAACACTAAATAGATACGGGATGCACCACAGACAGTACACCCTTCGAGACAGCAACCAGTGTGTTCAATGTAGGCATCCATCGTGACATTGAAAATGGACATCTGTTGCCTGGATGACCACCATGGCTATACAGAATGTCAGTGGCCATGCCCACACGCTTAGTATCACACGTCTGTTTGGAATGTACTGTGTGTCCATCTACACAACGGCATACTGGGCATGCTCACACACTTAGCAGTTGCAAAGGGCTGTCTTGCATGCACACGGATTCTAATCATGGAAGGGCGCAGTTTGGAATGTACTGTGTGTCCATCTACACAACGGCATACTGGGCATGCTCACACACTTAGCAGTTGCAAAGGGCCATCTTGCATTCACACGGAGTCTAATCACGGAAGGGCGCAGTGTGGAATGTACCGTGTGTCCATCTACACAACTGCGTACATGAATTGTACTGTGTGTCCATCTACACAACAGCATACTGGGCATGCTCACACACTTAGCTGTTGCAAAGGGCCATCTTGCATGCAGATGGAGTGTAAACACGGAAGGTCTCAGATTGGACTGTACCGTGTGTCCATCTACACAACTGTGTACATGGACTGTACTGTGTGTCCATCTATACAACAGCATACTGGGCATGCTCACACACCTAGCTGTTGCAAAGGCCTGTCGTGCATGCAGATGGAGTGTACACGCACAGTACAGAAGGGCACAGTAAGGTATAACTGTCCTCATGCACAGGGCGGTCACACATGCAGTGACCTGTACACACACAGCTGCCATCACAGCTGTCACAGGTGCAGGTCACACACGTACACACTGCAGTATACACTGTAGCTGTCGAGTCAGCACCATGTCGTTGGTGCAGCACTACACAGCCTTACGGTACCACAACACCATGTGACACATGACCACTGGGCTGTACAGAGGTGTACACCAGCTGTGCAGAGTACACATGCACCAACAGGGATCCAAAAGGTGTTATGCATTGCAATGATACCTGTATACATGAACAGGTCGGCTCAAGACATACCACAGCCCTTACACAGCTGTGACACCTGACTGTTGCTGTACACCAATGAACACACGTCTGGATATGTCATACATGTGATTGTGTGGATGTGTGCATGGACTGCACACACAACACATACATACATAGCCTTAGATGTACCTCGTGCATAACACTGGCCTAATCAATGCTACACACGCGAATGGAAGGTGGGCCCATGTCTGTTGAATGCTCACACTACAGGGGGTAGCAATGTTGACCGGGACACATACCCTTGTACTGGTCGCCTGTGACACCCATAATATCATACCACAGTCCATGTGTTATGTATGTCAACACACATGTCCAACAATAGCAATGCATACAAACATGGCAACAGGAGACACATGTGACATCTGTACTGTGCATGCAGCAACCATGCATGTGCAGTGGCCGATGTCCGTAACATAGTTGCACCTACCTACGACATGCAGTCGCAATGCAGACCCATCATTGACACCTGTATACGGTGACATACAAACAGCACGTATGGAGGGATGTGTGTACGTAACATGGTGAACCACCTGTGTAGATGTATGTGTGCAGGGGGTGCCTCACAGTTGTGTCACACACCATCCTATCATGCCATGTGCAAACAGTACGCTATGTCGCTGTTATGTGACAGTGCTGACATAATGCATACACAGTGGTCAGGTGTTATCAACTATATGTCACATGGCACCTGTAACACCTACAACCTCCCATGTGCATATAGCAGCACATTTGCCAGATATAGCGTTGGTACACATAATGCAATCAATCCCACTGCATGTCTATCAAACGTGTCATCATATGGCAGGTGTATCATTCCCAGCACTGCCATGTGTGTCCGAATGTGTGACCAGAGATGCCACATATTGCGGGGAATATGTCCCAGTTGTTACACATCCCTGTACACCGTTGTAGAGATCTGTACATACGTCAGTGTGGGAAGCATGACGTCGGCCGGTGTGGTGCATCACACACGTCGGCAGTCCGTATACACATGTGTGGTCACCACAGTGTGTGTGTGTGTGTCTGTATGTATGTCTGGTGCTTGGTGTGAGGGTATATGCTAATATACGGTGAGAAATGATCACTAACCCCACATGGTGACTAACCCATAATGGTGATGCATTGCACTACCCTGTTGATGCCATAGGTCCCAGCCATACTGGCTACCTGTGCA
Organism: Protopterus annectens; assembly: GCF_019279795.1. Taxonomy (NCBI): domain Eukaryota; kingdom Metazoa; phylum Chordata; order Ceratodontiformes; family Protopteridae; genus Protopterus; species Protopterus annectens. The sequence goes on from NC_056736.1 coordinate 697,696,029, forward strand.
CGTTCCTTTTCTGTGACACATCGTGTGGGTGCATAGTATTGTGAGGGTGATGACCACATAGGCAAGGGTCCCCACCTGCACATTATGGGGTGTGCGTTATAGTGGTATACACCCAGTGAATGTGGCCATGTTCCTGTACTGTTACAGGGTCCTACTGCTGCACAGTGTGGCCTCCAGCTACCAAGTGACACCTCAGATTATCAGTGGCCAGACCGCTGTGTACAACCCCTGCACCATGTCACCATACCTGTAATGTGTCCTGCTATGTATGTCACGTCTTTGTCCAGTGTAGCCTGTGGCACTGACCACATGCGTCAGGTGCAGTATATTTGCGGACATCTGTGTCATGTTGGTGTTTCCAACAGTCAGGTTGAGGGTACATGTAGCATGCTGATATTGCCAGACTTGCCTGTGAGTAATCCACAGTTACACGTGGGGGACTGCAAACACTGCTATCTGTAGGCACATGCAAGTACACCATAGGAGGGAACCAGGGTATCACAACCAACATGGTGCTACAGATGTAACCGAGACACATACCGTGAACACATCACAATGCATGCTGCACCTGCACTACATGGTATGACCGGTGCATGTCGACAGTACACAACCTATGTCACATACACATCTCTCAGTATTCACACACAACCACTGCAACATACACATCCCTCACTATGCATACACAGGTAATATTACATACACCTCTCACTATGCTGTCCACCCTGTGCATCAGAATATTTGTGCATAACCCTGCACCGATGGTGTGGATGACAGGGATGTGGCACAGGCTTCATCATATGCACAGGGTGATATGTTTGCCAGGGGCATAGGCTGCACCAATGGATAACATCATGTGTGTGTGTAAGGGCCAGTGAGTTGATTGGACATGTCTGTTCAGAATGCATGTGGATGTTGTGGAGCCCTACAGTTGTGTTTGCTGTGTGCATGTATGTGTGTACACAGTTCTGCCATTTGTGAGGCCTACACAGGGTATAATTGACAGCCCCAGATTGTACAGAGCAGGTTGTACACCTCACTGTGTCCATCCATGGCCACGTGACCTGTGCCTGCCTGGGGTTGCACGGGCACTACCAGGTGGAGGTACAGAGTGGCTACTGTCCGACGACACATGTCCGCTGGAACCGTGTCCTCACTGAGAACGTCCAGGGCCACTTCCATGTGGCCTGCTGTGTCCTGGTGTTGACAGCGCAGCACTAGCTGCACTGCTACTGCTACCAGCACTATGGGAGCGGGCATGTGAGGTGGCACGCTCACGTCGACCTACACTAGGTGGTGTTGCTGGCCTACGTCCACGTGGCCTATGCCTCACTCCTACCAGATGTTCCAGCACAGACAGCTCCCGCTCACGGATTGCCATGCCTTGGTCAAGGATTCCGACCATTTCACCTAATCGCCTATCCAGAACATTAGCAATCTGCTGTTGAGCATTTGCCAATGCCTGGATGTTGTCATTTAGAGTATGGATAGCAGCCCTCTGCAGCCTCTGCCCTTCTCTGTTCTCCCATTTAGCACATGCCTGTGCCGCCATTACAGTCTGGAACATGAGTCTGGTGATACCAGCTGCTACGCTGTGTCCTGCAGGTGCATGTCTGCCAGAGGTCCTGCTACGAGCAGCACCAGCCACATGCCTGTGTGGCACATCTGCAGTCATTACACTGACAACATGGTGTGTAGACACACCTTCTGTAGCCACCACACATTCCTGTTCCACGCTAATAAATGCTGACTGTCCTTCCTCTATGGCCACTGGTGATGCGGTATGTGTTGGCAGCAGAACTGTGTGCGGGGAAGAGGGGGACATAGCTGGGATGGTAACCACTGGCACAGATTCAGCCCCTGACAACCCTGCCTGTACCTCATGCATATGTTCATCACCGCTGGTATCTGTGGGGACACTAACATCAGATGGACCACAGGAGGGTAACGCACCTACATCACCTGTGAATGCAAAGAAATACTGTAAAGTACAATAGACACAGACACACACACACACACACACACACACACACACACAGAGACACACACACAGAGACAGACACACACAGAGACAGACACACACACACAGGGACACACATACACACACAGAGAGACAAGAGACACACACACACACAAAGACAGACACACACACACACACACACACACACACACACACACACACACACACACACACACACACACACACAGACAGAGACACACATACAAACACAGACACACACAAACACAGACACACACACAAACACAGACACACACAAACACAGACACACACACACACACACAAACACAGACACACACAGACACACCATGCATGTGATTTGTCAGATGGCATGCAGCATGCCTGCAATACAGCAGAGGGCATGCAGCTCAGACATTAACAGTGTTAGTAAGCATACCTCCCTGGGGTGCACACTGCAGCAAGCAGGTGTCATATCAGTAGCCATGCAGTTCACACAATCATGATAGTATGCATGCATCCCCGTGATACACCATGTGGCCCAGAACAGGATAACAGTACACATGGCTGACGTGACCTTGACATGTAATCTGCTGACATGTGCATTAACATGCATACATGTCTGACACAATGGTGTCCTGACACATGTACAGCATCATAATGGGCTTCACATTGCAGTGTTGTGTGTATGCCCTACAGATAGAATGCATGTTTAGCAAATGTGCATGAGCATGGGAGGGTAGTGTGAGCCATCTACATTGCTATACAGTGTGAAGTACAGACACTGTGCCATTGTATGTTATCATAAGGCATCTATGTTGCTGTAGAATGCATAATATGTACACATTGCATAGCCATAACTGCAACACAGTCGTGATGTTCAACAGATAGTATATGGTAGACTTCAGTGACACCTCCAGTAGCTGTGCACAGGCTTTTAGGTTGTCCAGTGTACCACATCAACTGTATAATTGGTCAACTAAGGCTATAATTGGACCATGTGAGGACAATGTGCAACAGGGTGTATACACATCCCATGTACTGTGTGGCTACATGTCTCTGGCCATCCCCCATGGCCATGTGTGCACATGTGTTGGCCAATTGTGTGTGATGGCCATCTATCTCACATGTCTGTGTTGTCCCATATGACATACACCCATAGATGTCAGATATGTCACTATCCACAGGGCTGTGCAGACAACGGGTTGTATGTTTGGTATGTGGGGTATAGGTCATGCGATATTGTGACAAATTGCAGACAGAACACTACATGTCTGGGACATGTCAGGTGGCACATCACAATGTGTGCGCCCAATGCAGGAGCATATGACACAATGGTGACACCTGTGGGCTGCCCATATCACAGCTCACTGTGTGGTAATGTGTGCGTACCACACATGTTGTTCCAATGCATACTACATATGCCTCCATTGTAGAACACCTCCACCGTTATATGGACAGCTGACCACACATGTCGCAATGACAAGTACTGTGGTTTCAAGTCGGTGTATCATTATGTTTGTATATATTGCACATGGGTGGCCTGTGTGAATGATGGGTGATGCGACCTGCATATCATGACTGGAACAAACATCAGGTGTGCAAGTGTCAATTGGCCACATGGCAAATAGATATACACTGTAACATGCCTGATACTGATGACAGTCTCACCTGCAACGGGCTCATGTCTGTGCGGCATGCCAGAGGTACCTGTATAAGGGTGACACACCAGTATGAACATTATCCATGACTGTATGACAGCCACAGGTTGCACTGTGCATGTGAACACATTCACCTGTGTAATAGCATATAGTATGCACATGTGTGCATACACAACGTAGCATACTGTAGTATGCAGCATGTGTGTCCACATACCTTGCATATATTGTTACTTTACATAATGTACAGTGACACATGCAACTACATGGGAAATAATAGCCATATGTGCAGTACTGACTTACCAGGCAACTCCAGGCTCATTGGTTGGGAGACACCCACCTCCACGATGGTACCTAGTGTTTCTGGATGCTGCTCCCTGGGTGTCCCCAGACTGGCCAGTAGCTCCTCGGTGTGTGTGAGTGGGGGCTGGGTTGGTGGCCCACCACCTGTTCCACCTTGTTCCCTGACGATTGCAGTGGCACTCTGTTTTGCATGTCGTATCAAGTCCGTACAGTGTCTGCGCACCTGCTGGTAGGTGCGGTTATGGCCACCCACATCGTTCACCCTCCTGTGTAGATCCTGCCACAGGTCATTTTGCTGCTGGGCATGCTGTGGCACATGGCTGAACAACAAGTCATAGTTGTCATGGAGCTGTGGGATGAGGACATCCTCCTCCTGGCGGGTGTATGCTGGGAGGCGTGTACGGGGCATTATCTGTAAGACATAATGATGGTGACAGGTCACAGTTTCAGAGATGTACAGAGATACTGCTGCACATACATTTCTATGACATCTACTACATCTGCACAGTTATCTTTGCAAAGCATCATGACACTGACACGACTGACGTGTTTGTGTCACACACATGTCACACCCATTATGCATTGGATATCATCACCATATGTGTCACCTCATTACAGTGTTCATACTCCATGTAAATGCTGTCTTGCTGTGGGCATGTCTATTTGCCTGCACTTGTGTTCTTACCTATCTGCACATGCTGGATGTGTCCACTGTACTGCTGTTGACCTGGATGCTGTGTATATGTCACATATCAACACAGACACAGCCGTAATGGACTTGAGCAGTGACAATGCACACATATGCATGGACACCTGTACATGCATGTGTTTTGCCATATACATCTACACAGCACTGTACAACTGTTCAACATCCTGCCACGGATCGCCTGTATTGCACATGTGATAGACATGGGACAATGGCTAGTCAGACGACATTCGCAGGGATGGTTATCATAGGTTCATAGGTTCATAGGTTCATACTAGGCTATCTGCCCGAGGGCATTTACAAGCCTAGCCCATTGTTTTGTGGCTTACGCCACCCCTTTAGTATGGGGAACTATACCCATTATTTTGCTGTGCCTCTGTCGAGCAGTGACACTGAGGTAATCCCTGGGGTATATCTGCGATCTCCCATCCATTGGTCAAGATTTCTCTTGAACAAGGCCAGCGAGGTGCTCTGCCTCACATGTACTGGGATTTTGTTCCACAGCATAGGGAGTCTTTGGGTGATGAATCTATCCCTCCAGCACGTCCTATTAATAGCCGTGTCGAGGTTTAAGTCTCCCGCCCTTGTGGCTCTGATGGATCTAGATTTTTTGAGGTGAAGCATATTCATCAAATCTGGGTTTGACATGGCCTTGTATGTTAGGCAAAGGTCACCTCTGAGCAAGCGGTAAGCTACTGAATAGAGCTGGAGTTCTTTCAGTCGGGCAGCATAGGACAGATTTTTGAGACCCTTTATCCTTTTGGTGAGGAACTTTTGTGGCCTCTCCAGCTGCTGCAAGTGTCGGGTCAGATACATCCCGAATGGGGCATTGTACTCAATCATTGGTCTGATGAGTGATGAGTAAAGGGAGACTATGACCTCCTTTGATCTAGATGAGAATCCCTTCATGATAAGGTGGGCAATGTAGAAGGTCTTCCTAACTACTTTAGCTACATGGGTGTCGAATGACAGACTACTATCAACCTGGGTCCCCAGGTCCCTGATAACTTCTTCTGTGCTCAGTGGATTGCCACCTATTTGGTAGCTAGGGTAACCTTGTTTTTCCCAAAGGGTATGACTATGCATTTTTGGCATTTAACTTCAGGCCGTGGCTCTGGCACCAGTTATCCATTTCTGTGAGACCCTTCTGAAGGATATCTGTGTCAGATGTGTTTTCTACTATGGCGCCAGTTTGCAGTCATCTGCAAACTTTGTCAGCCATAACCCTCCTGTGTTTGCTTGTACTGGAAAAGTAGATGCCAAACAAGAGTGGGCCCAGGACTGAGCCCTGTGGGACACCACTTGTGACAGGCTTTGAGTCTGACATGGCCAGCAACTCTGACCCTGTGGGTTCTGTCACTCAGCCAGTTTGCAACCCATCTTGTGATGTATGGGTTAACATTTAAGCTGATGAGTTTTCAATAATACCCGAGTGGGGTATTGTATCGAAGGCCTTAGCCAGATCGAGGTAGGCTGTATGGACTGCCTTTCCCTCATCAATGGCTTTGGTGACTGTTTCAAGAAGTCAACCAAGTTTAAAGGCATGATCTGCCTTTGACAAAGCCAAACTGGGTTGGATCCAAAGTCTGCAAATTCCTATGTCTTTATTTATGAGGTCCATTATGATCCTCTCCATGGCTTTGCAGATAAGGCTTGTCAAGCTAATGGGCCAGTAATTTCCAGGGTCGGTGGAGGCACCGCCTTTGTGAAGTGGGACCACAGTTGCAGTGCCACTCCTGGTGTATCCAGAGGTAAGACTTTGATTAAACAGCTGTCCTAGCTGTGGGTTTAATTCCTCATTGAGTTCGTGGAGCACACAGCCGGGGACACCATCAGGTCCCATGGATGCTGTGTTTTTTGCTTTGGAGAGAGCAGTTCTCACTTGGGCACTGGAGATATTTGGGGGGCTGCAATCGTTTGGTATAGATATCTCTCCTTTTGGGGGGGAGAAGTTTGCACTGAACCTGTCAGTCAGTATATTGGCAATGTCTGTAGGATCAGTAATCTTCACATCATTTTGAACTAGTTCTGAGCATATCTGGGAGTTTCCTCCTAGGTTTCTAACATAGCTAAAGAAGGCCTTATGATTGTCTTTTGAGTCTTTAGCTATTTTCTCTCGAAATTTGCTTTGGATGATTTTATGAGAGCTCTTAGTTTTTTACTTATAGTGATCAAGGGTGTCTTACCTTTTAAGGATTTTGCTCTATCTTGTAGTAGCTTCCTCCTTTTATTGTAGAGTTTGTTTATGGCTGGGGTCCACCAGACTGGATGCTTGCCTTTGGTACTAAGAGTCTTTGTTTTGTTTGGGATTGCCTTATCCATGCAGTCCTGCAGGTGCTGGTAGAATGTGTTTGTAAGTGATTCAGCGGCTTGAGTACTGTTTTCCACCAGCTCGGGGGCCTTAAAGGAGACCACACTAGTCTTTAGAAGTGTGAAGTCAGCTTTTGAGAAGTTCTTTACTGTGGTCTTTTTTATTTCAGGTGGGGGTGGGATGAGGACCTCCAGCGAGATTAGTTTGTGATCTGATCTCACCAGTGAGGGGTATACTTCCGGTGTTGAACATTGTGCTCCCATGTTCATGATGATGAGATCAAGTATGTTATCTCCTCTTGTGGGGATGATGACTAGTTGTTCCATGGCATTTGAGTTTATGAATTCCAGGAACTTTTGGGCTAGGGTGTTTGGGCTTGAGTAGTGTTCCCAGTCTATATTAGGGTAATTGAAGTCACCTAGTATGATGGTGTTTGGTGATACATTTATCCCTCTAGTGTTTTCAGGAAGGCCATGTGAGGTTCCTGAGTTTGTGAGGGTGGCCTGTAACATGCTACAATTTGCAGAGCAGTCTTGCCTATGGTTAATTGCACCTGGATGGTCTCCGATGCATCGTGCATTGCCACCAGTCTTGAGGTGTGGGTGTCCTTGATGAATATGGATACCCCCTCCTTTCTTGGTATTGTCCGATTTTGGGGCGGAGCATGATATGAGGTAAAACCTGATAGCTGGGGTGCTCTCAGGAGCCTTGAACCAGGTTTCTGTCACAGCACAGACATCGATGTTCTCCATACTGAGAAGGGCCTCGAGTCGTGCATTTTGAGATTTAGACTTCTGGCATTGAGCAGCATTACCCTTAGTTTTTTCCTTTTTGTGTTCTAGGGTGGTAGGTTTAGAATTTGAGCCTTGCCTAAAAAGGCACTATGGGGTGGCAAGAGCCTTTGCCAATATCCGGAATCCCAGGGGTGACAGGTGCAAGCCGTCCCTTGCGAAGCAGCGTGGCTTGTCCAGCATGTCATCCCAGGCAGACAGATACTGGATCCCCTTTGAATGACACCAGTGTTTAAGCCAATTGTTAAAGCTGATCATCTTATCTCTGTATTGTGGCATCACTCTTGGTGAAGGTAGGATACTGCTCAAGGTCAGGGTCATACCTGCCTGGGCTACATAATCAGAGAGCTCCTCAATGTCTCTTTTCATGTAGTCCAAGGAGGTACGTCTCAGGTCATTTACACCAGCGTGGACAATGACTGAGTCAACCATAGCATGTGTGGGTACGGTTTTCAAGCTGTAACAGGCAGCCATTATGCCACCGCAAGGTGCATCAGTGCCACATTACTGATCCAGTCAGTTGATAGTACATCTACCATGCGGCCATCACACCATGTATGACTGGGATGACATGTGCAGCTTTGATGGACAGGGTTGCATGGTATGGTGGGAGTATGTCACATATATAGCACAGGGATCTGTCCAGCTTGTGGTGATCCTAGTATTAGGACGGTGGCTGTCCATGACATATGTCTTATAGATCAGGATATGGACATGAAGCATGTCCATCATCATGATGTAGCAAATGTCTTTCTGCAAGGTAAACAGCATGCTGCATAGTGGAGGTGAGGATTGTGAAGGCTGGTATCGCACATCCATGCATAGCCATTACCCCTTAAAGGTGGTATGTGATCCAATATTGGTCACCACAGTGCTGTATATGCCTGTCCAGTGATCTCCATGCTCATGGATGGCACCCTGACATGACATGGGTACCTCATATGACTACCTAAGGGGCCTGGAGACGTCACCATGTCAGGGGGTGCACTGCACAGCACCATCCCTTACACAGTGTCCATAATGTTGACCACAGCCTAGGTAGTAGTTTATGGGTACAGGGATGTTCACCTAGCGGTGACAATGCTGGTATCATCCATCAGACTGTGCACATATGTCACACACCTCACCCACACAGCCCATTCTGTATGTTGTTCACAACACTGACACAGCTATACTGATAGGTCATGGCCATTCACAGCCTTACATACACAGGTGCATAACATTTGTCTGTGTGGTATGGGCTACAATGAGGGTGGGGTACAACACATTAACCCTGTTCTACTGTAGCTGGCACTGGTGTGATGTGCACATGTCACTCTTGCACCTTTTGTAGTTGTGAGTCTGTCAGCAGGCCACTGATGGAACACTCCTGTGACATACAAAGGTATTTGTAATCAAATATCCGTGCTGTCTTGTACATCTGTACTGCTAACATCTACAGTGATAATGGTTCATGGACATGCACACCATACTCAGCAGGGTTATAGTGCGGTGCCACCCAAAATGACTGTCATCACCACTTGTGGGTTGATATTATCCAACACCCTATCTGTATTGTATGGTCATGCTAGGCACTTGTTCAGAACTTGTGAGCATGTCATGAGCTACTGATTACTATAGCACCCATTCCACAACATTTCCCACAGGTACACTGGCTGTCCTACACTTCCCAGCTTGCTTATGGTACAACAGCTGTTGTACACATGCTTACATATCCTGTGGGACATGGTTGTATATACAGGCATGTCCAACTGTCACGTACCAGTGCTACTGCCTGTCTATATGAGGGATGTTTCGTACATGTGGCAATAGAGCAATTGTCTCATGTACACATTCAATGCTCACCTCCCAACATACGACACTACATCCTGTGGGGGATGCACTTCTGCAGCCGTGCTGGGGGCATAGCTCTCAAGTGTACCTCATTACGAGGAACGTACCTCATTTGGGGTTCTAAAAGGTGCATGTTACTCAAGGTTCCACATTGAAAGGGTCTGCCACACATTCATTGTTGGAAATTGTTTACCTGCTAGCCATGGCTAAATAGATGGGAATCATATTAATTCATTAGAATATCTTTTTATACCTAAAACCAGCCTATTTTAGCCATCATATGCCCTTCCTAGTTAAAGCTGTTAGTAAGCCAGTTGTGAGTGTTCCACGTTTTGCCCATTTGTCACACAGTATGAGGGCTAATGTTCCTCATTTTGGGGACAGGAGGTTGACAGCTATGGCTGGGGGTAATGCTGTCACCAACCCTGACTGCACCTGACAGTCATTTGGGGATGTGTAACATTCGCAACACACCCCACCCATCACATAGTCTCACATGATCTACACCACTGGCCACACCTACGAGGACAACTTGTGCAGTACGTCTCCATACTCAGTGTAGGCACCAGAGGTAGCCCCCATCATGGAAGACAACATCACCAACTTATAGCCCACAGACTCATGTGTGCCCATCACATACAGTTAATAGGGAATTATAACATTCACAACACACCAGTCATAGATGACTCTGTAGGGAGTCACACTGCAGTTCCACACAGCAGGCTACACAAAGCGATAGTTGCTTACATCTTGCTGTCGGGTAACTGCTTCTGCAACATAACCTATGCACCCATGCCACACCTCACCAGGTACGATGTGACTGTCATTCTCCATGTTAGTGTGACTGCCCTGTGATGCCACTTCACAGACTACGTGTGCAGGGACATGCAATAGCTCACCAGTCTTATAGCCCTGAGGGTGTGGGCCAAGCCCTGGGGAGCATTTTACATTCGTCTGGACACGATACCACTGTACAATGACCGACTGTGTCACTTCAACAGTTGCCTTATTGTCATTCCACAGGCATCTGGTATCTGTCCGCTTTGACTGACCTGGTCAAACACAATGCTGTGGCACAGATTACTTGCACCTGTCAGCCCTGGGAGTACAGCTCACATGTAAGGCTCTTGCTGCTTCTTTACTGCCTGTCTTGCACAGTTTCCAATAACTGTCACTGGCAGGACGGGAACTGGCAGGCACGACATGGGGTCATGTGATACAATGCTTGCATCTTCCTCTGTGATGCATGCAGTCAAGGCGCACCTTATAATGCACCACTCAAACATCTCTGCAGTGACTGGGACCTGCCTCTAGGCTCTGCAGAGCACACCTGCAATGACAGGTTATAGACAGACCATACCTTTCAGGCACATACCTGGACCGGCACACCCACAGCTGAGGGGTTCCCATATCCCACTATGTTTTGCACACATCCTGGCAAGTTACTTAGCACAATGCATCAGAGGTGCTCCATGTGCAACTAACTGTGTCCGGGACCGCTATACACATTTTAACAAGCTACACAGTCAACATCATACCCCACGGTTAACATGCCTTCTTTGTTGGTATATTGGACAGTGGGCCTCAGACAGCTACTACTGATGTGTGACTGACACTACCCCACACTTCACTGGGATAGCCACTCATGTACCGACACATCCATGAGTCATAACCTCCGCTCTGCTGGATCAACCCATACACACCACCTCCAAGACCTACATTAACCTTGGCATGAACACTACCACCATGTGACTGGTGTTACACACCTGGGGTTATCCCCTCATTGGTGGATTCCGAACATATGCAAATCAACCTTGTTAGCCACATCCCGGCACCACACCCATCACAGCATACACAGTACATGAGTACTGCAACACCTACTACAGACGTCTGCTGACAGCGGTTGTTAACGTCATGACACCTGTGCAGATGGACAATGCACATACAAATGCTGACACATACCTCAGTGCACTTCATTAGCATGTACACAACTGCATGGATCATGCTATTCCACACAGAGCCATGATGGTACACACCAGATAACAGACGCCACTCTGGTGGTCATGTTCCATGGACATATGATGTACAACAGGTGTAGGCTGTTGCACAGTGGTGTACATTCCCATGTGTGGGGTGGCTCACTGGTCAGCCGTGGTGGGGCCACAGGGTCCCTCATCACATACTCCAAGACTAGCTACGTAAACATGACTGCCACACATTCCGGGGTGTACCACCAGGCATTATGGTGGTATGTCAGTAGTCGATGGCAACACCCACATCTGCTGTCACATACAACAGTCACTCAGGAACATTCCAGACCCAGGTGATGTTGGCAACATGCTGGAGGATGGATTCATTGCTAACATTACACCCTCTCACTCACTACATGGCCACAATCCATACATGAACATTGTGGTGTCCCTGTGGTCACACCTACACAGTACTGACCTACACTCTATATGTCCTGGGACACTGGCCCCATGTCACCTTGCAATGTCCCAGGCTGTGATGTCCACCAACCTCTGAATTACATGTCTCCCCACTAGGCCACCATATTCAGTAATAGCCTTGTTTCAGACTTTGTAGCCCCTGAATGGCACACACCAGCATTTATCACACTACACACAGGTGGCACCACAATGCACGAGGGGGACTATAGTCCTACACACCTGACTGAACTGTTCTGCATGGCTATGAGGCACATAATCAAGGACATCATTCACAGAGACATTGTTGGGCTCCCGTCCTTTGCTGCCACCCGGGTTGGGCTTGTTAGGGCCAGAGCATGGCTCCTACACATGGTGGACTCCTTTCATACAGTTACCAGGGCAGTTGCTGATGGTACGGGAGACCACACATCCTACATTGTCCTCTCATTGCCTTTCAGCACCATTCCCCATTCTGGTATTGACAACATACACATCCACCTGCACATCATACCCTGTGTCTCAGGATGTTATGCTATGTGGCTCATGGACAGGACACACACAGTGAGGCCAGCATACCATAGTACCTACTCCATGTCAGGTAAATTTGGCATACCACAGTCCTTAGTCATAGGGCCCCTCGTGTTCAGTATATGCTTCCCTGTGGAACAGGCTAGCACAGGGGACTTTCCCTGCCTAGCTTTCAAACCCCTGCATACAAAGCACCATGATTGCTCCACCAGCTGATACTGACTCCATCCATACGGGTGTCGCTGTGACAGATACATAATATGACTATCATGGCATCAAGCTGCATGACACAAGGTGCATGCACATCACCTTTGCATTACACCATTCACCCACTGACTATCACATTGATGGTAGTCTCCTACATACATATCACATTGTACATGTTTGCAGTACACACATATGTCGCACCCACTCCTGTGGTTACCGTATTGCCACTGTGGCATGGATATCCTTTTATGTGGCCACACCTATCTGTACTGTGTGTGTAGCTGGTACATTGACACCCATTGTACCTCTGAACTCAAGACATCTACACACATTCAAGGGTGCACCACCCCATTTAGGGTGTACCTTACACAACAGCTACAGCTTTACATGCCACAACATTAACACGCCATGACATTTACTGAGCTCCGACAGTTTAAATATGCGGCTGCACTATGGACACTACATCTGTACACATTTGCATACTACATACTCAGGGGTGACCTCTGCTGATCAGACAGGGCCCATGTCCACAACATTATTAATGGATATACTCCTCATACGCGACATAAGCAGAGGCCACTGTGAGCAACATGCTCATGAATATGTGCACAAACGCCACAATGAGTGGGATGTGCTTGTGGGTTACATTCCCAAACCGAACACTCACCATACTTTGGAACATAAGTCCTATGTGCATCACGCAGGGACACTCAGTAGCACTGTTCATGTGATACCTCCCTTGGTGGTTGGGAGACACATGTACGCCTGGGATCACTGCAGTGGCTGTACTGTGCAGAGGTGCAGGTGGCACATGGCTCTGCTGTTCACAGGACACTACCCTAGAGAGGTGCCACTAGTGTGAACACTGTAGTTGTGCTTACACATGGACCTGCCAGACTGCATAGTACCCCACTATGCACCTGTGAAGCTATTACATGTCCTTTGTGCATGGTTACTTGGTAGCCCTTCCATTTAGATTAGCTATCATGCTATTACAATGTCCCATGCCTACAAGCCATATGTATCCTGTTATTGTACATACCAATTGACGATACCTGTGGTATGCATGATATGCCTGTTATGCTGTGTAGAATATCTGTCATATCTACCTATAATACTATACATTACACATATTTCACATAGTATCCCATAATGCAAAGCATACTTGCACAGCGGGACCACTTTAGATATGTCATTAACGTTATATGCCCATACACATGCGTGCTGTGACAGTATATCAACATATACTATCCCCTGCTATGGCACATCCTTGTTGGACATACCCTATCACTGACGGTGAGTTGTATGAAATTGTTCTGTTTAACGCCCTCATGTAGCATCCCTTGTGGTGTCTGTGCTGTGTGCCTTGTGTCCCACTGCTGGACGCACAGTTTCTACAAGCGTTAGTATGCTCAGCAAGACATCACTACATAAATACCTTTCCCCACTTTATGCATTACAGACACGTTTAATTAATGCAAACCAGGCTATACATACAGTAAAACTAATTAATACAGATCACGCTATACATAACCTTACATATCGGGCATTTTACATACCTTGTTATCGTTATGGCGTTTCGTTTCTATCTCTCTCACAGTGTTTCAACTGGTGTTTGGTATGAGCATACGGTTTGAATGTCTGGCAAGTCATCCTTATATACATCGATACCTGTAACATGTGGATTCATCCCGCCAATTGGTGTTCCTGAGTGACTAATTACTTGCATGTCAGCTGTGCAACTACTCCATTCGCCAATTATGCAGCAACAGTGGGGTATAATTGGATTCTCCACTTGGGCATTGCCTATTTGCCCTACCTTTGGGGAGATGGTCTGTATTGTGTTTTGTTATGTGTAATTGCAACTGCTTTGCATGGAGACAAGTATACTTTGGATTCATGTCCCCCGTGGATTGTGTGTGACAGGTAGAGTATTTGGTTCAACATGTGGGTGTACCTGTCATCCCAACGTCTGATAAAGGAGTATTGCAAACAAAAACTGTAACATGGCTGTTTGTTCCATTATACAATGCCTACAATTTTGCATGACGCCTTTAATTGTGTCTCTCACACGGTATGTTGAGGGTTCTGCAGATGTAATTGACTGACTGGATGTTTGTGCTGCTATTACAGTCTGTATTGCTTTAGTTTCTAGTGTGGGGGATGTCGGTGGGTGTACGTAGCATATACAGGTTTGTGGGCCTTGCATTTCTACATAATCCGTATATATGTGTGTGGGCTCCGTCCCTAATTAGAGAGCTAACAGTTAGTAGACTTATGTTACGGGATTGTACGTTGGGCCATTGTTAATTGGTTTCTATATCGTCTGCAGGTGAGCTTGCTACTTGTATACCTCCGTAATTTCAGCGATATATCAAGGGATATGTGTAAGTGACAGCTATCCCTTGTATTTCTGTCCCAGATATTTGCAGTTATTGTGGTTGTGTTGGTAAAAGAGCCTGTTTGCCATGGGTTGCCACCTTTTCATATGGTCATTGTTGGACACTTGCGGGACACACAGCGGTGTTTACAGGCCAACACGTAGCCACGGTCAGTACACAGGTTAGCACATACTTTTATCCTCAATACATACCTATTGTTGTGTGTCTTGGGCTACTTATCATATTGCATGTAACATTTACGTTTCTTACATACAGGCATAACTATTAAATACGACTGTTACATTATATATGGGACATATTGATGTCCTACCATCTCGGACTTTTGCCCTTTGTACTGTTTTATGTCAGGACACACCTGCCCAGGGTGGGGCTGTCCCTCCTACTGTGGGACAGGTAGTAACCGTATGCCTACGGCTAGCTATACCCACACCTACCGTACTGATCTGCCTCTGACTTGGCACTAACAAACACATGTTGCGGACACACACATTACAGTCACACAGAGACGCACACGGCACCCTCAATGCACACTTACACAGACTACGGCACTCACAGACACAGTTGAACATAGTACCTACGTGGACCGCAACACCGGCAACGGTGACTAACTGTCCCTTCATATCATCATACTATTACTCGCGGCTGTACTGTTCCGGTACTGTGTTCTATCGGTCTTTCAGCCTCGTGGATACGCATGTCGGTATGTTACAAATTCCATGGTTGGCGGTATCCTATTTATTTGTACCTCCAAGGTGTTATGAATGTCGTTGAACTATCTATTATATTTGCAGATATCGCTGAATCCATCTATATCACCATATATCACTCTATTGCCCTTTCTATCTGTATTATATATATGCATATGTGTACATATATATATATATATATATATATATATATGTATATATATGTATATCTGGCGTGCAACGTGACAGGCACACATCACCACCATATGCTGTAAGGCTCATGTACTGTTCAGGTGTTGGCATTCCGTGTTCCACCAGCTGTTGTGTTTACAATGTTTGAGGGCTGCCTATGTAGGAGTCACACATTGGGCCACCTATACATTACAATTTGCAGGTGGTCATGTTTGTGTGCCATCCATTTTACTGTGTGTGCAGGTGGAGAGGTGTCAGTCCGTAGGGGCCTACACTGTCAGAGTATGTGCTATACGTTCCCTCTTTGCCAAAGCATAGGTATATTGGGCATGCCTCCGTCTGCCTACTGGGGCTGGCACAGTGTGTTCATGGTCTGAATCCCTCTGTGCCTGTAATGGCCTTGGCAATTGTGGTGGGCTATGAGGGCCTTCACCATTTTGCCCCTGCTGCAGCTGCTTCCGCAGGATCATATTATGTAGCATGGCACATACTATGACGATGTGAGCACACGTGCCTGGAGAGTACTGCAAGGCTCCACCAGATGTATCCAAGCACCGGAACCGTGATTTCAGCATCCCGAACACACGCTCTATAATGATTCTGGTTTGTGCGTGTGCCTCATTATTGCATTCTTGCATGGGTGTGTGTGCATTTCTGATGGGAGTCATCATCCATGGCTCCAGTGCATAGCCAGCATCCCCCACAAGATGGCCATGTGGGATGTCCCCCCTGACAAATACCTAATACAGCTGTGAGGCATGCCAGATATGGGAGTCATGGTTGCTTCCAGGGCTGCCAGCACACATATCCATGATAATGCCCTGGGCATTGCACATGACCTCGCAGTTGATGGAGTGGAATCCCTTGCGGTTTATGTAGCGCCTACCATGCTCACCGGGTGGTGACTTGATTTGTATGTGCGTGCAGTCTATCGCACCCAGTACCTCCGGGTAGTGTGCCACACGGTGGAAGTGGCGCATATTGCTGGCCAACTCCTCCTGAGTTTTGGGGAAGTATATCTGCTCATTGGCATGTGGTAACATGGCATCCAGGAACAGGTGTAGTACCCTGGATGCTGATGCCTGTGAGATACCCATTATATCTCCAGTTGGCCTTTGAAAGGTACCTGTGGCCAGTATTCACAGGCTTACACATACCTTCGTGTCCACTGGGATGGGTTCCCCTCTGTTGTTTCTGGTTCTCAGGCGTGGCCGGCACAGCTCCACTATTTGCTGTAAGATGTCCCTGTCCACCCTGTAACGCTCTACTATCTCCAGGTCATGTAGCCCCTGGTAGGTTACCCTTGGTCTGAACACTCTCCTTCTCCTCCGAGGCCTGCGGTGGTTGTCGGCATCATCCTCCACAACACCGTCAGTCTCTAACACATGCTGATGAATCACAGCTCTGGCAGCTCCCTACATGTACATTTTAAAAGTTCCCCGTGTGTTTACACCTATGGTGCAGTGTTTGTGAATACACAGGTGTGTGTTGGGTGCTTTCACACTTTATACTATTGTGCTGTGAACACCGATGATGTCATAGGGTGTGTATGTACGATCGTAGCTACAGGGTATCTTATGTGTTTTACTGCCGGAACTACTATTGTGGTGCCTTTGATGTTGAATTGCATTTGCCTGCTGTGGATTACCTCTTAACCTTCCCTTTACATTTCTGCACATTGCACCTACCATTTTCTGGCGTGCATCCTGCAGCCTACTTTCATTTGTACTTTCCTGGACCTGGCGTATCTTGCGTTATGTGTGCTACTGCCGGTCTGCTGTCGGTTTGCTTTGCTCTGCTGTGTCAGGTGTCCTATCTTTGCAATCCAATACCTCCCCTCCTTTCTTTGCATTCCAATGCCTCCCCTATCCTGTTTTGCAGGTTTCAGCAAGCAGACTTGTCAGCTGCCGTCGACTGACCTTTGTGGGTTGATTGGTGTTGATTGCTCATTAGTACTCCAATTACCCTACTTCTGCATTTCCTTCTTTTCTTCCCCTGACCTTCCTGTTTCTGCTATTGTTTGTGGCGCGTGCATCCAATTACTGGGTTTCTGGCATGTTTTCGTCCCCGTACACATGCGCTTTTGGGGACCATGTGTGCTCTCAGCTAAACAATTCTATACCTTCCTCCCCACCCCTGTCCTGCAGCTTTGCTTAACAATGGACAGGCCAGATTTGCATTGCTCCAATGTGCTTATTGCTATGGTGGCACACCTCTCTGCTGATGTTATGTATCTCCTCTGAGCCACTCCTCAGTGTTATACCGCTGCGCCATATGGTACATCAATCATCCAGCGGGACATTTGCGATTCAGTATTATCTGCCTCATTTGCATGGCATTGACTACTAATTCATAGTTACCACGCCGAACACTATCGCAGGCCCTTAGCAACCCTTGCACCTTGGTTATGGTGTTCCATGCCTACCATTGTGTATTATGCTGTAAACCTGATTTCTATTACGTTGAGATTTTATGACATTTTTATATTATTTCTTTATGTTACAGCTTCCGCACACATGCCCTGTGGTTGTGCTGTGCGTTACTGTGGACATGACATTAAATGTTGTTATTTACGTGTTGTGCATCTTTTCTTATGCCATTGGCTGTGTATTTCACCATTGGCATATGTTAACGTTGTGATACCTGGGTCTGGCCCTCTTCCATAGCTCCGATGTTCTGTTTGGGAAAATGTAAACCGTGTTTTTTGGTTTACATTTCCGTGGGCTTACACTACGCCTGCACCACTTCATGAATTGCTATATGCCTTCATTTGCATGGTGCGACACTGCACATGGGGTGATTAGCATACCTAAGCTGGTGGCTGCGCAGTTCCAGCGTACGCCGGTAGTGCACGTGGAATTGGATCGTACCTGAATCGCTCGGCGGCCATATTTGGTGTTATACCGCCTACGCTATGCCTGTGCCTGGCGCAAGCTTCATGAATCCTGGGGAAGGTTAAGGCATGAAAACCAAAAGTACCTGTGTTCGTTTTAAGCAAAATTATTCCAGATGTGTGAAATCACAAACATATGAAGACTCAACCCATAAGCTAGGTCCAGAAACCAGAAAGATAATCCAATTATTGCTGAAAAAGCAGTAGGTGCCAAAGGCCAACTGCAGAGAAAGAACAGGGATCCAGAAGTATTGCAACCTCTGCGAGTACGGCAGCTGCAGGGTCCCAAAAGAGACAGTACACAAACAAAAGACGAGGTCCAGCATACATGGCACCTTGTAATGATATGAAATACTTTAATAAAAGTATTGGGTTCTTTGAAACAGACTGGTTTCAGCTAATACAAAATCAAAGCCTTCTTCAGTGTAAAGATTTCATACAAAAAATAACCTTTTATAAATAATTAATTGGATCATGTGATCAACTGTTCCTCTGATTGGGCAATTTATTTGGCCAAGTGCAACTGTCCTGCATTTTATGTTGGTCAAACTTCAAGACCCTTGAAGCTTAGAATATCTGAGCATCTTAGTGATATCAAAAACAAGAGAGAAATGAATGCCCTGTATAAGCATTCTTTAATACATCACAATGCATGTTTCAGTTTCACCATCATAGATAAAATCATGAGATCTAGAAACAATAAATTAGGTTGGCATGATTTACTGAATTTCATGGAGAGAAAATGGATTATTAAACTTGGTGGGCTCTTTAAGCCAGGTCTTAATGAACATTTGTAATTAATCACATGATCCAATGAATTATTTATAAAAGGTTTTTTTTGTATGAAATCTTTACACTGAAGAAGGCTTTGTTTTTGTATTAGCCGAAACCGGTCTATTTCAAAGAACCCAATACTTTTATTAAAGTATTTCATATCATTACAAGGTGCCTTGTATGCTGGTCCTCGTCTTTTGTTTGTGTACTGTATCTTTTGGGACCCTGCAGCTGCCGTACTCGCAGAGGTTGCAATACTTCTGTTCTGTGTTTACCCCAGGTTTTCCAAGCTTTATCCCTGTCTCTAATTAAGGCCCTTGTTGTTTTCTGTAGCTAGAGGGAAGGGTTACTGTGTATGCTAATTATTGTGATTGGGACTTAATAGATTGTGGATCTTTAGAAAGTTGGAGTTAAAGTATTCTACTGCCCTGTCCAGAGGGAGGGTTTTGATGGGAATCCAGTTACAGGATTTTAAAGCTTCCAGAAATTGATATGTGGGGGAAGTTTTTGTGGGAGTGGGTTTGTAAGAGGGTGGGGGAGTTAGTAAATTTACATTTGTGTCTAATGATAAAAGTGAGGTTGTGATCACTGAAAGAGCTAGGCAGTGTTCTACATTGATGAGCAGTGTTGGCCTGGTAAGTGAGGATGCAGTCCAAGATGGATTCCCTTTTTGTGGTCTTGTCAATACATGTGGGTGATTGAATGAGTTGGGAGAAGTTATACAGGTTAATGTGGTTGGTGGGTGCTTGGGACTGGATAGAGTTCCAGTCAATGTTGACATTGCCTAGAACTATAGTTTCTTGGGGAAGGGAGTGGGAGACCCAGTGAAGTATTGACTCTAGAGTGGTTAGTTTGTCTTCTGGGGGTATATAGAGCCTAAGTAAGTTGAGATGCTTGTGCTGGTTTAAGAGGAGTTTAGCAATTATAGTTTCAGTGTTATTGAAGTTAGGGGATTCTTTTTGTAGGAGCTGGAGTTTTAAGTTAGTTTTGTAAAGTAGGGCAATGCCTCCACCTCTTTTGTGTACTCTGTCCACCCTTAGAATGTTACATCTGGGTGGAGTTATGGGGGTGTCTTTGATGTCGGGCTTAAGCCATGTCTCAGTAATGAGTATTATGTCAGGGTTATATAGAGAGATAGTGGCATGTGGCTCTTCTATTTTGTTCATGATACTGAGAATGTTCAGGTTGAGTATTAGTAAGTCGAAATGTTTGTGTTTAAGTGGGAGGCGGGAGTTGTATGTGTTACTGGACGTAGTTGCTGGGCCAGGGTTGGGGTGAAAATCATCTCCTAGTAGTTACTGGGCTGCTATGTTGCTAATAGTTTTAAGGTATAACATTATTAGGGAGTGGAATCTGAAGCTTGGTTGTTTTTTGGAATGTGAGATATAATAAACTGGTAAGGCAATTTGAAAGTAGGTTTGGCTATAGATGACTGGAGATGTGATATGTTTTGAGGGGTTAGTTGTGGGGAGGGGTAGGGTGGGAGATCTTAGGTAATTGAGGTTTGTGAGTGGATAGTGGTAAGAGGTACTGATATAACTAATACAGAGGCATATGGATAAGGAAACCAGTAGTAGTGGAGTATTGTGATATTGGGAGGGGGGTATGGGTCGTAGTGGCAGTGGTTTTAGGTGTAGGAATAGAGATCTGTGTTTTATTGGAGAGTGTGGGTGGAGTAGAATGTGATTAAGAGAGAATTAGACGAGCAGTAGAAGGTGTGTAGGATTTGAATGGGTGGGGAGGGGGTGCTGCCTAGTGATGTAGGGTGTGGTCTTAGGTTAGTGTTAGGCTGTTGGTGTAAATGTGTGTGTGAGCTTGATTGGGTGGTCAGTGTGTTAGATAGGTCAGGTGATCTGAGGTTAGGATAAATGTACGCGTAGCGGGGAAGGGTGGGGAATGGGGATAGGGTAGGGTAGTGGAATGAGCCAGAGTGTTAGCGAAGGCAAATGGAGTGGGGCTACACAAAGCAAAGCAGTGCAGGTAAGCGACCCTAAAAACAATCTTTGTGTTGGGTGAAATAAGATGGAAATTGATAAGAAAAAACATGAGAAGTATGCTTAGACCAGTAATGAGTATAGACTTTCTGTACTTAAGCTTGTTTGGAGAGGCAGGTCTATTAGGTAGTTTATAAAGCAATGAGGTTGGGGGGATGAGATAGAGAACAAACTGTGGGGAATGGTTCAATGTGAGTCCCTGGTCAAGTTAGAGATATAACATGTGATGGAAGGAGGTTATAACTATGAATACACTTTCCTACTGCCAACCTAGGTAGTGTGCTCACAGGTAATAAGAAGATATTAACCTTTTATTTACATTTTAACTGGGAGCTTGGGTGTTTTCTGGTATTTTAAGCACCCTGGGCCAGGAAAAGACTGTGAGTATCTTGGCTGGATCACATGCAAGTTATATGCTGTGCACCCAGCTCTGCAGGAAATGGCCATATGCATGCTGGTCATGATTCATAGTCTAATGTTACCTGCATTACAGGGAGCAGAAGCCCTTTATTAGAGGAGAGCTGGAGAGAAAAGCTCCCTCCAAGAGTACAGATAAATAGTTACAGACAAGCAAGCAATGTAAATAGCACATAAAGTGAGTATAATAAAGAAAATGACAACAATCTAAAGAGTACACAAAGTGAGTACAGTTTACACAGTACAAGCTTGCTAAATGCAGTAGAAAAAAACTATTTACACCTCTCAGCACAGTTGCAGTGGAAGCATGCTAACTTTGGATATGTTGAGAATTGTTATGTTACAGAGCAGTTGGCAGACCAGTACATAAGTTATTTAGAGGTTACACTGTAAAAAGCTTGAGTGAAGACAGTTGAAGAATGATTTAGAATATACAGTGTTGGTGTTGTGGGGTTATACAGGAACAGTGTTGTATGAGATTTGCAAGTATACTGATCAGTTGCTGAGGCAATAGATAATTAATTTGCAGGTTACTATTGTATTCACATACTAGATGTAGAGGAGCTAGGAGGGATGTAAGAAGAAGAGGAGGAAGGGAGGGTGAGGGTGAGGGTGAGAGTTAATGAGGGGGAAGTAAAGGAAGTGAGAGCAGGAAGAAAACATAAGAAGAAGCAAAGAGTCCAGCAGTTTGTTGGAGGTAGGAAGTAGTACAGTAGACAAGGTGAGAGAGTGGACAATGGGGGTGCACTTAGGAGGGGGTTTGGTGTTGGCTTTTGCAGTTCCACATGTTGGGGAAATTGTGCAGTAATGCACACCTGATTATAAGAGGTTAAAGCACACCCAAACATTAAAGTTGCACACAGCATAAATACATGGACTAACAGTACAGATTGTGTAGCAACATAATTATCAATCAATTCTGAGTAGTTAGGGACACCTTAGTTGACATGTATTGCCATCATACAAAATCAATAAGAATTTATGGCCTTCCCATACCTGTAGGGAGCAGGGCATGCACAGCTTTTTCCTGTAGCAGTTATAAGTACCTTTCAAAGGTCAGCAGTTTGGGCATTTTCGGGTCTCTGCATCTAGAATATGTTGCAAGTACCTCAGCATAATGCTTCTCTGTATGGATGCACATATACAATTTCCTAGCACTCCACAGGAAGAACCACCATTATGCATGACTTCTATTACATCTCCTGCCTCTATGAGATACTGGGTGCCATAGATTGCACATATGTGGCAATAAAGGGCCCACCCTGCCAAAAGTCACAAAGTTTTGTGAGCAGGAAAAGCTGTCATTCCATGGACTGCTTACCATTTTAGCTCAGATGGGCAGGGCAGTGAGCTGCCAGCAAGCTTCATCTTTCAGTCCTGTGTTTGAGTCTCTCAATATCCACCTGCAAACTGTGGGTCTGAGTAAGTCACTTAAATAAACAATGTGCCAGATCATTCCTGGAAAGACACATAAGTCCGATCTGCTTACCTGTGTACCAGTCAAATAAAATTGAAGGAAAAAACTGCCAGGTACTGTGTGATGCATCATAACCCATGTGTCCGCACAGCACCAAGGTGTTTTGCACAATTCACATATATGGCATACGTGTTAGCTATATTATTTTTTCCAGTAAGATGACATTTCACATTACCATATAGTTGAGAAATGTAGACATTGCAGCTAATATTAGTGTATTATGATTGCTAATGTAGTGCATAAACATTTAGTACCTTCCACACGTTGATAGTGAGTTGCAGGTTATGCTAGATATCTACCTACCAGAGCCCGTGCAAAGGGCTCCCCTACAGATCCAGCAAAATTTGGACAAACTGCAGTATAACGCCAAACCTGAAATACTATAAAGCATGATTTTGGGCTGCTCAAAGCTTAATTCTGTTGCCTGAAATGCCTGGGGTGGGCACTATCTTATGACCCTGTCAGCCTGTAGAATGTTATTATCATGTGATGTTCTATATAATACGATGTTGAAGAAACAGGCTAGGCAGTCCCATGATACCACACACACACACACACACACACACACACACACACACACACACACACACACACACACACACACACACACACACACACACAAGGCCAGCATGACTGGTATATCAACACCAATGAGTGTGAGGTAAAACAGGAACAAATGGCAGCCACAAAGCTCCCTTCCCCAAGACAGTGATGGGCACAGTACAGGACAGCACAGGTGAAGTGCAGCATTCAGTCCAGAATTAGGAGCACGGACTTAGTGAAAGTGCAGTGTAACAGAATGCACTCAATATCACAATGACACATTTCTATCAACACACATACACACACACATGCACACACGCACACACACACACACACACACACACACACACACACACACACACACACACACACACACACACACACACTGGGTGTGGGCCAGCATGTCACATAAGGTGGACATGGGGTTCTCCAGATGATGGTTACCTATATCAGGGAGTCATTCCTCTTGTACTGGTATAGGGATGCCACTAGGTGACTGAGCTGGGGCCACTCCACTGGCTTGTTAGATTAGGATTTGTTGACAGTTCTAGCAGGAATGCTGTATGACTGTGGGACCATAACCTGGATGAAGTCCTCTGGTGACGTGTTCTGTCAAAGGAGGCTAGATGTCATCTCTGTCCATGACAAGGCGTTCCAGGCTGTTACTCACTTCCAAATGTGGTGAGGACTGTTTAACCTACCATGGTTTCCCACACATGACCACACTGGGAATGTACACTACTCTGACCTTGGGGAAGACTGTCATGTTTGGACAGAGATAACAGGATTTGTAATCATTGGGATGGAAGTGAAGATGAGATCAGTGTGTTCCACCACAGACCTAATAAGGCCAAAGATTACAGTGCTGCTGGAGCCCATATCCTCACAGAGCGGGGGAGGTGCTGGGAGACATCCTCATAAATAACCACCTGACAGAACAATTAGCACTATGTTGCAGAGGGTAGCAGCAAACTGTGTCTGGATGACAGTGACATGGGATGCCACTGGGCACCCCTCAGAGGTTAAACAAAAGTGGGTATACTCAAATCAGATACAGTGCAGTTGTTTGCCTCCACAACTGCAGGGGGGGCATAGCTGGTTCTTAGAGCTGCTGGGGACACCTCCCCAGTGGGGATGGTGGGTGAACAGACTATACATCCTCATTCAGCTATGGACAAGGCTTCAGCTTTATCCCATACTGTGGATTAATGCCCACCTAGGAGGGAGAATAACTGTGGCACTGCGTTATCTGACTGAGACTGAAAGCCATGTCTTGTAATTATTGCTTTCCTCTGAGGAGGTGCCAGTATCAGCCTGGTATTCTGCCCCCACATCTACAGGGCAGACCTGTAGTTTGAAAGTTAGTGCATAGGATTAAGGCTATGAGATGCTAGGAAACTGCTTCCTGTAGTTCAGGGTACAGGGTTTCATCACCTTCACCCCCATTTGCTTACAGTATGACTTTGAGCAAGTCAGTTATCCAGACAGTGATCCCAAGTCACCCCTGATAAAAGACATGTATGTTCAGTGGGCTCCCCAGGTTAAGAAATCTATTAAGTCATTAAAACCTATGTGGTGTGAAATGTCACACCTCTAGTAGACAACACACATCTTGCATTAAAGAGCATTTTCAGAAAAAAATTACTAAAAAGGACAAGATACTGAAAGGTAAATATGTTGTGAATAATAAAAGCTATTAAAAGTGTCCAAACAGCAATTTTATCAGTAAACGGTAATCTTTGCAGTGATAATCTTCAGTGCATTCATAGTCTTTCCATAAATACTGTAATATATTATAACGCACGTAATCCCCAAATTATATTTTTCTAAACTTTCACACATTTTTATATCCTGAAAACTATACAACTTGATCATGCATTGTTAAAACATTTTTGTTAACCAGACAGAAGTTTTCACATAACAACAAGAAATTCTTCTGTGTTTATTGAAATATTTACACAAGTATGAAAATATGTATTGAATTGTGCAATCACTGATTTCTCAAGATATGCAAACATCAAAGACAGTTTTCTTCAACATCTAAGATTTCACTTCATGTCATGCAGCAGCTTGTAAGCCACTTGGTTTTTGACGTATTAAGTACATACGGGAATACTGCTTGTTTTCATAATTACTAACAAACACCTAACAATATTTTCAGTGTAGTGTCAAATAAGTGAACATTGATAAGGAATGTTCCTGTCTCATCATGGCATTTCACACCATACCCCTCAATAGCATGAAGGTGTCTCAGTTATAAAAATATAAGCATAAATATGAAAATATGAATAATAGGCAGCAAATAGTGATTAATTTCTCCACTGAAGACATCCTAGACGAACAAACTTAGTGTCATTTTGTTAATAACTCCTTGAGTTTTGTAATACTGCCTGTTATTAGCTGGTAAGTCACTTAGTTAAAGAAGCCCAACCCAGAAAGGTTATTGATGCCATAAGGTGTGAAATGGAAGTAAACAAAAAAGGCGTTATAAACTTGAGTGACTGAGTTAAATAAATAAGTAAGTAAATAAAACAGGTGTTACCATAGCACTGCTGTTCATTATGAATACACAACAAATGACACACCAAAGTGAGCATGGGTACCTGTACTACAGGTGTGTCCCTCCATATGGAGTATGCTCATGCAATGCTCATGCAAGACATACCATGCAATCCCGATCTTCTTCTGCCACTGTCATGATGTCACTGGATACACAACCTTTTTATAACAAAACATACACAGAATATGCTGTGGTCAACCAACCCTCTTTTTGTGCAGTGGTCCTGCACAGAACTGGGCTGTGTGTGGTCCATTGGGATGCTATGATATATCATCCACTGGGATGCCTGGGTGTCAGTCTGTCCTGATGTCAGTGTCCACATCTCCAGGAAAAATCCCAATATTGTTGTCCTCCTGCAGGGACACCAACACTCCTCTGGTTTTGTGAATTTTCTTCTCCCGGGTGACCCACTGTGGTGGATTTCTCAGCTGGTGTAGAATGTGCCTCTGCCTTGACATGGCATGGCATGCTGGTAGCTTGCTTCAACATTGCTATAGTGTGTGAGCTTGTTCTGCCACAGCACTGATATCATGGACTTGTCTCTCTGCATTTGATCCCATAAAGGCTAATCAGCAAGCTATCTCCCCAACAAGCACTGTCCATGGGTCCTTAGTGGCATACCTCTCAGCCTCTCAGCACAAGAAATCTGAACAAAGCTACAAATAGTGTGTGTGTGTGTGTGTGTGTGTGTGTGTGTGTGTGTGTGTGTGTGTGTGTGTGTTAGGGGGGCTAATAAAGGAAAAAATTGTAAATATTGCTCTTCTAAAGTACAAAGTTGCTAAAATAACAGGTTTTGGTTTTATATGTATTTTCTGAAGGATATGATGTCTGAAACTCAAATGTCTGTCATTACTTAATGACTTCAATCCTCAATGATTTTCCAGAAAACCACAAATTTTATGAGGAAGTGACTATAAATATTAGGCAAAAATCTGGACATTCTGTGCAAATCTGGACAGTTGAGAGGAATGCTTAGTGGCTGTTGGATGGAGCCATTTTCAGCAGCTGTACACTGTCCGGCCTCTGCTGTTCTTCAGAATGCAGATGCCTGCAAACAGGGTCTATATTAGAACACCGAACATTCAAAATTTTGAGTGTTGTAATATCGACTCGTTTTCAGCCAACGCTGAAAATATCGAAGAAAAAGAATATCAAATTTTTCCTAGGGAAAGAATTCGGTTGTCCATTTCTCTTGCTTCGGTATTTTCAGTGTTGTGGTGGAAAGTTGCAGGTCGGGTTCAGGTAAGTGTGCAATTGTGTGGACGTGAGGGCTAGGGTGGGTTAGGTGAGTTAGGGTTAGGGCACGGGTCAGGTAAGTGTGCGATTGTGTGGACGTGAGGGTTAGGGCTGGGTAGGTGAGTTAGGGTTAGGGCGCGGGTGAGGTGTGACTGTGTGATAGTGACGGACCTTAGGGTTAGGGTTTGGGTTAAGGTAAGTGGATAGTTATTGGTATGTATAGTTTAGTGCAGGGTTAGGTGTAAGAGTTTAGGTGTATGTGTGTGGATTGCTGTTTGTTTGGTGTGCTTGCATTGTGTGTATGTGTTTTCGAACAGCAAATTTTTTCCCTAGGAAAAAATTCACTGTTCTGTATGTTTGATGTTTTAAATTTTTGATTCATTTTGAACGTTCGGTGTTCTAATATAGACCCTGCAAACATAATACACATAGCTGTAGACTGCACTGGTGGGTAACAGTTCCAGACACGGGGTAATTTAGTTGTATTGTGCAAAGGTGTAGCTTTAGCGCCCAGGATGAGATCCTTATTTGGTACCCCCCCCCCGCTCCCACATCTGAAGAGAAAAAAAAACTTCTTTTAGAACATTCCTCTGATGTACACTAACATAATGGGCAATTGAGCAATGAATGGGCATAGTATGCATGCATGGAATTCCACCCTTTCATGTGAAGAAAGTTTGTGTTATTCTTATTAGGAATTCACCATCTCCCCATCCCTTTGATCCACCATGATATGTACAACAAGTCAACAATGCATCAGAGGAAGAATTCTACAGAAGAAATTGCATCCAGGAAGGAACCAATACAAATGGGAAATAGAAGTAAAACTGACATGCATTAGAGCAAAGCAAAACACAATGATCCTGCAACCAAACCATCGTCAGAAAATCTTAAGGCTATAATAGCATTTGTTCATTTATTCTACGAACAGATGCATGCAGCCTTGCTCCACATCTCTTACTGCAGCATAGTATTTATTGAAAGTCCAATCAGTAGAAATAATCAAGTAATAATAGATTATCACAGCCTTGATTGATTAAGAACTCATATCTTCACCCCCATAAAAGAGCCAACAAAGTATCTGTCTGCCCCTGTAGCAATAACAATAATTAGTATTAGCAGCAATGGCAGGTGGATACCCAACTATTTTACCCCATTCCATTCCATACAAATCAGTTACCACTGCTCATCAGAATCAGGGACAAATCCAAAAATACTAATTAGTTAGGGACATGTCAGGGACACATAAAATATTAACACTCTTAACTTGAGTCTTTAACAGAATAAGAGAATGTGAATGAATATACATTTTTTTCTGAAGTGAAGAAGTCTATTATAATTCAAATCTTTGTCATTATTTATTAAGTGACATTCACCACCTGCTTCTCCAAAGTGGAAAGGTAGTTGTGTGCATGTGCTTTTATGTATTACATTTGTTTGACATGTTCACCAGTCAAAAACACAACTGACATTCAGATTCTGGTCTATGTGGAAACTACGTGAGATATTTACATAAAACATGTAAATAAGCATAATTATATTTATTACTACCTAAATATAAATATCTGCAAAGTGGCAGTAGTCATTCAGTCCGGTGATGTGTGTTCTATCCTTAATCCATTTGGTTACCCATCTTACTATGTAGAGAGTTATATTTAAGGCCTTCAAATTACAAACAATTGTGTCATCTGGCATGGTATGTGTATGTGCATACACTCACACACATGCGCACATACACATAAAGACTCACTCACACATGCGCACACACACACACACACACACACACACACACACACACACACACACACACACACACACACACACACACACAGATACACACACACACACACACACACACACACACACACACACACACACACACACACACACACACACACACAGTCACACACACACGTATATACACACACACACATACACATTTACAGTGTCTGTGTGATCACAACTATGTTTACTTAGCTGCAGAGTGTCAAAGTCTTATAAATGCCAATTATGAGCATGTATTAAGTGGTACAGGAACATAAAAGCAGCAGTGTTAATGTACATATACACGCTAAGGGTTTCAATCCACCATTGTGGAAGTGGCTTTGGACAGCATGTTGTGTGTGTGTGTGTGTGTGTGCGTGTGTGTGTGTGTGTGTGTGTGTGTGTGTGTGTGTGTGTGTGTGTGTGTGTGTGTGTCTGTGTGTGTCTGTGTGTCTGTCTGTGTGTGCCTGTGTGTGTGTGTGTGTGTGTGTGTGTGTGTGTGTGTGTGTGTGTGTGTGTGTGTGTGTTAGGGGGAGGGATCAAAGTAAATGAATGCCACAGTTAACAGACCCTGTAATCTACTCTGCAAAGTTATAAACATTTAGCAGGAGTGGTATCTGATAACATTTTATGCAGTCATATAATACAATTTATCATATAATACAAAAACCTTAAACAAATTACAGTGCATGGTTCTGCCTTACTAAAATATGACTCCCAACTCCAAATGACATGTCACTTCACAGGTCATGGAAACAAATGCGGTACAGCAATAGATAGTTTTAACTAAAAGCTGATGGTATCCATACAGTAAAATAGCAATCATATACAAGTGTGCAGGCATTCAGTCATTTATTTGTGATTTCAAATCTCAAACATTTTTTCCAAGATTGCAGCAAAATATTAGGCAAAATTAGGGACCTTCTGAAAAATTAGGAAACTGTTGAAAGATAATGCACTATGAAAATGTCCACTGGCTAATATATGAGAGCCCTGACTTTGGAGTGTTATAATGAACCCTAATGTTTGAAACCCATCTGGTGATCCTTCACTAAAGGCTATTGTTTCAGTCAATCATAAAGAGTGGGAAACAGCATCACTATAAAGCATTATGCAGAATCACAGAGCCACTTACGATGACCAATGCTGCAAAACGTATCATCGGTTCTGCCAGTTCTGTTATTACTGGCTGGAAAATGTAAAAATTACTCCCACATAACTTTTCCTGTAAATGAGGATAAAGAGAAAGAGCTATTAGAGGGACGGGATTTTATGTCTGTCAGCTTGGGAAAAGAGAAGTTTAAAAAGACCAACAGCCATTATAGAGAGGGTAAGATATCTGATGTCACGAAGGAGGAAACAATTGAATTGCAAGGCTTCTGTCCAGTAGAAAGTGAAACACTGTTTCTTTTCTGTCTCTATTATATTACTGAGCACTCAAATGGGCTGTAGGCATGGTGTGAAGAATCAACATCTATACAGGTGCACTACAGGTGCCGAGCAAAAAGTAATAAGGTAGCCATCTATACAGGTGCACTACAGGTGCCGAGCAAAAAGTAATAAGGTAGCCATCTATACAGGTGCACTACAGGTGCCGAGCAAAAAGTAATAAGGTAGCCATCTATACAGGTGCACTACAGGTGCCGAGCAAAAAGTAATAAGGTAGCCATCTATACAGGTGCACTACAGGTGCTGAGCAAAAAGTAATAAGGTAGCACTACAGGCATGAAGGAGTTTATCATCTTCTGTCGTCTGTTCCCGTTAGTGGTCACCACAGCGGATCATCTGTTTCCATTTCTTCCTGTCCTCTGCATCTTGCTCTGTCACACCAACCACCTGCATGTTCTCTCTCACCACATCCATAAACCTTATCTTAGGCCTTCCTCTTTTCCTGTTACCTGGTAGCTTCATCCTTAGCATCTTTCTCCCAATATACTCAGCATCCCTCCTCAGCACATGTCCAAACCAACGTAATCTTGCCTCTCTGGCTTTGTCTCCAAACCTTCCAACCTGGGCTGACCCTCTAATATACTTATTCCTAATCCTGTCCACCCTCATCACACCCAGTGCAAATCTTAACATCTTTAACTCTGCCACATCCAGCTCTAACTCCTGCTTTTTTGTCAATGCCACTGTCTCCAACCCATATAACATAGCTGGTCTCATTACCCTCTTGTAGACCTTCCCTTAAACTCTTACTGGTACTAGTCTGTCACAAATCACTCCTGACACTCTTCTCCACCCACTCCATCCTGCCCGTGCTCTCTTCTTCACCTCTCTTCCACACTCATCATTACTCTGAACTATTGATCCCAAGTATTTAAACTCATCCACCTTCGCCACCTCTACTCCTTGCATCCTCACCATTCCTCTGTCCTCCCTCTCATTCACACACATATATTCTGTCTTAGTCCTGCTGACCTTCATTCCTCTTCTCTCTAGAGCATATCTCCATCTCTCCAGGGTCTCCGGGTTTCAGGGTTTCATAGGCATGAAGGAGTTACAGGAGAAAAAAGAGATATTTATACAAAATATATATTTTTATGTGACTTGTGTCCTCTCCAAGACAGTTATCAGGGGGATTGCCCCTTTTGCCCTACCCTTTCTATGCTACTGATATTGTGGTATAATTTAAGTGGCAGCTAAGGAATATGTCATAATGTAGATATGGGAATACTTACAGCAGTTGTACTTGCCTTACATTGGCACAAATGTAGTCCCTGCAGGGATCAACCTTTTTATTAGAACACACAGGTTTGCTTAAGGTAAGGCAGTCATTCCTGCTGCTGGTGTTAGGGGGCATCTAAGAAAACCTAGTGGCACAGCTCTACCATACTACTGTGGGGGAATACACATGTAGAAATAGGAATTCTATACCTAACACATGGGGACATCTAAGGAAATCTGAGTGACACATCTCTACCATAATACAGTGGGGAGATACATGTGTAGAAATAGGAATTCTATACCTAACACAATGGGACAGCTAGGGAAAGCCCAGTGACACAGCTCTACCATAATACAGTGGGGGTGGTACACATGTGTAGAAATAGGAATTCTATACCTAGCACATGATTCACCATATAGTTTACACTATGCATAAACCTTCTGTGACAGGTTGACAGACATTTACAGGGACAGGTTGTCCTGATAAGGGTCATATGTTCATAGACAAGTACTAGGAAGACAGTCTGTAGATTGTTGTAATCCTAGCCAATAACTCATCTTCAAAATTGCCTTCTAGCCTCAAGAAGGGTAAACAGACAGATTTGGGGAGTGGCTACCAATGCAATTCTCCAGGATTCATTGAATGTGGCAAGAATGTTACTGTGCTTGGCATGTAGTGGAAGTTTGTTCCAGAGGTGAGGGATACCTTGGGATATGAATGTATCATGCCAGCATGTCTTATTTATCTGCCGATAAAGGTTTAGTTCCTTTAACTGAGTGTTTGATGTACCATTCATTCTGTGAACAAATAGGTCAAACAGGGTTTAATATTTTATGGCACAAAAGGCTAGACACAAATCCCTGTGAAGGAGTCTATAAGAAACTGAGTATAGAGAGAGGGCTCAAGCAAAGTAGCAAGAATATCCACAGCTAAGGTACTGAAGGACAAAACAAATATCTAAGAACCAAGGGAAGTTCTCACTTGTTTTCGCAAGAAAATGTGTTTTATTCCATTTATTGTTGTTTTCACAAAAAATGTGTTTTATTCTATTTATTGTGAAAACAAGAGGATACATTTTTTTGGTTTATAGAGGGCTACCAGTCTGTCCTGATAATTGTGATTTTTGACACCACAGATATTTTTAATTAGTTAGGCTAGGGTCTTTCAAGGTGAGCAGTATACTTAGAAAAAATACATGCCATTATATTCAATAATGGGTTTGATGAGTTATGAGTGAAAAGGAATTAAGACTTCTCTGGATCTAGAGGAGGTACCATTATAAATTAGATGAGTTATATAGAAGGCTTTCTAAAGTACAGCTGAGACACGATGGTCAAAAGATAAGGAATTATCAACAAGAGTGCCCCGATCCCTTGAAATAGTGACCGATATAAGGGATGTGTCAACTAAACATTAGCAAGTCCAGACCTGACCACATCAGGTTTGTAGTCATCGGTGACCGCTGTGATGTTCAGGAAGGAACATTCCATTATTCTACTGGTGGCAGTGTTCACGTTCTTTTCTACAGGGCACCCTACCACTGTGGCTTCTGTTCTGCAGCTGATGAACTGTTTGATTTGATTTGCTTAAATGTGATGTAATGTTTAAGTAACTATAATGTGTATGTCCACACCTTGAACCCTTTCCTCACCACAAAAAAACAAACAATAAAACCTCCAGATACCTGGGATTTTCCACACCAGTGTTCTAACCAGTAGCTAACAGTCCCACCTGCAGCTACTGGACAGATAATCTCACCCTGCTACCTACAGAAGGTATGCTATTGATCTATTTCCCCTCAAGCCAGTCTAACGCTGGTAGGACTTTGTTTACATGAATACTAATGTTACAGTAGTGTCTACACCTATCCAGTGAATCCTTTATCCTGAGATATATGCCTTCAATGGTCCCTTTCCCTGTAATACAAATCTGAAGCTTCAAACTTGTCTTACTAGGCAGTGAGTGGAGCAATTCATAACATCATGGGTTATAAGCAACCTAATCGCTGCTTACCTTACCAACATCTGCCAAATCCTCTCTACGGACAGTCATTATAGGATTTAGTGATCTACTTGGTCTAGTCCATATAGATTGTGTCCTAATGAAAGGAGGGAGAATACAACTGAAATAGCCATTGCAGTAGCATCCATCCTCCTGTGACCACAGAAATAGATTGCCCAAAATGCCACCCTCCTACTATCAGCATCATAGAATCGTCCAGATGTAAAATGTACTTCTAAATGATTGAGGGAACCATGGTAATGCTGTGTAGACCTTTTCAAGCTGCACAATTTAAAAAGGTATGCACCCTTTAGCTCTTGAGCTGGTGATCTGTTCATGTCCAGCAACCTTGTGAATGTTTGTACAATGCCATACATGCAGCTCCATTGCCAAAGTTGGAATTTTAGTGAAGTTGTGTTTATGACTTGTGTCTGTTTAAACCTTGTACCAGAATGGATCTATTGCAGCCCACAAATCACAGAGGGCTATGGTCAAAAATCTGTCAGCCCCCGTTGAATATTCTGCACTTATATTTGCTTTCTGTACTATTCATCTTGGAGTTTGTTTTAGGGGCTACCATAGTGCAGTTTTTGTGGATGACAATTGCCAGTGAGTGAGTGCAGTCAATGCTGTGGCACAGAATTGCATTAGTGCAGCATCATGGATTGTGCATTAAACATAATTTGCTTATTCCAGTTATGCTTAGCAACCTGAAAACAAAATGTAGGCAGACAGAGAGTTTCAGAGATATAGGACAAACACATGTATTTGCTACTTATATCTTTGGATGTCAGCTGTCGTGATTCTTACAGGACAGTCCTCCTTTCTGCCCTGCTGCCCTATTTCCTGTAGCCCCATACCTCTGGGATGCTCAATTTCTCAGTTTTTATTTACATTTGTTACCTGTCAAGTCTTGATTTAACTGCTGACCAACCACAACACCCAGTCACCATTTTCACCTCATGTTTCACTACCGCAATTTCATTTTATTGGGTTATTGTGAAGGATAACTGCCTTTCTCACGGTTCTAATCCAGCAGATAGTAGCATTGTACTATTTTACAAACTATATCAACATTCCCCCCATCCCCTCTAAGCCACTTACCACCAAGTACCAACAAACCTGACCGGATACTACTCGATATTAACCTAAAAAGCATTTTCAATATGCTCCAAGAATTCCATGGAAGCCTCGGATTTTACTCCCAGATATAGTTGTAGTTACTGAAACCTGACTAAAACCACATGTAAAAGACAATGAAATACTATCACCAGGATAGACAAACCAAACGAGGTGCAACAATAGCAATTATATACAAAAACATCCTAGAACTTAACATCTAACCACACTCTCTACCCGTACTTATAATGCAGAACATCTAATAAGAATTCCCAAACTTAATTACAGAAAAAGCATCTGTATCACTGGACGCTATGTCCTACCTCGATAAAATGTACCACTGTAGAACAACTGCTGTAATGGCTATCTGGCAATACACCCCACAAAGCAAGCATAATGGGCAACCTCAACATAAACTGTGATCCAAATGGTACAACCACCCCCTTAATGAATCTCTTTGTATTCTCTCAATTCATAAATGAGACTTCAACAGTACAAAAACACACAAATAACGAATCTACCTTAGAATGGGTTCTCTCAATAAGCCAAATAAAAAAGGCTTCTTGGGAAGCCTAGCCGATAGTATCAGTAATCACCTACCTACTTACAGCTGTCAGAAGCCCAATAATCATATGCAAACAGGTGACATATAAGCAGGTACGCAATATAAAGAACTTTAATGTAAACACCTTCATCTCCAGTCTCAGATTCTATAACTGGAATATCCTAAAAAAACATGTCAGTAGATGATCCAGTAACCATTTTCAATAATACTTTGCTAAACATCATATTCTTCCATGCACCACTCAGAATAAAGAAAGTCAGGTCAAACCTAGCAGCCTGGTTAATAAAAGAAACAAGGCATGTATTCCTCAAAAGAGATAAAGGTTGGAGATTATGGCACAAAAACAAATCCAAGTCTAACTATCAACACAGTTACTTTAAGAAATCTTGCAAAGATTTTGATCACCAATGACAACAAATCCTATTTCTCCAGCTTCCAAAATTTACACCTAAACAATCCCAAGCTATGTTGGTCTTCTGTTAACACACTTCTTCACCCTGGACAAACAGCAACTCCCATACCAACTACTGATAACAGCATAGATAATATAGCAAACCAGTTAAATTCCCACTTTATAAACACTATACTGTTTCTTACTAAACGTCTTCTACACCCTCACTCTCCCAACCTCATCTAATAACACAATAACTTTATCTTTCCACCCAGTCCCAACTGTTACCATGAAAAAGAAACACTTACTAAATCTCACACCAACATCGTTAGCAGCTGATAACCTGCCGACAGAATACCTGAAGCTCACTGCCAATGGTCTAGCCTTCTGTCTCAATACTAGAATCCACAATGGACACCAACTGATAGTCACAGAAAAAGAAGAACCCAGGTCCAGATCCACTCAGGAAATCTTTATCTGAGCGCTTTCGTCTCTCTAATGGAAATTTCATCAGAATGAAGTAACATTACCCAACATTCCTTATATACAAGACATACAAGAATCACCTGAACAGCAAGCTGCTGTGGTATGGCGGTAGCGTTGTCATCTCACAGCAAGAGGTTCTCCCTTTCGATTCTCAGCTTGGCTTGGGAGTGCCTTCTGTGTGGAGTCTGCATGTCCTCCCTGCAGTTGGGTAGCGTTCGAAAGACATGAGCGCGTAAATAGGGCGTACCTTCATTGAACGTTGGGCATTGAGCTGGCACCTCGGAGTTTCATAAAAAATCTACTGCTAATCATTAGCGGACTGGAGTTCCGCTGTTGCGACCCCTTACCGGAAAAAAGCCGAAAGACAAACAACAACAAGAAGAATCACCTGAACAATTGAGTTTCTTAAAGCAACCATGCCATAAAGCAGTAAAGTATAAAAGCATAGCAGGGTTCATTATTGTAAAACACACATAAGTTACTTAAAAGCAAATGTACATACATACCTAACATTCATGTATAATGTTTCCTAAAAAAATTCTAACTTGTGTTAAAAACTGAGCCCTGGTCTAACTGATGCATTTGCTTTTATTTGCCATTTCAGTTCTGAGAACTCTAGGAAGTCATTCAAAGGACCCCCACTTTCTCCCAGATTGACTTGTTCAATAACAACAAACTTGAACCCGTGTCCTTCATTGGCATTAATGTGTGCTGCTAATGCATTTTTATCATCCTATCTATTTATATCATAATAGTGTTGAGAAGTTCTACTCCTTAATGCATTCTTCATTATGCCAATGTAGTAGCATGGACATTTTGAACATAAGGCCAAGTAAACAATGGCTTTGCTGTTACAAGACATTTTACCTCTTATAATATGTTTCCCATAATTAGGAATCAAAATGTCTTTAGTTTCATGTATGTATTGGCACTGTAAGCAGTACCCACATTTTACCAACCCTATACCTATATCCAGACCTTGTTTTTGTCTTTCCAGCATGTTTTTTATGCTACAGTCTTTTTTTTATATAATATTAGGGACTGGTCCTACTAGCTGTGCCTGGTCTACATCAATACTAAAAATATCCCACTTATGCTGGATAATATTCTTAATGTTGTAAAATTGCTGGTTGAACTTGAAAATAGCTGATTTCTTAAAAGTATTATTGCTTGCATGTCTTACATCATTTTGGATACACCACCCTGTACCAAGCAGGGGTAAAAAATTCCCACTCATCCTTTTGTTTATAATCTCTTGGAAGATGTTACCAACATCATTCACAGGATAACCCCTTTTTTCCAACATGTCTTTTAAGATGTTCATCTGTGTAATGAACTCATCCTGTTCAGAGATCATCCTAGCCAGTCCTTTTACCAATGTCTTCTTTTGGTGGAGGGGGTGACAGCTATCAGATTGTAAGAAACTGTTTGAGTATGTGGGTTTCTGTAATATGGTGGAGTTAAACTGTTGTTTAATAGGGTCTTTTTTAATAGTGATGTCAAGGTAATGGACAGTGGCTTCAGTAATGGAATGTGTAAATTCCAGAAACTCAGTACTGTTATCCAAAAATTAAAAAAATGACCAATTTGTCCTTTGTCTGTCACCCAAAAATTATGATATCATCAAGGAATCTACCGTAAAGTGTCCAGTCCTTGGTAAAGGGACTATTGAATATGTGTTCCATCTCCCAATATGCCAGTACAGTGTTGGCAAACATTTGGGCACATGCAGCCCCAATTGCCACTCCTTTAACCTGTTTAAATAGCTGTTGTCCAGAAGGTTATGATGTTTGTATCCAAAACCAATTCCATCAACATTCTTAATGTAAGGATAAAGTTGTGGCTAAGTGTAGAGTACTGTAAAAGGTATTGATAGAACCAGTCAATACTTGTTTCATGTGGTATGACGGAAAATAAATCCTTTATGTCTATTGTCTTAAAGACCAGGTTGTCTTTGTACCACTTTTTTTTTTAATTTTAGACAAGAAGTCCCATGAATCTTTTACTATCCAAGGGCAGTCTAGTAGTATACCCTTCAATTGACCATCTATGAACTTCGCTATGGGGAAGGTTTTTGATGCTCGAGAATCAACAATGGGTCTCAGCAGGGGGTGGGTCTTGTAAATCTTTATGAATCTTGGGGATCCCAAATATTGCTGGTAGTTTTGGATTTTTTACAGACATAAAGTGATGGTCTTCCAGCTTAATTTGCTGGTTCATAAGCAGCTCTTCCAACATGACGTCAACTTTGTTATAACAAATATTTTTCTAATTTAGACTGATTTCACAGTAAGGGTCCCCAAACAGATGGTTAAACATTTTGTTAGTGTATGTATCATAATTCATGATTACAAGACCCCTGCCTTTGTCTGGTTTCATGACCCGTATCTCTGAATTTTGAGAAATGTCCCTTAATGACATCATCTCTGAGTTACTTAGATTGTTGGCCTGTCTATATGCCCCTTTTTTAAACAGGTCTCTAATGTCTTTCTCACATAATTTTTCAAAAGTAGCCACTGTGGGATAAAAGGTGGTGTTAAATGTACTTTTTTTTTTTTTTTAAACACCCTGTTCATGAATATTGTAGTTCAACCCTTTGAAAAAGAAATCAAAATTCAACTTCCTAATGAAGGGTTTCAGGTCAATTATAGTTTGATCCAGGGAAGCTTTCTTGTCTGGTACAAAAGTTAAACCTTTTTTGGAACAGTTCTGCAATCTGTTCATTAAACTCAATTATGCTGTAGTTATACACCTTAAAAATCTCCACCTGTATTGTTAAAAATAACTACATTGGTGTTGTATTCATTCACTAATATCTGTTCCCCCCTCCCCCTCCAGTTGCCCCTGGTATGTGTGGGGTACTGGTAATTGTAGTTGTGATTGTAGTTGTAGTGTGTCTCCCCCCTCCCCTGATTCGTCAGTCTCTCTGACCTCCTCGGGGGGGGGGGGGTTGGGGTACTTGGCATATTCTCACCATTACTATTGTTAGCATCATTCATATTAACTGTAGTCACATCAGTGTTACTACGTATCCCATACTGCCCTCTAGGTGGTAAAGGGTAGGCCCTATTCTCCCCATATTCCTTTTCATCTCTTCTGAGCTTATGCATTTTTCCTTCTTTCAGTTCTGTCATTGCACAATCAGTTTTCTTAAACATTTTAAAATATTCAACTTTTTTACACTCATACAACAAATCCTTTTTAATACTTTCATCTACAACATTAATTTTGTTCAGTAAATCTGACATTTTACGGTCGTTGTCTCTAATAAGACATTTTAAAAGTTCACAACCGTTCTTATTAAATAGTTCCAAGAGCTCTAGATGTAACAATGAGTCTCTTCCCAGGCCAGCCAGAAACTTCCAAAGTCTAAGGCCCTTTGGTATTCTTTCAGTCCGGACACACTCATTAAGATAACTGTTTTCCAGTTGTAGGTTTCAATATTCCATAGTTAGTTTCTCCAAATTAGCCAGTTGTTCATTCAGACTTCCGGCATTTTGGACTGGAACCCACCGAAATTCATTTTGCCAGTCCTTTTCCCCTTCTAACCACTGAAGCAAGCTGTTTCTGCCATTGTAAAGGGCTCCACAACAGTCAGTTCCTGTATTTCACATCGTGGGTGACATCATATGCAAATCTAGCTCTCCTGATTGGCTAGAAGTCACAGATTTTATTCTTTGTGCTGGTGCAATACCAGAACTGTTTAAACTGCACAGAATGTCCCTAGAACTGTTAATTCCTGCCCCATTCGGGCCTGGATTGATCCTATTCACATGTGATGTCAAAAAAATAGGCTTGTTGGGTCATTTTCTCCATACGAACAACCACATTTGCCACTGTATTATTTAAGGCTTGGATGGCTTGAGCCAGAGAGGTAAGAGTAGGTGAATCAGTGTCCTCGGTTCCCTCAACACCAAACACAGGAATCCACAATGCACACCAACTGATATTCACAGAAAAAGAAGAACCAAGGTCCAGATCCACGCAGGAAATCTTTATTTGAGTGCTTTTGTCTCTCTAATGGAAACTTCATCAGAATGAAGTAACATTACCCAACATCCTATATATACAAGACATACAAGAATCACCTGAGCAATTAATTGAGTTTCTTAAAG
Organism: Protopterus annectens; assembly: GCF_019279795.1. Taxonomy (NCBI): domain Eukaryota; kingdom Metazoa; phylum Chordata; order Ceratodontiformes; family Protopteridae; genus Protopterus; species Protopterus annectens. The sequence goes on from NC_056736.1 coordinate 697,737,050, forward strand.
CAACCATGCCAGAAAGCAGTAAAGTATAAAAGCATAGCATGGTTCATTATTGTAAAACACACATAAGTTACTTAAAAGCAAATGTACATACATACCTAACATTCACGTATGTTTCCTAAAAAACATCCTAACTTGTGTTAAAAACTTCCTTTATAAAAAAAATTGTGCTTTTAATCTTAGGACAGAACTGATAGACACAGCACTGTTGAGCCCTGGGCTAACTGATGCATTTGCTTTTATTTGCCATTTCAGTTCTGAGAACTCCAGGAAGTCATTCAAAGGACCCCCGCTTTCTCTCAGATTGACTTGTTCAATAACAACAAACTTGAACCCGTGTCCTTCATTGGCATTAATGTGTGCTGCTAATGCATTTTTATCATCCTATCTATTTATATCATAATAGTGTTGATAAATTCTGCTCCTTAATGCATTCGTCATTATGCCAATGTAGTAACATGGACATTTTGAACATAGGGCCAAGTAAACCATGGCTTTGCTGTTACAAGACATTTTACCTCTTAAAATATGTTTCCCATAATTAGGAATCAAAATGTCCTTAGTTTCCATCTCAGTACTAATTAACCAACAAATAATAGACAGCCATGTCCCAGTTACCTGTAAAAATCATTCAACATGCCACTACATAAAGGGGGGAATTCAACTGACCTGCCTAATTACAGGCCTAAAGCTATATTGCCAGCACTATCAAAAATTCTTGAAAAATGTATCCACTCGCAATAGAATCTATAACAGAAGCTGCCATTAAAAAATGAATAATTAGTAGAACATATAAAATATTTCATGATAACTATAAGAATCTATCACAGGAGTTAGAACGGATTGGGAAGAGAGACTGGCTAAACAATTCACAAATAAACAATGGGTGTTACATGTCTGTCTTCCAAATATTCAACAAAATCTAAAAGATTTAAAATTTTTGCCTGGAAATGTTTATATATTTAGTCAAGTAGACCCCAGAGAATTTTTCCTCAGGCAACCAGCAAATGCTGGATGTGCAAATGGGAAGAAATAATTAATTGGGAACATATTTTCTGGAGGTTCAGTGATTTGATGAACTTTAAGAATTCCCTGCAGGATGCATTGTTGGAGATGCTGGGTAGGCAGATTGGTCTTTGAGGGAGATCATTTTTCTGAGCTTTGACACGGAATTGGAATTGCCTAGACATGGTAAAGCCTTGCTGTGTCTAATAATGGTGGCTGCCAAAAAAGCAATTACTAGAGAATGGAATTCAAAATCTAAGCCAAATATACTAGAAGTAGTGAATATAGTAACAGAGGTAAAACAACTGGAACTGAGATCTTTAGAAAAGTTAGGAGAAAACTACATAGGAAAAAAATGTGAATTGTGGGACCAATGCATACAAGGGAGGAATGAGGTTTAAAATAAGACCAGACTTAAATGAGCTATTTAATGTTTGACTGAAAATGATTGGGTAGATTATAAGTGATGTATAATGTTTGCAACTGGGAGTGGGTCAGCTTTGTTTGTGATGTAAAATGCTTGCAGCTAGGATTGTGTAGGTGTGGTTTGTTTTCATTTATATAAATGTATGATTGTTTATGTCATAAGTGATTGTTTAATAAAGATGTTTCTTGTTTTTTTAAAAAAGGGCAGAAATTGAATAATTTATGTAATGTTGCTTAGGTAATATATGTGCTGCATAATGTTTGTTAATTTTAACTTCTTAATACACTTTGATTACTTTTATATAAATGTAAATGTTCCTGTGTCACAAATGCTAATTCAATGAAGGTGTTTAAAAACAATATGCAATGTGGATTTCAGAAAGATGACAGCACCTCCACAGCAATGCTATAATTTACAGAAACTGCCAGTAAAGCTCACAACTCTAACTTGCATCTGTAGTATTTAGATTTATCAAAAACCTTCGACATGGTCTGTCACACTAAACTTTCCACCCAGGGTCTATCACCTCTATCTATTCAATGGTTCTCTAGATACCTTGCCAATGTAAAATGGGAAGAGTCCATCTCTGCATACCTTCCCACTTCCACAGGAGTTCCACAAGAATCCATCCTTGGCTCTCTACTATTAAATATTTTTATTAATAACCTACATTAATCTTCATGTAAAGGCACCTTGATTCAATATGCAGATGGCTCTGCCATCAACTGCTGTTCAAACACTTTAACTCACCTCCAAGAAATCACTCAGCAAACTGTTATCTGCATTGAAATCTGGCATAAAAGAGCACAACTTTTAGTCATCCCCAGAAAAAAACAAACTCCTCCAAAAACTTACATACCTAATAGAGCACCTTTCAAAATCTTTTTTGGCAAATGGCACTGAAATTGAATTATTTCACTATACTAAATTATTAGGATTCATAATAAATGATTATCTTAAATCTGACCTCCACATCCAAGGCAATATCAAGAAAACCCAGCAAAAACTAGACATGCTGTACAGAAACAAAGATTTTCTGAGTACAACCACAAAAAATACTATTGTCAAAAACCTTCCTTCTGCCCTCCCTAGTCTATGGAGCCCCAATTCTAATCATCTATGAAAAAAACAACTTGAAACCTGCTACCAAAATTGCTAAGTTTGCTACTAATTCATTCTCCTTTACCCATCACTGTAAAGCTCTGCATACTCTTAGCTGGTTGGAACTCCCCCTCCACCTCTCCTACACTCAACTTATAACAATACATAAAAACATGCATAAACCATTAGCCTGCCCATCTAGTACCTCTTTAATCAGCATATATTTCCCTAAAAGAAATCTCAGATCAGAAGGCAAACAACTTCTCACCATAAATAAACCAAATATATCTCCTAAACAAAGCCTGTACTTGTAATCAATAGAAAACAATGGAACTTACTACCTCTAACCACCAGAACTGTTTCTAAACTACTCACCTTTAAATGCTCCATAAAAGAATACTTTACAAATTTATGAACCTGTTCCTGCACCAGTCCTGACTGAACTAACTCACTATACTTCATTCACCCCCTGCAATCTAAGTCAAATCTCTCAACCCTCTCCAGCCTCCTACTCCACTTTTTTTCCCACTACCTTACCTTATACATTTTCTCTTTGCAGACCTTTCCTCTACCTCTTACTCTTGCCTCCCTCCTCACCTAAGCTACCTGAAGACACCCTACCTGAACTCTTATAATCTGCTTCTCTCCATCCTTCTTCCATCTATAGCCATAATTTGAAATTTGAACACCCTCTCTCATAGTAAGACATCACGCAATTTCCCCTCACTGTCTCTAATCATTAAGCTCAAATATCTCTTTAAAATATTTTATTAGAATTGTCTTAGGTCTCATTTATTGCATACTAATCTATGTAACAAAAATATGACCAATGAGTTTTTTCTTACATATTTTCTCCAACTAATGTTATTGTTTTAATTGCACTGTACTATGAAACATATTTTTTTTTCTCATTACAACATTATTTACTGCTATGAAAGATTGTGATTGTGGAGCTTTTCTTCCTGGGCTTCTGCTGAAAATGGCCACTTTCTGGTCCAGTCGGACTTTCCTGGTAAACAAATGTCAAATAAATAAGTAAATTGTTTAGTTCAGCCCTTGCTGGGGAATTTGAGTATCAGAATAAGATTTCATAACCGCCCTCAATTTGCAGTCATTAGCAAACTTTGGTTAGCGATAATTCTTTGATTTCCAATGTTTAAGTCTGTGAAGTATATATCAAAGAAGAGGGGACCCAAGACAAAGCCTTGTTTGATACCACTAGTGTTTTTTCTCTGTAGGTAAAATAGCCCTGACCTTAATATGGGTTATGTCAGACAGCTATTTATCAAGTCAGACAACAATGTATGGGTTAATGGTGAATTGAGAGAGTTTTTCAATAATCCCAGCATGGGAGATAGTGTCATAGGCCTTGGCAGTGTTTAGATAAGCGGTGTGGACTGTATGCCCCTTATCCATGACCTCAGTGACCCTTTCTAAGAACTCAGCTAAATTGAGCAGGCATAATGAACCTTTTACAAAACCAAGCTGCTGTGAATACAGGGATATAAGGTCACCTATATCATTGTTTACTAGTTTGGTGATAATACATTCCAACTCTGCAACTAGGACTAGTGAGAGTAATAGGCCTGTCATTCCCAGGGTCAGCAGAGAGATTCACTTTTACACAAGGGCAACACAAGTGTCATTCTTCACACCCTGAGGACATAACTAGTAGATAACTAATCTTGAATTGTTGATGGAGTGTTTTGTTAGGTGGGACATTACACTTCTCAACAGGCATCCATGGATATTGTCAGCAACCATCGAAGCAATGCTTTTAATTTTGGAAAATTCAAAAAGCACTAGTGCCAAATTCATCTTAGGATGGGGAATGTGAGGGGGGAATGGAGGGGGGGAGAGGGGAAGGTGGGTGGAGTAAAAGTGGAAGAAAATTTGTCCACATGAATATTAGCAATGTGCTAGGGGACCGACAATGAAGTAAAGCTGGAGATACGTTCAGTACAGAATTGTAAGTTAATTCTAAGCTTCCTAATATAACCGAAGAAGGTCTTATGTTTATCTTTTGAATTAGCTGCAATTCAAATTATAGATGGCCTTACATTTCCTAATGGTAAGTTTGAGATGTATTTTCCAGTTTAAATCACTTTTATAATAATGAAGTGGACATCTTTTAGTGATGGCCAGTCTTCTTTTTATTATAGAGTTTGTTGATGCAGTAGTTACCCCATATGGCGTTAGCTCTAAATTGCCTCCATGTTTACTCCTGATGGGTACAGATGCCTGAATACAGCTATCCAGGAGGGAGTAACATTCAGAGCATTAGCCAGCAGGATCCATTACACGATTTGTTGTAGAGGTATACTATTTGTGATTGCCAACAAATGTCAGTAAATGTCAGTGTACTCATTGATCTTGGAGTAATCTCTGAATGTAGAGGAGTTATTAGGGACCTCAATGCAAGTTTTCCTAAAAGATATCACAACATGATGGTCACATTTAACCAGAGAAAGAGTAATAAGAAGGGTGATGCAAATGAAGAAAAATGTTTTTGAGAACAAAGATTAAGAGGATAAATACCTCTGTTGGGTAGGGAGACAATTTGGTCAAGTGCAATAGTATTTACAAAGACCAGAAAGTAAATGTCTGCCAGTTTATATGTGGTGAGTTGAGGTTGAAGTCACCTATAAAAGGTTATTTGGTTTATAGGTAAATGCTAGGTTAGCTGCCCTTGCAGGCTATTTTAAGATTAGCTAATTTTCTCAAGGTGAGAATCAAACACTGTATCTTGTGTCTATAAGGTAAACATGTTAGCTGTTATGCCAAACAGACACCCCCCCCCCACACACACACACACACACACTAATACTTCCCTCCCTGACTGGTTCGATTGCTAACTTTTGTAACTGGTTAATGTATTCTATATGGTCAAAAGGGGTCATAAATTCATAAATAGACATCTATAATTGGATATAATGTGGTAATTAATTTTATTGAGTACAACTAGCACTTCATCCATTTCCAGATTTGTATCATGTGAAATGTGGTGAAAAACAATGTAATTATGAATAAATACAGACACCCCCCCACACAGTTGTTGATGAATCTGAATACATAGTAGGCATTTTATCCTAGAATACAGGGGCGCTATCACTACAACTGAACCACATTTCTGTAATTATACAATTGATAATGTCTTCAAGGTTAAGGAAGGCCTAAATTCTGAGAATTTGTTGTTTGGATTTTGGCCTACAAAAAGGAATGATAAAGTATATTTCAACCAAGGGTTGAAAGATATAGGTCATTCCTGGCAAATCAGATGAGACTATCGATCATTTCATCCTATGCAGACACATACTGGATCCCCTAGAATGACACCAATTTATTAGACAATTACTGAAGCCAATTATTTTATTCTTGAATGTAGGCTGTAGAATGTTGCTCATTGATAGGCCTTGCTCTTTTTAATGATGTGAATAGAGAGCTCAACAGTGTCTCTCTGCAACTGTGGGAATAATGCATGCAGAATAATATTTTGGAGGAGGGATGAGGTTTAACTGAAGGAAGGCATTGAATGAGTGTTGTAATGTTTGACTGACAATGATTGTATAAAAGATTATTAGTGATGTATAATGTTTGCAACTTAAAATATGTAAATATGGTTTGTTTTATATAAATTTATGATCACCAATGATAATTCAATGAAAATGTTTCTTGTGTAAAAAAAACAAAAAAAAAAAAACGTCTCTCTGCATGTCTCCTAGGGTGGAACACCACATAGGATCATTCACCCCCACTTGGGCAACTACAATGTCATAACTTTGTCTGTGTTGGTGTAGGGAAATAAGGGCCTAGTGACATCCCTAATTGTTGCACCAGGGAGGCAGCTAACTGCCACTGTCCTTAGTCAGCCTGGAAAATGTTGTGTCTGCATATCTTACAATAGAATAACCAGTGACTGAGATGTTTCTGGGATGTGCTGCAGGCATATGGACCTTAAGGGTACAAGCACAGAGCACATGTGACTCCCAATAACAGCAGGTGTGAGTGCAGATGTGGGTGAGGTGTTAACATTTGTGTTACATGGTAAGGTATTATGATATCTAAGAGGCCTAGAAGGCATAAACAAGGATTTCTGTACTACTGCATATGTGGAAGTCATGTTTTGATCATGTGGTTATGTAAGGATTTCTGTACTACTGCATATGTGGACGTAATGTTTTGATCATGTGATTATGTAAGGATTTCTGTACTGCTGCGTATGTGGACATAATGTTTTGACCATGTGATTATGTAAGGATTTCTGTACTACTGCATATGTGGACGTAATGTTTTGATCATGTGATTATGTAAGGGTTTCTGTACTACTGCATATGTGGAAATAATGTTTTGATCATGTGATTATGTAAGGATTTCTGTACTACTGCATATGCGGACGTAATGTTTTGATCTTGTCATTATGTAAGGATTTCTGCACTATGGCATATGTCGATGTAATGTCTTGATCATGTGATTATGTAAGGATTTCTGTACTACAGCATATGTCGACGTAATGTTTTGATCATGTGATTATGTAAGGATTTCTGTACTATTTCATATGTGCACGTAATGTTTTGATCATGTGATTATGTAAGGATTTCTGTACTATTGCATATGTGGAAGTAATGTTTTGATCTTGTCATTATGTAAGGATTTCTGTACTACGGCATATGTCGACGCAATCTTTTGATCATGTGGTTATGTAAGGATTTCTGTACTACGGCATATGTCGACATAATGTTTTGATCATGTGATTATGTAAGGATTTCTGTACTACGGCATATGTCGATGTAATGTTTTGATCATGTGATTATGTAAGGATTTCTGTACTATTTCATATGTGCACGTAATGTTTTGATCATGTGGTTATGTAAGGATTTCTGTACTATTGCATATGTGGAAGTAATGTTTTGATCATGTGATTATGTAAGGATTTCTGTACTATTTCATATGCGCACGTAATGTTTTGATCATGTGATTATGTAAGGATTTCTGTACTATTTCATATGTGGAAGTAATGTTTTGATCATGTGATTATGTAAGGGTTTCTGTACTACTGCATATGTGGAAGTAATGTTTTGATCATGTGATTATGTAAGGATTTCTATACTACTGCATATGTGGACGTAATGTTTAGATCATGTGATTATGTAAGGATTTCTGCACTATTTCATATGTGCACATAATGTTTTGATCATGTGATTATGTAAGCATTTCTGTACTATTTCATATGTGCACGTAATGTTTTGATCATGTGATTATGTAAGGATTTCTGTACTATTGCATATGTGGAAGCAATGTTTTGATCATGTGATTATGTAAGGATGTCTGTACTATTTCATATGTGCACGTAATGTTTTGATCATGTGATTATGTAAGGATTTCTGTACTATTTCATATGTGCACGTAATGTTTTGATCATGTGATTATTTAAGGATTTCTGTACTATTGCATATGTGGAAGTAATGTTTTGATCATGTGATTATATAAGGATTTCTGTACTATTTCATATGTGCATGTAATGTTTTGATCATGTGATTATGTAAGGATTTCTGTACTATTTCATATGTGCACGTAATGTTTTGATCATGTGATTATGTAAGGATTTCTGTACTATTTCATATGTGCACGTAATGTTTTGATCATGTGATTATGTAAGGGTTTCTGTACTATTTCATATGTGCACGTAATGTTTTGATCATGTGATTATGTAAGGATTTCTGTACTATTTCATATGTGCACGTAATGTTTTGATCATGTGATTATGTAAGGATTTCTGTACTATTTCATATGTGCACGTAATGTTTTGATCATGTGATTATGTAAGGGTTTCTGTACTATTTCATATGTGCACGTAATGTTTTGATCATGTGATTATGTAAGGATTTCTGCACTATTTCATATGTGCACATAATGTTTTGATCATGTGATTATGTAAGCATTTCTGTACTATTTCATATGTGCATGTAATGTTTTGATCATGTGATTATGTAAGGATTTCTATACTATTGCATATGTGGAAGTAATGTTTTGATCATGTGATTATGTAAGCATTTCTGTACTATTTCATATGTGCACGTAATGTTTTGATCATGTGATTATGTAAGGATTTCTGTACTATTTCATATGTGCACGTAATGTTTTGATCATGTGATTATGTAAGGATTTCTGTACTACGGCATATGTCGACATAATGTTTTGATCATGTGATTATGTAAGGATTTCTGTACTAAGGCATATGTCGATGTAATGTTTTGATCATGTGATTATGTAAGGATTTCTGTACTATTTCATATGTGCACGTAATGTTTTGATCATGTGGTTATGTAAGGATTTCTGTACTATTGCATATGTGGAAGTAATGTTTTGATCATGTGATTATGTAAGGATTTCTGTACTATTTCATATGTGCACGTAATGTTTTGATCATGTGATTATGTAAGGATTTCTGTACTATTTCATATGTGCACGTAATGTTTTGATCATGTGGTTATGTAAGGATTTCTGTACTATTGCATATGTGGAAGTAATGTTTTGATCATGTGATTATGTAAGGATTTCTGTACTATTTCATATGTGCACGTAATGTTTTGATCATGTGATTATGTAAGGATTTCTGTACTATTGCATATGTGGAAGTAATTTTTTGATCATGTGATTATGTAAGGGTTTCTGTACTACTGCATATGTGGAAGTAATGTTTTGATCATGTGATTATGTAAGGATTTCTATACTACTGCATATGTGGACGTAATGTTTTGATCATGTGATTATGTAAGGATTTCTGCACTATTTCATATGTGCACATAATGTTTTGATTATGTGATTATGTAAGCATTTCTGTACTATTTCATATGTGCACGTAATGTTTTGATCATATGATTATGTAAGGATTTCTATACTATTGCATATGTGGAAGTAATGTTTTGATCATGTGATTATGTAAGGATTTCTGTACTATTTCATATGTGCACGTAATGTTTTGATCATGTGATTATGTAAGGATTTCTGTACTATTTCATATGTGCACGTAATGTTTTGATCATGTGATTATGTAAGGATTTCTGTACTATTTCATATGTGCACGTAATGTTTTGATCATGTGATTATGTAAGAATTTCTGTACTACGGCATATGTCGACATAATGTTTTGATCATGTGATTATGTAAGGATTTCTGTACTATTTCATATGTGCACGTAATGTTTTGATCATGTGATTATGTAAGGATTTCTGTACTATTTCATATGTGCACGTAATATTTTGATGATGTGATTATGTAAGGATTTCTGTACTATTTCATATGTGGACGTAATGTTTTGATCATGTGATTATGTAAGGATGTCTGTACTATTTCATATGTGCACGTAATGTTTTGATCATGTGATTATGTAAGGATTTCTGTACTATTTCATATGTGCACGTAATGTTTTGATCATGTGATTATGTAAGGATTTCTGTACTACGGCATATGTCGACGTAATGTTTTGATCATGTGATTATGTAAGGATTTCTGTACTATTTCATATGTGCACGTAATGTTTTGATCATGTGATTATGTAAGGATTTCTGTACTATTTCATATGTGCACGTAATGTTTTGATCGTGTGATTATGTAAGGATTTCTGTACTATTTCATATGTGCACGTAATGTTTTGATCATGTGATTATGTAAGGATTTCTGTACTATTTCATATGTGCACGTAATGTTTTGATCATGTGATTATGTAAGGATTTCTGTACTATTTCATATGTGCACGTAATGTTTTGATCTTATCATTCTTTTTCTTTTTCTTCTTTTGGCTTTTCCCGGTTAGGGGTCGCCACAGTGGATCACCTGTCCGCTCATGATTGGCAGTGGAGTTTTACAGTGTCGAGTTGCCAGCCCGGTGCCCAACCTTCCACAGAAAGCACACACGCACATACTCGCAACTAGGGCCAATTTAGAGTGTCCAATCCTCCTACTGCATGTCTTTGGGATGTGGGAGGAAACAGGAGCACCCGGAGGAAATCCACGTGACCACAGGGGGACATGCAGACTCTGCACAGAAGGCACCCCAGCCAAGAATCCAACTGGAGAACCTCTTGCTGTGAGGTGACAACACTAACCACTGCACCACCGTGGCCACCCAATGTTTTGATCTTATCATTATGGAGTGCTATTCGGGTGCTGTTTAATAACACTAGGTGGGATGGAGAGATTCGCCTCCAGTTTAGATTATAGCAATAACCCATGCCTGGGTGTGGGTAATGCTAAATTTACCCACGGTTGGCGTGGTTTGGTCCCGAGGGTGAAGCCCGAGGGTCCAAACAAAGCCAACCGTGCGTAAATTTAGCATTAGCCACACCCAGAAGTGGTTATTGCTATTATATGACATTATTTAAGAAAAGAAACTATTACTTTTCTTAAATAATGGCATAGTATAATGCCTGTTTACTGCCCTTCCGCAGATGTCTGGCATCCGCGGCAGTTCTGATGTACTGCGCGCCTGTGCAGTACATCAGAGCTGTGGGCAAAAGCAACGGAGAAAGCAAGATCTCTGTTGCTTTTTTTTTAGTGTTTCACTATTTTAAATGAGTTTAACATAGCAAGACAGTTTTAAAATAAGCAACGGAGATGTCCATTGCTTATTTTAAAACTGTCTCGCTATGTTAAACTCATTTAACATAGCGAAACACTAAAAAAAAGCAACGGAGATCTTGCTTTCTCCGTTGCTTTTTTTTAAAACACTGCCTTGCTATGTTAAATGGGTTTAACATAGCGAGACAGCTTTAAAATAAGCAACGGAGATCTCCGTTGCTTATTTTAAAGCTGTCTCGCTATGTTAAACCCATTTAACATAGCGAGACAGTGTTTTAAAAAAACGAGTTATACTAATGGAAAAAAGTCCGGGCGACCGGACCTTTTTCCATTAGTATAACTCGATTTACAATGGGCACGCTGGCCAATCAGCATGCACGTTTTGGCGGGGTCATGGTATAATAATAGATATATCTCTCACAGGTGGAACTAGTATGAATTAGAAGAAGTGGGCTGTCATTAAACATGAGGCAGTTGCTACAAATCCTCAGAAAACTTGAGTGTTAGTAACTTGGTTAAGGATGAGACTAAACTAGGCTGGGACTATTAATTTTAGAGATTATAGGTAATAGATCAACTAAGAGTATGCTTATAAACTCAGTGAAGAACAGTGAAAGTTGATGGGACAAACTCTTCCATCATCAAATATGAATGTGTTAACTACTGAACACTTACAGTGTTTCCAAAACTCACCTCCGCAGGTGGGTCAGTTAATACTGCAAGAAGTGCATCATATATATGACACAATTTGTGTCTAGCACATACAGTTATGAGACTGTAATCGGTATTTATTTATTTATTCATTATGTTGCACTTCTCCTCCACCCAGCTGTAGTCTCCAGGGATTATTGACCCTTGTCATTCAGATGCATTGCTAGGTGACATTCCTCCAGGCTGCTTATCTGACCTCATTGTTGTGGTATGTAAGACCCTAAATGGAATCCGATGCTGTCATTCTTATCTTTTTAATTTACACACCAGAAACTGAAGAGGTCAATGGTTCTACTGGGGTATCACTTTGAGATGCATATTGTCTGAAAAATAATTCTTCTCCTTGGGCTTCCCTTGTCACGCTACAAGACAACATGATGTCAATATTGCTTGTAACACTTCTCCCTGGCCAGCCCTTAAGAAGTCTGGGCCCGCTCAAAAACTCAGCTCTGTACTCATAGATTCGTAGCTAATACGAAAAGCATTTCACATTAATCACCTTAATCTCCAGGTATGCTGGTGTACATCTCAAGCATTCCCTGCCTTGTGTGTCAGAATAATTTATAATGGAGACTTGTGATGAAATGTGACTTTTGCTGCCACTTTGTGTTTATAATATCAGTATATCTGACTATACTGTTGTAATATATATTCATAGGTTCATAGGTTCGTACTAGGCTATCTGCCCTAGGGCATTTATAAGCCTAGCCAGAGTGTGTGTGTGTAGCTTTCACCACCCCTTAGGATGAGAATACTACGTCCATTTAGGGTTTAGTTTACTGTGCCTCTGTCTAGTACTGACACAGAGATGACCCCTGGGGTAAACCTTCGATCTCCCATCCACTCGTCAAGACTTCTCTTGAATAGAGTTAGTGAGGGGCTCTGCCTAACATGGACTGGGACTCTGTTCCAGAGTGTAGGGAGCCTCTGGGTTATGAATCTGTCCCTCCAGCACGTCCTATTTATTTCTGTGTTGAGGTTTAAGTCTCTTGCTCTGGTGGCTCTGATGGATTTGGATTTTTTGAGGTGAAGCATGTCCATTAATTCTGGATTGGACATGGCCTTGTACGTTAGGCACAGGTCACCTCTGAGTAGGCGGTAAGCGACTGAATAGAGCTGGAGTTTTTTCAGTCAGGCAGCATATGGCATATGTTTAAGACCCTTTATCCTCTTGGTGAAGAACTTTTGGGGTCTTTCCAACTGCTGCATGTGTCGGGTAAAATACATCCCAAATGGGGCATTGTACTCAATCATTGGACTAATAAGAGATGAGTACAGGGGCACGATGACCTCTCTTGATCTAGATGTGAAACCCTTCATGATAAGGTGGGCAATATAGAAGGTCTTCCTAACTACTTTGGCAATGTGAGTGTCAAATGAGAGGTTACTGTCAACCTGGGTCCCTAGGTCCCTGATTACCTCTTCCATACTTAATGGATTACCACCTATGTGGTAATTTGTGGGTACCTTGTTTTTCCCAAAGGGTATGACTATACATTTTTTGGTGTTAAGCTTAAGGCCATGGCTCTGCCACCAATTATCCGTTTCTATGAGTCCTCTCTGAAGGATGTTTGTGTCCGCTGGAGTATCAATTATGGCGCCCAGTTTGCAGTCATCTGCGAACTTTGTCAGCCACAATCCTCCTATGTTTGCCTGTACCTCGGAAAAATAAATGCCAAACAAGAGGGGTCCCAGAACTGAGCCCTGTGGGACACCGCTTGTGACTGGCTTAGAGTCTGACATAGCTCCAGCAACTCTGACCCTGTGGGTTCTGTCCTTGAGCCAGTTTGCAACCCATCTCATGACATATGGGTTTACATTTAAGCTGGTGAGTTTGTCTATGATGCCCGAGTGTGGTATTGTATCAAAGGCTTTTGCAAGGTCAAGGTAGGCTGTGTGAACTGCCTTACCTTCATCACTGGCCTTAGTGACGGTTTCAAAAAAGTCGACCAAGTTCAAAAGGCAGGATCTGCCCTTGACAAAGCCAAATTGGGTAGGATCCAATGTCTGTAGGTCCCCAATGTCTTTGTTTATGAGTTCCATAATGATCCTCTCCATAGCTTTGCAGACCAGGCTCGTCAAGCTTATGGGGTGGTAATTTCCAGGGTCCGTAGAAGCACCGCCTTTGTGAAGTGGGACCACTGATGCTGTACGCCACTCTTTGGGTACGTATCCTGTAGTAAGACTAAGATTAAACAGCAGCCTTATGTTTGGGTTTAGTTCCTCTTGGAGTTCATGTAGCACACAGCCCGGGACACCATCCGGTCCCATTGATGCTGTGTTTTTAGCTTTAGAGAGGCCGGCTCTCACCTGGGCATCTGAGATGTTAGGGAGGCTACACTCTGCTGGGATAGGTATTTCTCCTTTTGGAGGGGAGGGGGAGGAGAAATTTGCACTGAACCTATCTGCCAGAATGTTGGCAATGTCAGTGGGTTCAGTGTATTTATTGTCATTTTGGACTAACTCTGAGCATATCTGGGAGTTTCTACCCAGGTTTCTAAGATAGCTAAAGAAGGCCTTGTGATTGTCTTTTGTGTCTTTTGCGATTTTTCTCTCAAAGTTGGCCTTGGATGATTTTATGAGTGATCATAGTTTTTTGCTAGTACTGATCAGAGATGCCTTCCCATTTAGGGATTTTGCTCTGTCATGTAGTAGCTTTCTCCTTCTGTTGTAAAGTTTGTTTATGGCTGGGGTCCACCAGACCAGGCGCCTGCCTTTGGGGGAATGGGTCTTGGTTTTATTTGGGATTGCATGATCCATGCATTCTTGAAGGTGCCCGTAGAAGGCATTTGCAAATAATTCAGAAGTGTGGGTTGTGGTTTCCACTGGCCCAGGGACCTTGAAGGATACCACTTCAGTCTTAAGAAGTGTGAAGTTTGCTTTTGAGAAGTTCTTCACTGTGGTCTTTTGTGCAGGGGGTGGGGACGGGATGTGGATTTCCAGTGAGATTAATTTATGGTCTGATCTTACCAATGAGGGATATACTTCCGGTGTGGAGCATTTTGTCACCATGTTTGTGATGATCAGGTCTAGTATATTGTCTCCTCTTGTGGGAATGGTGACTAGTTGTTCCATCGCATTTGAGTTTATGAATTCTAGGAACCTTTGGGCTAGGGTGTTTGGGCTTGAGTAATGTTCCCAGTCTATGTTTGGGTAGTTGAAGTCTCCCAATATGATGGTATTTGGAGAAACATTCATACTCTCCAGTGTCTTCAGGAAGGCTGTGTGGGTTTCCTGAGTTTGAGAGGGTGGTCTGTAGCATGCTACAAATTGTAAGGCAGTTTTGCCCATGGTTAGTTGTACCTGGATGGTCTCCGATGCTTCGTGCGTTGCCACTAACTTGGAGGTGTGGGTATCTTTGATGAATATGGATACTCCCCCTCCTTTTGTGGTTCGGTCCAAGTTTTGGGGCTGGAAAGCATGATATGAGGTAAAACCTGATAGTGCTGGGGTGCTCTCAGGAGCCTTGAACCAGGTTTCAGTCACTGCACAGACATCGATGTTCTCCATACTGAGGAGGGTTTCGAGGGTGTGCATCTTGAGGTTTAGACTTCTGGCATTGAGCAGCATTACCCTTATTTTTTTTCCACTTGTGTTTTCTAGGGAGGTAGGTTTGTCATTTGAGCCTTGCCTAAAAAAGGCACTATGGGGGTGGCAAGAGCCTTGGCCAATATCTGGAAGCCGAGGGGTGACAGGTGCAAGCCATCCCTTGCGAAGCAGCGTGGCTTGTTGAGCATGTCATCCCAAGCAGACAGACATTGGATCCCATTTGAATGACACCAGTAATTAAGCCAATTGTTAAAACTGATCATTTTGTCTTTGTACTGTGGCATCATTCTTGGTGAGGGTAAGATGCTGCTCAGGGTCAGGGTCATACCAGCCTGGGCTACATAATCAGAGAGCTCCTCTATGTCTCTTTTCATGTAGTCCAGGGAGGTATGTCTCAGGTCATTCACACCGGCATGTACAATGACTGTACAATGACTGAGTCATATATATTGCCAGTCAGTATTCTGCAGAATAAAATCAGCACTAGTGCAATTTCTATTTGCACACTATTAATGATTCTTTTTGTGTGTGATTTTTTTCTTTGCTACACACATTTAATAGGTTCATAGGGTCATAGGTTGGTACTAGGCTATTGGCCCTAGGGCCTATACAAGCCTAGCCATAATAATTCCCTGGCTAGTTCTTCCCACAGTATTTACTTCCCTGGACCCCTGTCTAGCAGGGTGACTGACATGTTCCCCGGGGTGAATTTCCTAACTCCCATCCAATCATCAAGGTTCCTTTTGAAGACGGCCAAAGAGGCACTCTGCTTGACATGTACGGGCAGTCTATTCCAGAGGCTGGGGAGTCTCTGGGTCAGGAACCTACCCCTCCAGCATGTTTTGTTCATTGTGATGACAAGGTTTAGATCCCTGGAGCATGTGGCTCTGAGGGATTGGCATATCCAACAGCTCTGGGTTTGACATGGCCTTGCATGTTAAGCAGAGATCGCCATAATACTCAGGAAGCCAAACCACAAATTCTTCAGAATACACCACGAAAACACTCAGAGAAAGGAACACAGAAGTGGCATTAATCCATCTTTTATTCAATCTTGGTACCTCAGCAGTTCACCTTCAATGGGATACATTTAGACATTTTGAATGTTCTTTTATATATGCATCAATCAATTAATTAAACAATTAATTATTTCAAACATTTTTTTCAAACACTTTTTAACCCCTTCAACACTAAACATTTATGTGCAAAACTTCAAATATAGTATTCTTTTACATTTTTTCATTTTCTAAAGAATAAATTAGTTCATTTTAACAAAATTCTTATACATAATTACAAAAATATAACTATGAAATATATACTCTATGATATACAAAATTACAACATTAATAAATTTCATCAATTTTCTAAATTCCTTCCATTTGGAAATAAAGTGTAATGCCCTATAAATCACTCTCTATTCAATTTTATTCAAAATAGTTTTAAAGTTTCCTATACACAAATTTGAATTCACAACTTTGAATGAATGCTTTATAATATTCAAAATGACAGCTTCAATACATTTCATTAATTTTCCAAATTCATTCCATTGGGAAATAAAGTATGATACCCTATAATCATTCTCTGTTCAAGTTTATTCAAAGCAGTTTTAAAGTTCCCTATACACAAATGGGGTCTAGCAAGCACACTAAATCTGAAACTGTCATTTTTACCATTATGTATGTTACAAAAATGAGTAGCCACCAGACTTTCCAAATTACCCCTCCTTATATCACCCAAATGCTCCAGAATGAGAATCTTAATCTTCCTAGTAGTCTGGCCAATATACCACAAGGGTGGGACACAATCACATCCCAAAATATATACTACACCAGATGACCTACAATCAAATCTCTCAAAAGCAACATATTTCTTTCCATTTATTTTAATTCCATGCATATTCTTAACTTTATTACAAACTGAGCAGCTGCCACAGCTATACATCCCAACATTACTATCTACCATAGCTTCCAATTTTCTATTTAAAATTTCTTTTAGGTTGGAATACCTTTTATAAGAAGTGTTTTCGTGGTGTATTCTAAGCAGAGATCGCCTCTGAGTAGACGATATGTTACAGAGTATAGTTGAAGCTTTTTTAGATGGTCAGCATAGGGCATCTGCTTTAGGCCTGTGATTCTTTTAGTGAGGTATTTCTACAGCCTTTCTAGTTGCTGCAGATGCCTTGACAGGTACATACCAAACGGGGCGCTGTATTCTATAATGAGTCTAATTAGGGATGAGTACAGTGGCACAATGACCTCCTTTTTTCTGGAGGAAAAGCCCTTAGTGATGAGGTGTGCCACATAGAAGGATTTCCTGACTGTTGTGGCGATGTGGTTATTGAAGGTGAGACCACTGTCCACCTGTGTCCCTAAGTCTCTTATCACACTTTCAGTGTTTAGTGTACTGCCACTTATGTGGTAATTCACAGGTACATGTTTTTTCCCAAAGGGGATAACTATACATTTCTTGGCATTGAGCTTGAGCCCATGGCTCTGGCACAAAGCATCTGTTTCTGTAAGGCCCTTTTGTAGAGTATCCACATCATTTGGGGATTCAGTAATGACTCCCAGTTTGCAGTCATCTGTGAACTTTGTTAGCCAGAGTCCCTTAGTCTTGGCCTGTACTTCATGGAGATAGTGTAAAAGGTCATTTTCAAACTTATATAAGGCAACCAAATCTGTTCATTTTCAAGAAAAAAAAAAACAGTTTATGTCTGTATCACTGTGGCAGGTTTCAGTGAAACAAGAATCATTATGCCCTTTCTATCAATTAGGTTGCATTCCTGAGATTTTTTTAACTTATCCTGAGACTGTGCAACTGCAGACTAGGTTTATAGGAGTTAAGGGGTGAATCCTCCTGCATTTGGGCTGCATGGCTGGGCCTAAATAACTCACGTTTACATACTTTGTTGCAGAGAAGATTATCTCAGGTCAACCTCATTCAGCTAAATGTAAGCATGCTTCCATTGTAGGTTTTGGAACTGCAATCCTTAGAATTCTGAAAATGTAAATGTGAGGAGAGGGATGGATATACTAAATCCAAACTTGATGTAACTCAGTGAATTCCCTTTTCTGCAAGGTACAGTGATTTTGGGATAGTAGCAGGGGTGTGAAGGAGTGACTTGATCCTCCATGAGGTTTGCAGTTTTCTGATATTTTTATGGAACCAGTTCATTTTTTTCATAGTTTCAGGTAACCCTGTGTTGGCTCTACTACAAGCACTCGACTCCCAAGTGCTCAAAGACGGAAGCCAGCGAGTCGAGCATCTTGTAGTCTGGGTAGGCTGCTGCTTGTACTCAAACAAGAATCTGAGTTCAGGCTAGCAGTTGCCTCCACTGACCTGAACGCCTTATTTGCATTTGTGTCAGGTAAGTCTGATACGCATGCTGGGGAATATTGGGGGGGGGGGGTGTAGATTAGGGCACTGGTCAGGAAGCGAGTTTTAGGTTTAAAGAGTGGGAAGGGGATTTTAGGTTTCGAGATCAGAAGGGAGATTTTATGGTTAGGGAGTGGGGAGGGAGTTTTAGAGTCAGGGTTTTGCAAGGGCTATACAATTTTATAGGACAGGGTATTGGGAGGGTTAAGTATTTATGGAAGATTAAGTTAGTGGGAGTTCAAGCACTTGCCTTTTTGAACAAGTGTCAGCTAGCAAGTGCATCACTAGCAAATAGCTACGTGAGAAGTTGTAGTAGATCCCCTGTGCTGAGCTCAGCATTGCCAGACCAATGAGCTACTACGCTGATAAATGGTGCTTCTCTGAGTGGCACTTATAATGAAAAGTGGGTATTATCGCAACCGTGCTTTCTCACTAGTCCATTATTTTTATTTTCGCAACCACGGATTTTCAGCAGCATATTATTTATATAATGGTAGTAAGTAAGATTGTGTAAGATATATACAATCTTACAGCATTCTAAAAATGTTTTTAACTGTTAAAGGTACAGTTTAGGGGGAGAAGACACGAAGGCAGTCCAGAACTTTGTATACGAAAGTTAGAGTATGGATCAAAGATTTTCTTGGGTATTACACTAAAAGAGATTTTGTTTAGCAAGTAATCAGATTTACTAAAGACAAGCCTGTTACATGCTGTGTGGATTTTAATTTTGATCAGGGAGTGTAGAGTGTTGAGAAAAAGAAGGACTCAATATCGAAATTAATGTGCTTGCGGTAGTACGTCATTTGAATATTCATTTCATGACTTAACAGGCTAAGAGGGATTTTGTTTGCGTGATTATTCTACTGTTAGCCTGCGTACACTGTGGAGCATGGAAGGAATAAATAATAACAAATAAAGTGCTGGTGAGAAAGCATGGTTGCGATAATACACAAATACCGAAAAGTGCTTAGTTAACATTACTTTTGTAGACTGCCTTTATCTTTGAGTTGCAGAACGTCTTCCAAGAAGAGCATCTGAAAATACAAAGAAACTGTGGTAGCTACAAATTTCCTCTGATAAATTACTTTGTTTACATGTGGTAAGTTTGTCATACAGCATAAAAAAAGGTCACATCTGTAGGAATACACTGTTGAAAGTAGTAATACATGAAAAATGAAGCATTCAAACAACGTATTACCCCAAGCACGTTAAGACCTTAACCATTCTGCCATTCCCCCCAATTTTGATACCGAGTCCTTCTTTTTCTCCACACTCTACACTCCGTGATCAGACACAAAGTGAAGCCCTATCACTCCCTTAACAGCCTCAACAAAAGTTGAGATCCCTCATCAAATCTTCTAAAGCTAGCTATGAAAACAGAATTGCAGCAGATAGTAAAGGCAACCCCAAGGCCTTCTATAGTTATGTAAAGAATCTCCACAGCAATGGCCAGATTTGCTCTGAGCAACTGTACAGTGGTACCTCCTATACCAAACCAACAGATATTGCCAATATACTGGCTGACAGATTCAGTGTTAACTTTACCCCCCCCCCAAAGGACCAATCACAATACCAGTAGATTGCCAGGCACCCAGTATTACTGCTGCACTGGTTAAAACAGCACTGTCCAAGGCCAAGGATACAGCTTCTATGGGGCCTGACAGTATCCCTGGCTGTGTTCTACATGAACTACAGAGTGAACTGGCACCTCACCTGTGTGCCCTGTTCAATCACAGCCTTACCTCATGCTTTGTCCCTACTAAATGGCGCACTGCTACAGTCATCCCTCTCTTCTATGGAGGAGTGACTACAGAGCCTGGGAACTATCGCCCCATTACCCTGATGAGCCTGGTATGCAAAGCTATGGAACACATCATCATGGACCTAATAAACAAGGATATAGGGAATCTCCAAACTCTGGATCCCACACAGTTTGGTTTTGTGAAGGGTAGCTCATGCCTGCTCAACTTGGTTGACTTCTTTGAGTCGGTCACCAGAGCTGTGGATGAAGGCAAGTTGGTTCATACAGCCTACCTTGATCTGGCCAAGGCTTTTGATACCATTCCCCACTCAAGAATAATAGAAAAACTCACTAAGGTAGGCATCAACCCCTATATCACTAGTTGGGTTGCAAACTGGCTCACAGAACCCACAGCGTGAATGTAGTTGACTCCAAGTCAGACTGCTGACTAGTCACGAGTGGAGTCCCACAGGGTTTGGTCCTGAGTCCTCTCCTGTTTGGTATCTACTTCTCTGAAGTCCAGGCCAACACAAAGGGCTCTAGCTGACAAACTTCACAGACGATTGCAAGTTGGGAGCTATTATTAACTCCCCAAGTGATGTTGACATCATGCAGAATGGCCTCACTGAGACCAGCAACTGGTGTCAGAACCATGGCCTTAAGCTCAATGCCAAAAAATGTGTCGTCATCCACTTTGGGAAAAACCCGGTTCCCATGAATTACCACTTTGATGGTAGTCAACTGAACACAGAAGGCATTATAAGAGCTCTGGGAACTGGTTGACAGCAACCTCTCTTTTGATCACCACATTGCCACTGTGGTCAGAAAGTCCTTCTATATGGCACTTCTCTTTACTAACGGTTTTGCATCCAGGACGAAAGTGGTCATTGTCTCCCTCTACTCTTCCCTCATTAGGCCAATCATCGAGTACAATGCCCCATTTGACATGTACCTCATTAGACACCTACAAAAACTGGAGAGGCCGCAAAAGTACCTCATAAAGAGGATCCTAGGCCTTAAACACTTGTCCTATATGGACAGACTAAAAAAACCTCCAAATTTTCTGTGTGTCATATCACCTACTTAGAGGCAATCTCTGCTTGACTTACAAAACCATGTCTGACCCAGCTCTGTTAGAAATGTTACATCTAAAGAAATCCCAATCCCTCCACACCACATGATGCAGAGACCTCAACCTCATTATCACAATTGACAGAACATGCTGGAGGGATAGGTTCATAACCTAGAGACTGCCCATGCTATGGACTAGCCTTCCCATACATGTCAAGCAGAGCACCTTGATGACACTATTCAAGAGAAATCTTGATGAGTGGATGAGAAACAGAAAATTCACCCCAGGGATAACTCCAGTGGCTCTACTCGACAGAGGCACTGCGAACTAAGGTCAGGTGGCACTATGCCAGGGAAATCCTATGGCTAGGCTTGTAAAGGCCCCAGGGCCATTAGCCTAGTACACGCCTATGAACTTATTCGGTGTCACTATGGCAGTAAGTATGCAGGACAAGTACAATAAATTAACATAATTCAGAAAAAGAACTTATGCACCAAACTATATTTGTAATGCAGAGACACAGTGAAGCCGTAATGAAATTTTAACACAAAAGCAAACAGTAAATGTACTGTGCTGTCTCGTTAGAAGTTACCCACACTTTAACAAAATGTCACCCTTAGTTCTCAAAAATAAATTAAACATGGAAAAGCATTACAAGCATATTCTAAATCTTTATAAGTCTCCATTATTTCCAGTACTTGTAAAAGTCACTGTAAATTACCTACTAATTGGGTGGAGAATATTAAATACAGCTGAAACACCTATTTCTTCACCAAATTTTAAAATAATCTTTACCCAGGAATGCAACTTTCTTGTTGCTAAAACAAATGCCAGAATGTATAGATGTTTGCATTTCATAATGATGCATAGCCTGGTACAAAATGCAACTGTAGTATAGGGATGAAATAAGACTAGAACTTCAGCCATGACATTGCTGTTGATTTTCCATCTGTATATATATATATATATATATATATATATATATATATATATATATATATATCCAGAAATAGATTAAAACACCTTTGACTCAGAACCGTGCCTATGGTAAATTTGATAAAGCTGTTCAATTACTGAAATTATAGTTCACCTTTTCACTTTTGTAGGCCAGCTCTGAGGGTCCTGCAGTGCTTAGATACCAGTATTTAGTCCAAGCAATTTGCACGCCTACTGTCAAAAAGCTTTCAACCACTGCATATCCTCCATGAAATCTGCACTCATTTCATAAATGTCAGAAGCGACGTCTGAGTGGTATTTTTTGTATTTTTGAGGAATTAGTTTGCAAAGTCACTTAATGTTGTACTATTGATGATTAGTCTAGACTTAATTTTCCTGAAGTGCAGTTCTTCTCAGTTCTGGTACAGTGTGTTTTGGTCCAACTGCTACTGAAGGGTCGAAGATTCTTTCTTCAATACTCTACCATGTCTTACCAAAATAAAATCATCCAGTCACACACTGGCAAATAAATGACTCAAGTAATTATATTATCAATAGAAAACAATCGCTTGTGTATTATTTTAGAATTGCAGTTGAAATGAGTTACTCTTACAACAAGGTATAAACTTTAAACATTTTGCACGAATGTTAACTCTATATTTGCTTAAATGTCATTAAAGTACCATTAGGACTCTGTATTGCACCTCAGGACTGCAGGCCAAATCACTTTGACTTTATTATATTCACTGGTGTATATAATAAAGTCAAAGTGAATATAATAAAGTCAAAGTGAATATAATAAAGTCAATGTGATTTTATTATATTCACTGGTGTTCAGCCCCCTTGTGTTCCCCAAAAACTATGGGTAATAAGAACGAAGCTGAAACTGTGAATTCTTTGACGGCTTTGAACTACAGACATTAACATATCTAATGAAATACTGATCTGTGATATGTAATTATTGTGTCTTAACTATTTCCTCTACAACAAATATCATTTCAGACCGAAATCTGATTGAATATATTTCACTGTTGTGCTGTGTGCATTTTGGAACATTGGTTATAAGGAGTTAATGTAATTTACAAAGCCCAGCACATTACCAACTTTGATTTTCTGATACTTTTTAGACTTTAGAAGTACACACAAGCTTTACTTGTCTTCAGCCCTGGGTAGCGAAGCTGGAGGAAAAATAATGCTATCTTGCCAGAATTTGCATGAAAATGTGAAAATGAAAGTTGGTTTTGCCACTGAGCACAAGCAGTTCTTTTTATTTGAGAGTTTATTGGTACAGCTGATTCATTAGCACAATCACATGGTTTCTGCCAGTAATGCCAGTGACCCACTATTGAAGAATGACTCAGAACCAGAGTGCTGGCAGACTGAAAGCAGACTGAATGCCTAATGACAACTTTTCTTCCTCACAGGGAGGGTGTGGAATTTTTCCTGTAGTCAGGCCACCCCATAACTGGAAGGTGAAGTTTCTATGGTTCAGCATGCCATTTTGGGGGACAGTTATATGCTGAAGTGGTAAATGCGTTTCATCATGTGTGAAAAGTACACTGTTATGACATTCTCAGCATTCCTGGGAGAAGGATAGTTCTTCCTCATCTGTGTTGCCTCCCATGGAAATAATAAAAATCTCTCCCTCCCATCCGTAATATGATGTCCTCCTCTCTAGCTCTCAGCTTTCCAGATAAACAAATATGCCAAGTGGGGAACATCTAGACAGAGAGCCAGTGTTGGAGGTAAGGGCCAAAAATAAAAATACAAACAAACAAGCAAACAAAGTTGTGTGTTGTGTTACATAGTTTTATGACACTACTTAATATTCTTGTCTATAATGATAATATAATCACATAACTCTATATATATATATATATATATATATATATATATATATATATATATATATTTATAAGTCTACTTCAGTCGATCGACCTTTTACAAGTTCGAACCACATATGGCCAAGACCATATGTTCGAACTTGTAAAAGTTCGAAAACAGAAGTAAAACCACAAAAAACACAAAATCAAACATCTATAGCAGAGGGGGCTACGCCCCTCTGCACCCCCCACACCCCCCTTACTTAAACATACCAACTTCGAGATCGCACTACATTGCAGAAATGGGAGAACTTCCTTCCTGCTCTGTACAGAGATCTCCATTCAGTCAGTTCAGACTTTTATAAGTTCGAACATATGGTCTCGGCCATATGTGGTTCGAACTTATAAACGTTCGCTTGACTGAAGGGGACCCATATATATATATATATATATATATAT
>NC_056736.1:697766822-697796822 GCF_019279795.1 Protopterus annectens
TACCAGATCTTCTATGCAGGTGGGGATGCATGGCCATGAGTTCATTCTGCATAACAGCTGTGTACCTGCAGGGTGGACAGGAGAATACAGCTATAGCAGGCAGCACAGCTGTCATAGCTGCATTCTTCCTGTTCATAGCAGGGGATAGGCATAAAAGGCAACTAGCCCAGCATGATATTCAATTTATTTTTTACTTAGGAGTCTGTGAAAGCCGGTCTCACTGAAGTATGGAAACAGCTCACACCACCCAGCTCTACAGAAGTGCATCCTGGCCGCAGTGTTTCACTTGTACTTGGAACTTCGTATTACAGACAGTCTGATTAACCAGGAGGTATTACCATGCAACCACTTCTCTCACATTTTGGTGGGGCAGGTGTTTTGTCGACACATCCCAGTGAACTTAAAGGGCTACTCCAGTGCTTCAGCCATATGGATTAGTGACCTTCATCAATGTACAACTCTGCATTTTTTTTTTTTTTTTTTTTTTTGGCTAAACAAGCCCAAATCCCCTTGTGAAATTAGGTGTAGTGTTCCATCAGTCCCTGTTAGCCTAGAATAAATAGTCTGTCAGAGCCCTGAGTTTTGGACTTGGGCATGTGCTGTAATTCCACACCCAAGTCCTATTGGCATATGACCCTTAATCATTTTGATTAATGTCAGCTGAAGAAAAAGGGTGAATCTTAAAACATAAATTACAGTCAATGAGACAGACAGGGCAGACTAATTTCAAGATGTGTGAATCAAAGGTTGATTAAAACAATTCTGTCAAAATAAAATAATACAAATCTCTGATGTAAAAGGATGCAAAAGAATATGTGAATCAACTTAATTTCATTTAAAACCTCAGAACATCCATAAGATAGACATAAAATTTTCTGCCTAAATGAGTATTCATGCTAATCCAGAAAAAAATACATTTAGAAGATGCCAGAAAATCTTCTTGTGAGAGCAGCATTATGCTTAGTGATGTGATTTCCAAACCTGGCAGTACAATCAGCAGAAGACAGGTGACCAATGACCAAAAAGCTAGGATAATGAATATGTCTCGGATACAGGAATGGTCTTTAAAAAAAAAAGTGAAACACCGCTTCTACCAGTGGCC
Source organism: Protopterus annectens (assembly GCF_019279795.1). Taxonomy (NCBI): domain Eukaryota; kingdom Metazoa; phylum Chordata; order Ceratodontiformes; family Protopteridae; genus Protopterus; species Protopterus annectens. The sequence continues at coordinate 697,767,925 of NC_056736.1, forward strand.
ACAGCACTGGCGCAAGCCTATCTGAACCTGTGGCACTGGCTGAAAAAAGATCAATATCAGACAGAGAACAACAGTTGGGATGCAAATATGTTATGGTACAGAGGTTGTTAGAGGGCCAGTTAAATAAACAGGAGGTTTGTTCAAGGGTATGGCTAAATGAGTCAAAGAAACAAGAACAAATTAGTACAAATAAAAATGTACAGGAAACACTGTGGATGCACTAGGAAAATAAATGGAAATGACACAGGAGTTGGGCACAGAATGAAGCATGGAAAAGGTATTTTTTTTTGTTGGTCCTCAAATTTTCCATCAAGGCCTACCCTGTCCAGCCATTCTACTGATGTGTTCATTCCTCTGGGTTTGATTCCTATAGCTGTTTATTGACCTGTTTATTCCACAGGGCAAGACCTCAACAGTCTGTTCATTCCCTTGGGGTAAGAGTCACATGAGTGTCACATGAGCATCACAAGAGCTGCAAGTGAGAGCCATACTCCAAGCACTAGAAATCTGTTTTTCCTTTTTAAGTGCTGGCGTCCACTGTGTATGCCATTCGTGACTAATGGGTTGACATGAAATGGGTTGGTGCAATGTACATACTTGCCTCCATCCATAGATAATAAAATGGATTTGTACCACTTTTTCACATAACCTGCATGTGGTTGCCAGTCTGTATTGGAGAGGGAACCTTGGAGATTGTGCCCAGGCACACGCTGCTCTCCCACCTGGAAAGACAGCCAATCAGGGTAACCCCTGTCATTCCTGCCCTGCCCTGTACTAGCTCTAACAGGTGTCCAAGCTTCAACTGATCTGGTATTGCTTAGATAATAGTCTTGCTTTATCTGTCTATGCCAACAGAGGTGGCTCATGCATACACTAAAATAAAAACAGATCTATTTAAGATCACAGAGGCAAGGGTGGTATTTCTAATTGTAAAATTAATATACCACATCTTCATCAGAGCAACTTGGCTTTGCAGCTCCAACAAGCTGTCTCATTTGTGATGCCCTACAAAATGTTGACCAAGGGTAATCAGCTCTAGGACTTAGCTGAGAAGACAGTGGCCTTACATCTTTTGGTCTCATAGGGAAAGAGAAAAAGGACTTTGGATTTTGAAGTGGACAAACATTAGAGAACCCATGGTTGTGAAGCACTTTGACTCAACATAAGCAGGCAGGTGGAGATGAGTCATTCATACTTGGGGTTATGGAACTCAGGTGGGCATCCATTTACAAAATGCAGCAATGCCTCATACATGCTGTAAAAAAGAGATTAAATGTGATAATGTATATCAAGGAGGGCATATAAAACTGTTCCAAGTCAGGAGCAAGTAAGGAAAAAAAACTCTTGATTTTCGAATGAGACAGCACCAAATATAAGTTGTGCTTGTACTTTTTCAGAAATATATGAAAAGAAGCTGCAAATCTTTATTCTGCAACCTGTCGCCTATTAGAGGTAAACCATGATTACCATGTAAAGTATGGTATGACTCACTGTTACTCAGTATGTGTTAAATGCAGTCACTAGATTCTATATGGGATATAAGGGTAGAAATTTTAGTTTTAGTATAAACTTCATTGCTAAAAGGTTCCTCTCTGACACTCATTATGGTCCAACTTATGGAATAGTAGTGACAGAACAAGTACTCATTTGAAAAAAACGTGACTATTTATTTAGTGGGCATATGGGCGACAGTGCTTGTAACAGGCATAATGCCAACTTCTTCACAGTTAGTAGACTGAGAATGCAGTTAACCACCTATGAATGCAGCTAAATACCTGTGAACACATGAAATACAAGCAGATAAATACAGGGCAGCATGAATTAAAGAAGAAGGAAGCAGGAAAGACTACCAGAGAATCAAGAGCCTACCAGAGGAATGCGTAGCTAATTCAGTCAAACTTTCAGCGATAAATGAAGACACGACAAATGGAGAAGTTTCCCGAAGGTGTTGGGCCTGGTATTGTGGTAATGACAGACAAGGATGAAGAAAATGCAGGGCTGCTAAATGAATACATTAGCTCAATGTTGCCAAAGAAGAAAAAGAAAGAGAGAATGTTTCCCAAACCATTAGGTAGGATTTAGGCTCCCTATTAAAATGTTGCCACTGGAAATGGCAAGTGACCTACAAGCTGGAAAAAAAACGATTAGAAATACAGCAGAAGTATGAATCTTGAACAACACTCTTCTCCTTTAAAATTCTTTTTTTTTGTTTTTGTTTTTTTTTTTTGCAAGGGGGGTAACCCCCCTTGTGCCCCCTGGTGGGAGGGTATACCCCCTCACACCCCCAAACCTATATAAACCAACTCCTAGATCACCGTACCTTAGGGAAAATGGAATATTCCCAGAAGCGACCATCTCAGACGTGATATATGTAAGTCTGCTTTTTAGGCTATTCAGTCTCTGTGTTTTGGACCTCATTCTGGTAGATCCCAACATTTCAAATGGTTACCTAAAATTTGTTGGGATAACTTAATCAACTATTATTTACTCACAGAAGAAAGGCACAGGAATGAACTCCAAAAACACAGGGACCTGATGTAGTTCACCTAAGAGTCTTTGGATCGCTGAGAGTTAAACTGTTAATACAAATAACTAATTATTTTTTCATATTCCCCCCCTCCCCCCACTTTCTGCAACATCAAACCCCATTCCACTTTGGCTTATTCCTTTCTTTCTGGAGCTCAGAGGGTAACAGGATAGCCCTGAATCATGGTCATTATACAGAAGGAGATCAAGAGATGTTTTAGTACTCTTCAAACTCCATCTTCCATTGTCTTCAAGTGCTGTGTAATGCCAGCTGTGTCAATCACAGGGTGGGTAAATGCTTTTGTATGCCCATTATATTATGCTTGACCAGAGTGTGATACATTCATTGGCTGGCCTTATGTCCCAATTTCCAGCCTTTCATGCAAAGAATGCAGAACTAAGGAAGAGCCTCCAAATGGAGGGGGGGGGGACTTGCCACAGTTCCCTGCATGAGGATGGATGTGCCAGAATTGGCCACTCAGTTCTGTCCCTCTCCAGCCATATACTCCATTGCCAGGGCTGCTAGTCTCTCATCCCAGACCATCATGATCCTAGTGAGGAATAAAACTTCTGCACGGCAAAAGCAGCCTATAATCAGTGTTTTTAATAATTGATGGCTGAAGCTGGTGCAAGTGCCATTTCATGAGGAAAAGGTTATTGATGACTGAAGGAAGTCAAAACAAATGTTCCTTCAAAACAGTGGGATTCAGTGATAGGGTTATATGGAATTACTGCTGAACAAAACAAATAGAGATTATCTGGATGCCACCAGCCAAATGCTTAGTTTGTGCTTTTCTCGGGTCTACTTTAATTAAACGAAAGTGGAATCTGTCGAATATAAATCCGTCGACACGTAAACATCGAAACGCAGAAACGTCAAACTCACTAAATAGCGAAATAGGAAATGTCGAATTGTCATAGTTGGCCCATCTGCGGTATAGCTCCGTAAGGTAAGTGTGTGATAGTTACGGACCTTAGGGTTAGGGAGGGGTTAAGGGTAGTACATAGATAGTTTTGTATGTGGGGTTTAGTGCAGGGTTTTGTTAAGTGTATGTGTGTGGAATATTTACTTTGTGTGGGTATAGTTCTGTAGGGTAAGTATGCGGTAGTTATGGACCTTAGGGTTAGGGAGGGGTTAAGGGTAGTGCATAGATAGTTGTGTATGTGGGGTTTAGTGTAGGGTTTTGTTAAGTGTATGTGTGTGGAATATTTACTTTGTGTGGGTATAGTTCTGTAGGGGTTTAGTGTAGGGTTACAAGTGGGGTTTTGGTGCTTTCATTTAGGGTTAGTAGTAGGGTTTTGTTTAGTGTATGTATGTGTTTTTTGTTGTTGTGTTTACATTGGTAGTATGTTATGGGCGGCGGGGTTGGCCGACTATTGCGGTTTCGATGTTTAAATTTCACAGTTTTGCATTTCCGACATTATCGCAGTTCGCTGTTTATTTGTCGACGGATTCTGCTTTCGTTTAATTAAAGTAGACTCCTTTTCTCCATACACAATCACAGTGACTTACTGCTGTACTTCAGTACTAGCAACAATCCCAGTTTGCTGCCATTGTCCTTTTATTTAATATAGTTCTACAACATTACTACTCAACGGACTTTGATGTTTAAAGAAATACTACTTTGAGAATTTTGAGTCACACTGCTACATTTAAGGTACATATTACAAGAGTGTTACTGCCATGTTCATAAGGGCCACAATTTGCATCCAAATATCTAATAGTTGGGTTTATATTGTATATTCGAACTTTCAAAACTTCGAATCCCATATGTTCGACAACATATGTTCGAAGTTTGAAAGATCGAATATACAATAAAAAAAAAAAGAAAAACTTACCTAAATGTTGCAAGCAGGGGGCAAGCCCCCCTGCACCTCCCACACCCCTCTACTTAAATATATCAACTCCGAGACTGCACTTCAGTGCAGAAAATGAAATTCTCCCATTCTGCACCATATGCTGCCGTTACATTCAACCTTCGAACTCTTGAAATGTTGATCATATGGTGTCGACCATATGACATTCAACATTTCAAGCGTTCAGTTTTCTAATAAGAACCAGATAAGTTTAAGCAGGGGTTTGGGAGATGAGAGGGTCCTGGGAAATTAACCATTTACAAGTGTTCTGTGTCTATTAAAGACATAGGTGCCAAACCAGGGATGAATTTCCCGTTCCCCATTTAACTGTCCAAGTTACAGCGGAATTGGTTTAGGGAACAACTCTGATTCACATGTATGGAGAGCCTGTTCCAGAGATGGAGTAGCCTCTAGCATACATACCTGTCTCTCTGGCAGATCATATTTATATCACAGGCAAGGTTTAAGTCTTTAGAATGGGTAATTCTGCTGCTGTTATTTTTGATGATATGTAGGAAGTCCATCACAGTGGTGTCCAACAATACCTTGTATGTCAGGCATATATATCCTCTCAATAGCCTGTAAGAGACAGATGCAGGGTTAGGACTATGAAACATGCATACAAACATTTCAAGCACGGGAATTAATGCCCTTCTAGCCTGCCAATATACCAAAACAGTTGTTACCATAATAAGCATCCAAGCTGTTCTTAGGAATTTCTAAACTAGTGCTTGCCAAAATGTAGTTTGGTAGTCTGTTCCATGCATCAGCTGCTCTCTCAGGAAACCAATTAGTACACTCCTCATTCCTATAGAATCTTCTACAGAGGTTATCTGATGATTCTCTAGTACTTTAATGTAATTTGGTAGTCTGATCCATGCATCAGTTACTCTGTCATAGAACCAGTTAGTGCACTTCTCATTCCTATAGAACCTTATACATAGGTTGTCTGATGATTCTCTAGTACTTTAATGTAATTTGGTAGTCTGATCCATGCATCAGTTACTCTGTCATAGAACCAGTTAGTGCACTTCTCATTCCTATAGAACCTTATACATAGGTTGTCTGATGATTCTCTAGTACTTTAATGTAATTTGGTGTCTGTTCCATGCATCAGTTACTCTGTCACAGAACCAGTTAGTGCACTTCTCATTCCAATAGAACCTTCTACATAGGTTGTCTGATGATTCTCTAGTACTTTAATGTAATTTGGTAGTCTGTTCCATGCATCAGTTACTCTGTCAGAGAACCAGTTAGTGCACTTCTCATTCCTATAGAACCTTCTACATAGGTTATCTGATGATTCTCTAGTACTTTAATGTAATTTGGTAGTCTGTTCCATGCATCAGTTACTCTGTCATAGAACCAGTTAGTGCACTTCTCATTCCTATAGAACCTTCTACATAGGTTATCTGATGATTCTCTAGTACTTTAATGTAATTTGGTGTCTGTTCCATGCATCAGTTACTCTGTCAGAGAACCAGTTAGTGCACTTCTCATTCCTATAGAACCTTCTACATAGGTTATCTGATGATTCTCTAGTACTTTAATGTAATTTGGTGTCTGTTCCATGCATCAGTTACTCTGTCACAGAACCAGTTAGTGCACTTCTCATTCCTATAGAACCTTCTACATAGGTTATCTGATGATTCTCTAGTACTTTAATGTAATTTGGTGTCTGTTCCATGCATCAGTTACTCTGTCATAGAACCAGTTAGTGCACTTCTCATTCCTATAGAACCTTCTACATAGGTTGTCTGATGATTCTCTAGTACTTTAATGTAATTTGGTGTCTGTTCCATGCATCAGTTACTCTGTCATAGAACCAGTTAGTGCACTTCTCATTCCTATAGAACCTTCTACATAGGTTATCTGATGATTCTCTAGTACTTTAATGTAATTTGGTAGTCTGTTCCTTGCATCAGTTACTCTGTCACAGAACCAGTTAGTGCACTTCTCATTCCTATAGAACCTTCTACATAGGTTGTCTGATGATTCTCTAGTACTTTAATGTAATTTGGTGTCTGTTCCATGCATCAGTTACTCTGTAACAGAACCAGTTAGTGCACTTCTCATTCCTATAGAACCTTCTACATAGGTTGTCTGATGATTCTCTAGTACTTTAATGTAATTTGGTAGTCTGTTCCATGCATCAGTTACTCTGTCACAGAACCAGTTAGTGCACTTCTCATTCCTATAGAACCTTCTACATAGGTTGTCTGATGATTCTCTAGTACTTTAATGTAATTTGGTGTCTGTTCCATGCATCAGTTACTCTGTAACAGAACCAGTTAGTGCACTTCTCATTCCTATAGAACCTTCTACATGGTTGTCTGATGATTCTCTAGTACTTTAATGTAATTTGGTAGTCTGTTCCATGCATCAGTTACTCTGTCAGAGAACCAGTTAATGCACTTCTCATTCCTATAGAACCTTCTACATAGGTTGTCTGATGATTCTCTAGTACTTTAATGTAATTTGGTAGTCTGTTCCATGCATCAGTTACTCTGTCACAGAACCAGTTAGTGCACTTCTCATTCCTATAGAACCTTCTACATAGGTTATCTGATGATTCTCTAGTACTTTAATGTAATTTGGTGTCTGTTCCATGCATCAGTTACTCTGTCATAGAACCAGTTAGTGCACTTCTCATTCCTATAGAACCTTCTACATAGGTTGTCTGATGATTCTCTAGTACTTTAATGTAATTTGGTGTCTGTTCCATGCATCAGTTACTCTGTCACAGAACCAGTTAGTGCACTTCTCATTCCTATAGAACCTTCTACATAGGTTGTCTGATGATTCTCTAGTACTTTAATGTAATTTGGTAGTCTGTTCCATGCATCAGTTACTCTGTCACAGAACCAGTTAGTGCACTTCTCATTCCTATAGAACCTTCTACATAGGTTATCTGATGATTCTCTAGTACTTTAATGTAATTTGGTAGTCTGTTCCATGCATCAGTTACTCTGTCAGAGAACCAGTTAGTGCACTTCTCATTCCTATAGAACCTTCTACATAGGTTGTCTGATGATTCTCTAGTACTTTAATGTAATTTGGTAGTCTGTTCCATGCATCAGTTACTCTGTCAGAGAACCAGTTAGTGCACTTCTCATTCCTATAGAACCTTCTACATAGGTTGTCTGATGATTCTCTAGTACTTTAATGTAATTTGGTAGTCTGTTCCATGCATCAGTTACTCTGTCAGAGAACCAGTTAGTGCACTTCTCATTCCTATAGAACCTTCTACATAGGTTGTCTGATGATTCTCTAGTACTTTAATGTAATTTGGTGTCTGTTCCATGCATCAGTTACTCTGTCAGAGAACCAGTTAGTGCACTTCTCATTCCTATAGAACCTTCTACATAGGTTATCTGATGATTCTCTAGTACTTTAATGTAATTTGGTGTCTGTTCCATGCATCAGTTACTCTGTCACAGAACCAGTTAGTGCACTTCTCATTCCTATAGAACCTTCTACATAGGTTGTCTGATGATTCTCTAGTACTTTAATGTAATTTGGTAGTCTGTTCCATGCATCAGTTACTCTGTCAGAGAACCAGTTAGTGCACTTCTCATTCCTATAGAACCTTCTACATAGGTTATCTGATGATTCTCTAGTACTTTAATGTAATTTGGTGTCTGTTCCATGCATCAGTTACTCTGTCACAGAACCAGTTAGTGCACTTCTCATTCCTATAGAACCTTCTACATAGGTTATCTGATGATTCTCTAGTACTTTAATGTAATTTGGTAGTCTGTTCCATGCATCAGTTACTCTGTCAGAGAACCAGTTAGTGCACTTCTCATTCCTATAGAACCTTCTACATAGGTTATCTGATGATTCTCTAGTACTTTAATGTAATTTGGTGTCTGTTCCATGCATCAGTTACTCTGTCACAGAACCAGTTAGTGCACTTCTCATTCCTATAGAACCTTCTACATAGGTTATCTGATGATTCTCTAGTACTTTAATGTAATTTGGTAGTCTGTTCCATGCATCAGTTACTCTGTCAGAGAACCAGTTAGTGCACTTCTCATTCCTATAGAACCTTCTACATAGGTTGTCTGATGATTCTCTAGTACTTTAATGTAATTTGGTAGTCTGTTCCATGCATCAGTTACTCTGTCACAGAACCAGTTAGTGCACTTCTCATTCCTATAGAACCTTCTACATAGGTTATCTGATGATTCTCTAGTACTTTAATGTAATTTGGTAGTCTGTTCCATGCATCAGTTACTCTGTCAGAGAACCAGTTAGTGCACTTCTCATTCCTATAGAACCTTCTACATAGGTTGTCTGATGATTCTCTAGTACTTTAATGTAATTTGGTAGTCTGTTCCATGCATCAGTTACTCTGTCACAGAACCAGTTAGTGCACTTCTCATTCCTATAGAACCTTCTACATAGGTTATCTGATGATTCTCTAGTACTTTAATGTAATTTGGTAGTCTGTTCCATGCATCAGTTACTCTGTCACAGAACCAGTTAGTGCACTTCTCATTCCTATAGAACCTTCTACATAGGTTGTCTGATGATTCTCTAGTACTTTAATGTAATTTGGTGTCTGTTCCATGCATCAGTTACTCTGTCACAGAACCAGTTAGTGCACTTCTCATTCCTATAGAACCTTCTACATAGGTTGTCTGATGATTCTCTAGTACTTTAATGTAATTTGGTAGTCTGTTCCATGCATCAGTTACTCTGTCACAGAACCAGTTAGTGCACTTCTCATTCCTATAGAACCTTCTACATAGGTTGTCTGATGATTCTCTAGTACTTTAATGTAATTTGGTAGTCTGTTCCATGCATCAGTTACTCTGTCACAGAACCAGTTAGTGCACTTCTCATTCCTATAGAACCTTCTACATAGGTTGTCTGATGATTCTCTAGTACTTTAATGTAATTTGGTGTCTGTTCCATGCATCAGTTACTCTGTCACAGAACCAGTTAGTGCACTTCTCATTCCTATAGAACCTTCTACATAGGTTGTCTGATGATTCTCTAGTACTTTAATGTAATTTGGTGTCTGTTCCATGCATCAGTTACTCTGTCACAGAACCAGTTAGTGCACTTCTCATTCCTATAGAACCTTCTACATAGGTTGTCTGATGATTCTCTAGTACTTTAATGTAATTTGGTGTCTGTTCCATGCATCAGTTACTCTGTCAGAGAACCAGTTAGTGCACTTCTCATTCCTATAGAACCTTCTACATAGGTTGTCTGATGATTCTCTAGTACTTTAATGTAATTTGGTGTCTGTTCCATGCATCAGTTACTCTGTCACAGAACCAGTTAGTGCACTTCTCATTCCTATAGAACCTTCTACATAGGTTGTCTGATGATTCTCTAGTACTTTAATGTAATTTGGTGTCTGTTCCATGCATCAGTTACTCTGTCACAGAACCAGTTAGTGCACTTCTCATTCCTATAGAACCTTCTACATAGGTTGTCTGATGATTCTCTAGTACTTTAATGTAATTTGGTAGTCTGTTCCATGCATCAGTTACTCTGTCACAGAACCAGTTAGTGCACTTCTCATTCCTATAGAACCTTCTACATAGGTTATCTGATGATTCTCTAGTACTTTAATGTAATTTGGTGTCTGTTCCATGCATCAGTTACTCTGTCACAGAACCAGTTAGTGCACTTCTCATTCCTATAGAACCTTCTACATAGGTTATCTGATGATTCTCTAGTACTTTAATGTAATTTGGTGTCTGTTCCATGCATCAGTTACTCTGTCACAGAACCAGTTAGTGCACTTCTCATTCCTATAGAACCTTCTACATAGGTTGTCTGATGATTCTCTAGTACTTTAATGTAATTTGGTAGTCTGTTCCATGCATCAGTTACTCTGTCACAGAACCAGTTAGTGCACTTCTCATTCCTATAGAACCTTCTACATAGGTTGTCTGATGATTCTCTAGTACTTTAATGTAATTTGGTGTCTGTTCCATGCATCAGTTACTCTGTCACAGAACCAGTTAGTGCACTTCTCATTCCTATAGAACCTTCTACATAGGTTGTCTGATGATTCTCTAGTACTTTAATGTAATTTGGTGTCTGTTCCATGCATCAGTTACTCTGTCACAGAACCAGTTAGTGCACTTCTCATTCCTATAGAACCTTCTACATAGGTTGTCTGATGATTCTCTAGTACTTTAATGTAATTTGGTGTCTGTTCCATGCATCAGTTACTCTGTCACAGAACCAGTTAGTGCACTTCTCATTCCTATAGAACCTTCTACATAGGTTGTCTGATGATTCTCTAGTACTTTAATGTAATTTGGTAGTCTGTTCCATGCATCAGTTACTCTGTCACAGAACCAGTTAGTGCACTTCTCATTCCTATAGAACCTTCTACATAGGTTATCTGATGATTCTCTAGTACTTTAATGTAATTTGGTGTCTGTTCCATGCATCAGTTACTCTGTCACAGAACCAGTTAGTGCACTTCTCATTCCTATAGAACCTTCTACATAGGTTGTCTGATGATTCTCTAGTACTTTAATGTAATTTGGTGTCTGTTCCATGCATCAGTTACTCTGTCACAGAACCAGTTAGTGCACTTCTCATTCCTATAGAACCTTCTACATAGGTTGTCTGATGATTCTCTAGTACTTTAATGTAATTTGGTAGTCTGTTCCATGCATCAGTTACTCTGTCACAGAACCAGTTAGTGCACTTCTCATTCCTATAGAACCTTCTACATAGGTTGTCTGATGATTCTCTAGTACTTTAATGTAATTTGGTAGTCTGTTCCATGCATCAGTTACTCTGTCACAGAACCAGTTAGTGCACTTCTCATTCCTATAGAACCTTCTACATAGGTTGTCTGATGATTCTCTAGTACTTTAATGTAATTTGGTAGTCTGTTCCATGCATCAGTTACTCTGTCACAGAACCAGTTAGTGCACTTCTCATTCCTATAGAACCTTCTACATAGGTTATCTGATGATTCTCTAGTACTTTAATGTAATTTGGTAGTCTGTTCCATGCATCAGTTACTCTGTCACAGAACCAGTTAGTGCACTTCTCATTCCTATAGAACCTTCTACATAGGTTGTCTGATGATTCTCTAGTACTTTAATGTAATTTGGTAGTCTGTTCCATGCATCAGTTACTCTGTCACAGAACCAGTTAGTGCACTTCTCATTCCTATAGAACCTTCTACATAGGTTGTCTGATGATTCTCTAGTACTTTAATGTAATTTGGTGTCTGTTCCATGCATCAGTTACTCTGTCACAGAACCAGTTAGTGCACTTCTCATTCCTATAGAACCTTCTACATAGGTTGTCTGATGATTCTCTAGTACTTTAATGTAATTTGGTAGTCTGTTCCATGCATCAGTTACTCTGTCACAGAACCAGTTAGTGCACTTCTCATTCCTATAGAACCTTCTACATAGGTTGTCTGATGATTCTCTAGTACTTTAATGTAATTTGGTGTCTGTTCCATGCATCAGTTACTCTGTCACAGAACCAGTTAGTGCACTTCTCATTCCTATAGAACCTTCTACATAGGTTATCTGATGATTCTCTAGTACTTTAATGTAATTTGGTGTCTGTTCCATGCATCAGTTACTCTGTCACAGAACCAGTTAGTGCACTTCTCATTCCTATAGAACCTTCTACATAGGTTATCTGATGATTCTCTAGTACTTTAATGTAATTTGGTGTCTGTTCCATGCATCAGTTACTCTGTCACAGAACCAGTTAGTGCACTTCTCATTCCTATAGAACCTTCTACATAGGTTATCTGATGATTCTCTAGTACTTTAATGTAATTTGGTGTCTGTTCCATGCATCAGTTACTCTGTCACAGAACCAGTTAGTGCACTTCTCATTCCTATAGAACCTTCTACATAGGTTGTCTGATGATTCTCTAGTACTTTAATGTAATTTGGTGTCTGTTCCATGCATCAGTTACTCTGTCACAGAACCAGTTAGTGCACTTCTCATTCCTATAGAACCTTCTACATAGGTTGTCTGATGATTCTCTAGTACTTTAATGTAATTTGGTGTCTGTTCCATGCATCAGTTACTCTGTCACAGAACCAGTTAGTGCACTTCTCATTCCTATAGAACCTTCTACATAGGTTATCTGATGATTCTCTAGTACTTTAATGTAATTTGGTGTCTGTTCCATGCATCAGTTACTCTGTCACAGAACCAGTTAGTGCACTTCTCATTCCTATAGAACCTTCTACATAGGTTGTCTGATGATTCTCTAGTACTTTAATGTAATTTGGTGTCTGTTCCATGCATCAGTTACTCTGTCACAGAACCAGTTAGTGCACTTCTCATTCCTATAGAACCTTCTACATAGGTTATCTGATGATTCTCTAGTACTTTAATGTAATTTGGTAGTCTGTTCCATGCATCAGTTACTCTGTCACAGAACCAGTTAGTGCACTTCTCATTCCTATAGAACCTTCTACATAGGTTATCTGATGATTCTCTAGTACTTTAATGTAATTTGGTGTCTGTTCCATGCATCAGTTACTCTGTCACAGAACCAGTTAGTGCACTTCTCATTCCTATAGAACCTTCTACATAGGTTGTCTGATGATTCTCTAGTACTTTAATGTAATTTGGTGTCTGTTCCATGCATCAGTTACTCTGTCACAGAACCAGTTAGTGCACTTCTCATTCCTATAGAACCTTCTACATAGGTTGTCTGATGATTCTCTAGTACTTTAATGTAATTTGGTAGTCTGTTCCATGCATCAGTTACTCTGTCATAGAACCAGTTAGTGCACTTCTCATTCCTATAGAACCTTCTACATAGGTTATCTGATGATTCTCTAGTACTTTAATGTAATTTGGTGTCTGTTCCATGCATCAGTTACTCTGTCACAGAACCAGTTAGTGCACTTCTCATTCCTATAGAACCTTCTACATAGGTTGTCTGATGATTCTCTAGTACTTTAATGTAATTTGGTAGTCTGTTCCATGCATCAGTTACTCTGTCACAGAACCAGTTAGTGCACTTCTCATTCCTATAGAACCTTCTACATAGGTTGTCTGATGATTCTCTAGTACTTTAATGTAATTTGGTGTCTGTTCCATGCATCAGTTACTCTGTCAGAGAACCAGTTAGTGCACTTCTCATTCCTATAGAACCTTCTACATAGGTTGTCTGATGATTCTCTAGTACTTTAATGTAATTTGGTGTCTGTTCCATGCATCAGTTACTCTGTCACAGAACCAGTTAGTGCACTTCTCATTCCTATAGAACCTTCTACATAGGTTATCTGATGATTCTCTAGTACTTTAATGTAATTTGGTGTCTGTTCCATGCATCAGTTACTCTGTCACAGAACCAGTTAGTGCACTTCTCATTCCTATAGAACCTTCTACATAGGTTGTCTGATGATTCTCTAGTACTTTAATGTAATTTGGTGTCTGTTCCATGCATCAGTTACTCTGTCACAGAACCAGTTAGTGCACTTCTCATTCCTATAGAACCTTCTACATAGGTTATCTGATGATTCTCTAGTACTTTAATGTAATTTGGTAGTCTGTTCCATGCATCAGTTACTCTGTCACAGAACCAGTTAGTGCACTTCTCATTCCTATAGAACCTTCTACATAGGTTATCTGATGATTCTCTAGTACTTTAATGTAATTTGGTAGTCTGTTCCATGCATCAGTTACTCTGTCACAGAACCAGTTAGTGTACTTCTCATTCCTATAGAACCTTCTACATAGGTTGTCTGATGATTCTCTAGTACTTTAATGTAATTTGATGTCTGTTCCATGCATCAGTTACTCTGTCAGAGAACCAGTTAGTGCACTTCTCATTCCTATAGAACCTTCTACATAGGTTGTCTGATGATTCTCTAGTACTTTAATGTAATTTGGTGTCTGTTCCATGCATCAGTTACTCTGTCACAGAACCAGTTAGTGCACTTCTCATTCCTATAGAACCTTCTACATAGGTTATCTGATGATTCTCTAGTACTTTAATGTAATTTGGTAGTCTGTTCCATGCATCAGTTACTCTGTCAGAGAACCAGTTAGTGCACTTCTCATTCCTATAGAACCTTTTACATAGGTTGTCTGATGATTCTCTAGTACTTTAATGTAATTTGGTGTCTGTTCCATGCATCAGTTACTCTGTCATAGAACCAGTTAGTGCACTTCTCATTCCTATAGAACCTTCTACATAGGTTGTCTGATGATTCTCTAGTACTTTAATGTAATTTGGTGTCTGTTCCATGCATCAGTTACTCTGTCACAGAACCAGTTAGTGCACTTCTCATTCCTATAGAACCTTCTACATAGGTTGTCTGATGATTCTCTAGTACTTTAATGTAATTTGGTGTCTGTTCCATGCATCAGTTACTCTGTCACAGAACCAGTTAGTGCACTTCTCATTCCTATAGAACCTTCTACATCGGTTGTCTGATGATTCTCTAGTACTTTAATGTAATTTGGTGTCTGTTCCATGCATCAGTTACTCTGTCACAGAACCAGTTAGTGCATTTCTCATTCCTATAGAACCTTCTACATAGGTTGTCTGATGGTTCTGTACTACTACCTTTTGATAACCCCAAATATTCCCAGAGACAGATGCCTCTAAATGCCCTGTATACCTAAATAAGATCTCCTTTTAAATATCTGTAAAATACACTAGACAAGTTCAGATATTTCAGTATTTTATAATAACTTAAATTTTCACATTTGTGGATGCTGTTGGTATATTTCCAGTGTACTCTTTCCAGTTTACTCATGCTTGTTTTCTAAAAATGTTTCTATATTGTTATTCCATACTCAAGTTTGGATATAATATAATTAAAAATCAATGACTTCATCATTTCTGTTTCCCTAGACTTTATAAATCTTTTTCTACAACCCATAGTTCTATAACTATCATTAACAGATTAGTTGATATGATTAGAAAAACTCAAAGCTGGATCTACCCATATACCCATGTCCTTAAATGAGTCTATAGTTTCAATCACTGTGTGCTATTTTAAATATTTACCTTTCAATTTATCTCTCCCAAATCACATATGCTTAGTTTTTGATATATTTATCAGCATATTATTCTCCTGTGCCCAAATGATCAGTTTAGTCAAGTTCTTTTGCAATCCGCGGTGGTGGTGCTGTGGTAGTATTGTCACCTCACAGTCAAATGCTATCCGGTTCGATTCTCAGCTAGAGCGTCTTCTGCGTGGAGACATGCATGAATGGGTGTACCTTTATTGAAGGTTGTGCGTCAGGGCTGGTAACTCATCAAATAAAAATCAACTACCAATCATTAGTGGACCGGAGTTCTGCTGTGGTGACCCCTAGCCAGGTAAAGCCAAAAGACACAACAAGTCAAGTTCTTTTGCAGACATGCTCTATCTGTAACATGTTATCAGTTTATCCAATTTCAGGTCATCTGCATACAGACTAGATCACCTCAGATGAAAAATAGATGACTGAAAGATAAATCTAAACAAATAAAGGTCTAGGACAGAGCCCTATAGACACCCTGACTGTAACCAAGAATTTCACCTGTCCTGTTATTGTATGATACTTGCCATGTCCTGTTTGTAAGCTATGCAGCTATCCATCTTATCAAGAGTAAATCAACACCTAATTGTAACTTATTGATCAGTGTTTTGTGTATGACCCTGCCAAATGCTGAAGTTGAATCCATAGAAATTACATCAGACCTCAATTTTTTATTGATAGTTGTAAATATATTGTTATGGAACATCATGTTACAGGTGGTAATATAAATATTTCCAACATATGCATGGTAATGTACAGTTTGAAGTCCAGACCTTTCCATTTCTAACAAAACTTATCTAATATTGCCTTCTCCATTAATTTACCACAAGATGAAAGTAGACCTCAGGGTCTATATGACTCTGGGTTTCTCCCACTCCACTTTCCCTTAAAGGCAGTTTTAATAATAAGTATATATCTCCAATACTGAGAATCTCCCCATATTTATATGCCCTAATAAATGACGGGTCTACTTCAAAACATCTAAAAGCCATAACATTTAATTTCATAACATTGAGACCAGAACATCTAAAACCCAAAACATCTAAAACACATAACATCGAATTTCATAACATCTAACACTACAAATCACAAGAAAATAACATCCCCTCCACATATAATGACACCAAACTACCAAACACACTTTTTACTACATTTCTGCAGGGGGACAAGCCCCCCACACCCCCCGTAAATTAAATATACCAACTCCAAGATTGCACTACAGTGGGAAAAAGTTAATTTCCTAACCCCACTTTATCAAGCCCCCCTGTAGAAATGTAGTAAAAAGTGTGTTTGGTAGTTTGGTGTCATTATATGTGGAGAGGATGTTATTTTCTTGTGATTTGTAGTGTTAGATGTTATGAAATTCAATGTTATGGGCTTTAGATGTTTTGAAGGGGACCCTAAATGACAGATATAAGAAATAGTCTGCATAGAATATGTTGCTTATGCCCTATATTTTTTAATGAAGAACCTCTGCAGATGTTCAAATTGTTGGATGTGCCTGGATACGTACATACCAAAGGGGTTGCTGTACTCAACGATAGGTCTGATGAATGCTGAATACAGTGGAATAATAACTTCCTTGGACTTAGATGCCATACCGTTGTTTGTAAGTTGCACAACATAGAATGATTTCCTCATTACTGTAGAGAAGTGAAAGTCAAAGGCTAGATTACAGGCTATGTGTGCCCCATGTCCCTGACTATGGGGCCAAATCTTAGGGTGTGTTATAATATGATAGTTACCAGGGGTAGATAGCAGGGCATTCAATCACTGTATTCTTGAGTTCCTCTGGCTAAATAATTTGTAGAATTCTTTATCACATGAACTACTGCTGTCGAGTTCGTCTGTTACTCCTATGGAGTTTGACTTGTGAAAATCTGCCTGTTACCACATGTCAGTCATTTTTGTGTTGACTTGCATATTTAATGCATGTCAGTATGTCACCCTGGCAACAAATAGTGCTCAAATGTGCACAGGTGCACCGTATAATGTTGTCTTGTAGCTTTCCTGACTTTAGCATTTCTCTACTCTTAGAATCAGATTAGAATTTAGTTTCAGTAAGGGATGTAAAGTACAGCAAATCCAAGTCATATCTTAATTTCACTGTGAAGTAGCCTTTATTTTAATTGGTATGATGAAATTATAATTCAGTATACTATAGTATGCTATAATATAATATAATATAATATAATATAATATAATATAATATAATATAATATAATTATTGAGATGAAAGGCTGCTTCATTCAGGTAAAAAGTCATAGAATAATTAGAAGTAATTGTCAATATATGCTGTAGTAGTAAGCATGGAATAATCTAATCAGTGTCAGACACACACACACGCACACACACACACACACACACACACACACACACACACACACACACACACACACACACACACACACACAAACACACACACACACACACACACACACGCACACTCATGCACACATACACACGCACACACATGCACACACACACACACTCACACACACAGACACCTACAGGTAATGTAGAAGATCAGCATTTCATCCATATGCATAACTTTGGGATGTAACAGCAAATAAAGCATACATGGACACAAGGAGGACATACAGTTTGCAGACAAAATGCTCCCCTTCTGGGAACTGAACTTGAGAACCAAGTATTTATAACACTGTGGTACTGTGGCAGAACCAAGCACACCCCCAGTGCATATGCTGTATGCTATGCACCTGTATCTCTCTTTCTGTGATAGGTGCCAGTACTGCAGGAGGCTAGAGTATACCCCTTTCCCAAGATGAATGAAACATTCATTCCAACACTCCCCTCATTAACCCCCCTTCCCTGTGCCAAAGCTGCTAGTTGATCCCAGGTTGTCTGGATCACAGTCAGTGCTTTATAGCCCTGCACCATCTGACTCTAGAGGCAGTTGTGTTATTTGATAAACATCAAGCTTTGGATGTTGCAAGAAACAAACTGGCAAAATCTCTTGGAAACTGCATACCTGCTGAGACTGTGCAACACTGAATATGCTGGAATCTTACTAGGTAGGAGTCACACAATATAATAGTGTCTCACATAATTTGGTGCTGCCTTGTCCAAACCTTATGAATACTTAAAATGGGTTTGTCATTGTGGCCTGCCTGTGGTGTATAGCCTCCCCCAATTCTGATTCCTTTGGATTTTGGAGTAGAAGAGTCTAAGTGTATGTGTTGCAAGATGAAAGACAGTATCATAGGATTAAGATTCATTCATTTTACCTTTAGGAATAAACTTTAGCCTATGAGTTCTCCTATATAAGCTTATATCCACCTACTCTTTCCCTCAAGCAGTTCTCCCAGTATGCCCTCCCTCAAGATTTTTTTCTCAGAAGGAGCATAAAAGAAACATGGGACTGTATACGAGAAAAAGGTAAGGGAGGCTATGTTGTTAGAAAGAGAGGTGAAGGCTGTGATAGGTCCTTACTCTGCACCAGCAATCAAGAAGACTCAATCCTCACCATTGACTCTGGTGAGAGATGGTCACTAAGAGGAAACATGGATTTATACAGTATTTTCAGATGCAGCTCCCTGCACCAAGCACAATTTCCCTTAAGAGCACACAGGGAGCATGCTCCAGATCTGGGGCTAGACTCTAATTCTCTGTCCAGGCCCATAGAAAACTACACACTGACCACTTTGGAGCTCTGTGTCCCTGTTTCCAGTAACTGACACACATGCTTAGATACTTGAGTTTCACACACACATGCACATCTGGGAAAAACTGGCACAGATTTACTAGCTGTGCACCTTTCTATCCAGACTCTGAGGTATTCACGATGCTGCCAGTCAGCTACCCTAATGCTCTTACAATGAGTACCAAATTATACTGTGTAAAATTACTACTAATACAAATGGTAGAGTGTGACCAAAGCAGCAAGGCTTTCAACAGTGGCCTTAGTGTCACTAAAACAAGCATAAGTACTCTTAAGATGTTAAAAGTATTCTCTAAAGGACCAGCCACAATGAAAGGTATTAAAATAATTAATGTTAAATAATAAAACAAAAAACAGGAGACTACTGAATACAATAAACAATAGAGTTTCAACCACAGAGAAAAAATAATACAGTTGGATAGTTTCTCACAGATGCAGAAAACAATACTAAATTATTCTCACTAAATGTCCCTAACTGACTAAAGAATTACTGTTCCCTGATTACTTACTAAAGCAAGGCAAGCTGATGTGTGCTGAGTGTCTTACCACAGCAAAAGCCAGATGATGTCTCTGTTTGTCTGTGTGGATATGTGAGATACATATCATGTCAGAAATCTTTCCTGTCAGGTTCCAAAGTGCTGTTGCAATAGTTCCAAACAAATTAGATGCTGGTTAGAGGATACATCACCTCTGGTTACCTGACTCTGATACAGTATACACACAGAGCTTTGCTAAGATCTGTAGCAGCATCTGAAAGCTATAACACAGTTTCAAATTGTCCACCCTTCCAGGGATCTCTGATAAACATAGACATTTGATCAGTTACAAAAATACAACCTAATATACCTGCAAACATTCTTTCTGTCCAGCAGGACCTAGTGTTGATGCATTTTAAACACAAGTACCTTAACAAATATATTTTACACAAGCAACTTTACAAATATATTTTGGGTCTATATCAGAACACCAAAAGTTCACAATTTCGAATGTTCTTACATCGACCCCTAATCAGCGAATGCTGACAACATCAAACATTCAGAACAGCAAATTTTTTCCTAGGGAAAAAAAAATGCTGTTCCAAAAAACATACACACAACACAAGCACACCAAACAAATAGCAATCCACACACATACACCCAAAATCTTACAGTTAACCCTACACTAAACTGTACAGATACCACTAACTATCCACTTACCTTAACCCAAACCCTAACCCGAAGGTCCATCACTATCGCACACTCACCTCACCCGCACCCTAACCCTAACTCACCTAACCTGCCCTAACCCTCACATTCACACAATTGCACACATACCTCCCTCATGCCCTAACCCTAACTCACCTAACCCATGCCCTATCGCACACTTACCTGAACCCGACCAGTAACTTTCCACCACAGTGCTGAAAATAGCAAAACAACAGAAACAGACAACCAAATTCTTTCCCTAGGAAAAAATTTGGTTATCTGTCATTTCGCTATTTTCAGCATTCGCTGAATAGGGGTCGATGTAAGAACATTCGAAAGTATGAACTTTCTGTGTTCTGATATAGACCTATATATTTTAACTCAAACATCTGCAAATCAGTGTGATAATCAAATAACAAAAAATTATTTACTAAACTCCAGCTAGCCATGCTGGCAAATGTGCACGTGTACTGCCCTAGTCGCCCTGGCAAAGATGGCACTAACTCATAACGTCACAAAGGAAATCATGGTAGAGATACAGAACAGTAGCGACAGATGCAGTTGTGGAAAAACAAACTGGGGATATGGGAAAGGGCTATTACAAGAGAAAAAACAAACAACATGTTTTTTTTTTTTTTTGTATGTAGGGGCTAAAGGAGGAAGGTAGCAATGAAGTAGGAAAAAGTCCAAATGGTGAAGGCATGCTGAAAATGAAAGTGAACATTGATACATTCAAGAGCACATGAAAAGATACGTTGAAACCCTTTAAAAAAGAAGTGAGGGAGAGGTGAGAGAAGAGACTAAAGGGAGTGGAATGTCACATAAATTGAGGGTAGGTAAATATGCACTTAACCACCGGTGAGGAAAATGGTGCACTATGCATGACAATTACATGCTTCCGTAACACTACCGTAATAGTAATAAAAAAAAAATATATGACCCAGAACACCTGTAATGTGCTAAATGTGGTAAAAAAGCAACAACAGAGGGAGATAATACAAAAATGCTCACCTATACCATGCATGTAGACACATCTCTGAGCAGACACTTTCACAGTAAATGCATAACTGTGAAGAAATGTAGCAAATATTTGTAACATATTAAAAACATCGTTTGAATTTCAGGATAGATGTCTTAACAATATGGCATGTCACATAATCATTTCTCTGTAAGTCCTCTGTAGGGTTATAACTTTCTGCAATTTGTGTTTTCCTCTTTACAGTAAATATGATCTAAACACTGTATCAAATGTAACACGAGAATTTAATGTGGTATAAATCCACCAATGTGGATGCTACCGAATTTGTAGGCAGACTGAACCATTTGTCTGTTACTGGAGGGAATTCTGACTGGGAAACCATCTATCAGGTTCCTTAAGGGTTAAAACAGTCTCAGGAAACAGTACAGTTTTGTAAATTATGTGTATTATACAATACCAGTTCTTGGTCAAGTTGACTGTTCTGCTGAATAATGTGCCATTAATTAAAACTGATCAAACTGTGTTAAAAGTAAGACCTAACTAGTGTGCTAAGTAAGGTGAAAAGTTAAGTCTCACTTATCTTGCTAAGTTGGATCAAACGTGGAGTAGCCATGGGGG
Source organism: Protopterus annectens (assembly GCF_019279795.1). Lineage (NCBI taxonomy): Eukaryota > Metazoa > Chordata > Ceratodontiformes > Protopteridae > Protopterus > Protopterus annectens. The sequence goes on from NC_056736.1 coordinate 697,789,784, forward strand.
AAAGTATTAAAAAATATTTTAATACCCAAATTGGAACATGTCCTTCCTTTTTTCTTTATGCTTCCAGCCCACAATACTCACAGAATATTGACTGTTGACAATAAAATCTGCAGATTCATTCTATTAGAAGCCCCCAGATACACAATTGCAGTTTAGCAAAAAATTCCAACTTTTCCACCAAGTTCTCCAGTTTATAAAGTTTTAAAATATGATCACTGCTACTGTTTAAGAGGGTCTATATTAGATGGTTGACTGTTCACAACGGCAAACACCTAATGAGCGACATATATAAGCCAGACAAAAAGCACGAAGGCCGTAAATGTCAAAAACCGGAACACTGAACTAATTCCCGTGGCCAGCAGGGTGATCGTGGGGGAAAGGAAATATATCCTTTTCCACACTGTAGTGCGATTTCAGAGTTAGTATATATAAGTAGGGGGGTGTGGGGGGCACAGACTCCACATGGGGGTGCAGGGGGGCTTTGCCACCTGCAAAGGTGTGATTAATGACGTTTGTTTGTGTTTTACTTACCTGTGTGGCGCTGTTGTTGTTTAAAGTGCATTCGGTATTACAGTTTTCGATATTTAGGTCCTTCGCTTTTTTTGTAGTTCGGTGTTTATGTGTCGCTCATTAGGTGTTTACGATTTTGGACGTTCGGTTTTATGATATAGACCCGTTTAAAAATAAAACTGTCCTTACAAGACAACTTTTATGTACTCAGAAGTACATAGAACAGCAGCTTGTCCGTGGTATGCTCTCCATTTAAAACTGCTATAGGTGAGAAACACTTCTCTAAAATGAGACCTGCTACCTGGAAACATCTGTCTACAGACATCAGAAATGTCGAGACTATTAAAAGCCTCAAAGATGGACTTAAAGATCATCTCTGTATGAAATCTACCTGCAAAAGATATCATGACAATTGTTAGGTAACTTAACCACCCCATATCATGAACAAGAGAACTCATTTCAGAACCTTTTTTCAGCCTCTTATTGTGGCATCTTATATACATATTTTACATGTATGTAGAAGTGTATGTATTATATGTATGATAGCATGGGATTGTTTGCATATCTTAGCTTGCATTTGTACAGATAACATATACAATATCATTTTGAATTTTTCTCTATGCACCCTGACTGTATCTTTTAATTGTACTCTCTTTGCATTGAATTTTACTATTACTTTCTGAATTTGCTATGAACTCATTCTGTATTTATTATTTTTGATTAGAATGACCATGTTGCATTTTCTGCTCTCGGAACATGGATCATGGCTGAAAAAGGTCAACAGATCATTCCACTTACATGCCGAACAAATAGCCAATAAATAATATAATAAATATGTAAAATCCTTTGTATATTATTTGTGCAAAGGAAATACTTCTGGCCAAAGGCAGCATTTCAAAAAATATTATATCTGCTAAGATCAAATACAGCTCTTCTCTTTGTTTGCCATTTTGAAGACTTTGCAAACAGTTCTTCCCTTTTAATTTCTCCAAGTCTTCTGGGTTTCTAATGCTATGATGGGAATGGACCCCATTCCTAAGTCAAAGTATGACTAAAGTTCATAGAATTAGTATTGTTTCAATTTTTGATGTTAGCCAGAAGTGCTGTTTGCAGCACCTGCAGTATGGCCAGTAATGACTCCTCCTGCAATTCAAATGGAGTTACATGTATTGGTAACATATCTGACTGTGAATTCTTTTTTATAAGACCCGTTGCTCCTACTGCTGCTGGAAATGTCTGGGCATCCTTCTTCCACATTGCCCTCATTTCTGCCTGCAAATCCAGGTATTTTGTGATTTTGTGTCTCTCTGTACGTAAGACACTGTAGTCACTGGGTGTAGCAATTTCAATAATCAATGCCACTTTTGTCTTCTTTTCAGGGTATATATATATATATATATATATATATATATATATATATATATATATACTCTGTCACTCATGTTTCCAGTGTTTTTCAGCTACTTCAGTATTATAATGTCTGCACAGTACCCAATGTAACAGACTTGCCACATTATTATGCCTTTCAGGATACAGTCCTTCTGCTATTAGTAGGTCACAACCAGCAACAAGGTGTGCGACTGTTTCCAGTTCTGTTTGACAGAACCTACATTTGTCTGTTTCTCCCACATGTTCAATGCACTTTGTAAACCAATGTGTTTGTAGTCCATTCTCTTGGGCTGCCAATATTAACCTTTCATCTTTTGCTTTAAATTCACCTCTCCTTAATTTCTGCATTTGATCCTGGTCAACATAAGGTTGTTTCAAGAGTTTTCTATACTTGCAACTATATCTATGCATTTTCCACATTTCTTGCCTTCTCATCTAATCCTTCACCTAATATTCTTCTTTTTTTTTTTTGGCACATTGCTTGATTTCCATTCCTGCTTGACACCAGTATGCTTCTGCTAAATTAAGCAGGCAAGTCATCTTAGACTTATTCTCCTCATGTTTCCAAACTTTCACTACATTTGGGTCTTGTAAGGTTGGCAGATATGTATACAGTCCCACAGTTGCAGATCTGTACATGTAATCTGTTTAATAGAGGTGCACATCTCCTTCAGAACGCAGAATATATAATCTTGGTATGCACTGATTTTTATAAATCATTTGATAAGAATGAAGCATCCTTCTTGTTTTCATGTCCAGCCTATCTAACTCCTACTGGGGCCAATCAATCACTCAAAAACTATAAGTTAGGACAGTAAGGGCAAATTGGTTTATAGCTTAGACATTGCTCCTAGATGTCAATGGTGTTTTCAGTGTTAATTTAAGTCTTCTAAAATATTTCTTACTGAGTTTTATTCACATTTGTTCATGTTTTATTGTTGATCCTTCAGTTCCCAAATATTTATACACTCCCTCTTGCTCAAGTTCTTTTATAACACATCCTTGTCCCAAGCTTATGTTTTCTTGGTGCTGTAGTTTTCTTACTTTAACAGTTGCTTTTGCACATTTATCAAGACCAAATGATATTCTTATATCAGAAAAAGTTTTGACCACTTGCGGTTGTGCTTTCACTTCCTCATCTGATGAGCTATTCAGTTTCAAATCATAGAAAAAGAGAAGGTGAGAAGTCTTTACACTTTGTTAATCCTTTATTCCATATGGCTTTCATTTAGTACCCTTTTGTTCTATTGCTATGATTGAGTTTTCTTCTAAACGACTCTGAACTCTGTCAGCATCAGTTCCAGTGTATAGTTTATACATCATCGGAAGGCAAGTTATTGGTCTATAGCTTTCACAGTAGCTTGCAGGTTCACTCGTAAGAGTATTGTTTTTCCTGTTGTTAGCCAGGTTGGTGTCTGTTCAGGGTGTGCATATAAATAGTTCTTACTCATGGCTAAGTCTGCATACAAAGATATTAATACTTTTAGCCAGACGTTAGGTACTGCATCTGGACCTGGGGTTTTCCAATTAGAGGCTTTTTTTAACTTTGTTTCAATCTCTCTGGCTGTTACTTCAACCCATTTCATATCCTGTACATTTGAACTTATTCTTTCTTTTGCTTCTATCCATTTAACATCTTTGTTATGTTCCACAGGGTCTTCATAAATATTTCTCCAAAATGTATCTGTTTATTCTTTTTCAGTGTTTTTTTTCCAATTCCTTTAACCTTGTTTTCCAGTTCTGTATAAAACCTTTTTGGTTCATCAATAAATTGCTTATTTTGTACTTTTCGTTTATATTTATCTGTCTATCTTCTAAGCTTTTCTGCCTGTGCTGAGATTTTTAGTTTATTATTTGCGACAGTGCATGATAGATCCTGATCTGTTATAACACTGCGCATTGCTTTTATCATGTCTATCTTTCTGAGTACTTTTGTTGATCTTTTCCCTTTTCTATACTCTTCAAACAGTGACACTTCTTGTCTTAACTGATTTATAGTTTTCTCTATTCGATACTTCCATGAATTTGCCTCACTAGCCTGTGTTCTTGTGGTAGGACATTATCTGTTATTAATGTGGCTGCACAGTAATGTATCCTATTTACCTTCTGTTATATTGCATGAATCTCCATGGGCAGTCCTAATTACTGTGTTCATTTGTTTTATCAAATTTCTAACTTTTGAGGTTTTATTGACCTTCTGCAGTCTATTTCTTCCATTGATCTTAATATGGCTATCCATCTCTGTTAAATCAAGCAACTCTTGTCTTAGATAATTTTCTTCTAAACTGAGGACACATTCTTTGTTCTCTATTTCCTGTGGGCATTCTATAGAAAGTTCCAGAGCATCTTCCTGTGTCACATTCTCTTCAGTTTCACTCTGTGTCATCCATTGCTCTTTCATGTGGGAACTCACTGGCCTATCACTCATAGGTTCATAGGTTCATACTAGGCTATCTGCCGTAGGGCATTTATAAGCCTAGCCCGAGTGGGTGTGGCTTTCGCCACCTCTTGGAATGAGAATACTTCACGACATTGACTGTGTCAGAGTTGCCACAGTTTCCTGTTTTTCCCTTGCTGTATAGCTCCAGCTGAATGTTTGTACTGGTTTCCTGTGGGAGGCTCCAAAGAATGTTCATTTGACAACTGATTAGATACTTCTCACTCCACTGGTTTCTCCTTATTTTGGGTGTCCATTGCTCTGTTGTTTTGTTATCTGAGTTAAATTTTCTACACTAAATCTTTCACTTTGCAGATAATCCATAACCTCAGTTTATATTTCTTTAACTTCTCCATAGCAAATCCTCTTTTTTTACTTTTCCTATTTGTTTTATTTTTTGTATTGTAAAATGTTCCATATCCAAATGTCTTTGCCTGCATTTATCTTTACATATCTCTGGTGATGCTCTTTTTGCATTTATTAGTTTTGCTTTCTCCTTTGCATAAATATTGCACCATGTGGTGGTGCTGCGGTAGCATTGTCGCCTCACAGTAAGAGGTTGTCCTGTTCGATTCTCAGCTAGAGCATCTTCTGTGTGGAGACATGCGTGAATGGGCATACCTTCATTGAAGGTTGTGCATCAGGGCTGGCAATTCGGCATGTAAAAGTCTACTGCCAATCACTAGCGGACCGGAGTTCCGCTGTGGTGACCCCTAACCGGGAAAAGCCGAAAGACACAACAACAACAGCATTAAATCTTTTTTTATTTCTCATGCTCATATTTCTTCTTCGGATGTCTCCTTCTCCTCCTGTTTCTCCTTACTTTGGGGACTAGTTGTTCCATCATGCTGTGATATAGCCTGTGTTAGACTTTCTACACTGAATCCCTCACTTCGCAAATATTACATCTTTAGCTTCTATTCTTTTAACTTCTACTTGGCTAATCTTCTGTTCTACATTCCCTCCTTGTAATCTTATTTTTTTATTATAAAATTTTCCATACCTGGATGCCTTTGCCTATATTTCTCTTTGAATATCTTTGGGGCTGCCTTTTTGTGTTGATTAATTTAGCTTTTGGCTTTGCATAAATATTGCACCATATCAAATCTCTGTTTCTTCCCCATGCCCATGTTTCTTTTTAATACCCTTCAGATGTCTCTAAATTGTGTTCTTTAAATTTTCACCCTTCCTGAGTTGCTTTCTTTTTCCAAATGGCACAATGTTTACTGGTCTATATAGTGTTTTTCATGGAGCTGTTGTATTAATGAACACAATTTTTTATTTGAAGCTTCTGACAGTTTTTCTTGTGGAAGTATTTTTCTGTCCTCTAATTTCTCTCTTAATCCTTTAGTACAATTTTGTCTGGAAATTCTGGTCTTCTTGCATAATAGTAACAATGCATCATTTCTTTCTTATCTTCAATAGTTCACTTTGTCTTCTGTATGGCTGTTTTTTTGGCCAATCAATGTTTGTCGTTTTTGTGGAGTACTACTTCCTTTTACAACAGGGGGGCCATCCTCCCCCTAGGTCTGGCCTGGCCCATTGCAGGAATGTTTCTGTATTTTGAGGATTCTACACCGTCATTTTTTCCAGTCCAGGCACTAGTGTGCCTACCAAGATTGGGCACTTTTTTATCCTGGGACATGTGCACCCGGCTATCTTATTTATCTTTAACCTACATCTGTCCATGGCATGTGCTATATAAAATGCAGTATATATATCAGTGCCATCTTGGTGAGATTTTGTGAAAAACAGGGTCCACCTTATGAAGGTACTCACCAAGACTTGCAGATGAATTCAGTTCCAGCAATACTTCTCTCCTTTTGCTGATTTTACCATCTCTCCATTTGGACCCATAAGGAATAGTCTCTGGACCATGAGATCAGTCCTCTGTCAGTCCATACTTTATTTAAGTGCACAACTTGTTTTCACAGTCCGTACTTTGTTCAAGTGCATAATTCCATTTAAATATAAATATTTCATTGATATATCAGACTGGTGTAATTAGGGCAGCAATAAAGACACATAAATGAAACCAGACAAAAACACACAACTGTGCAGCTTCTGTGGTTTCAGTTAACATTGTTATACGTTTTTCCATGTCTGTTGCAATGTTTTCGGCTGTCTTTCAAATACATATACATAGTAAGATTGAGAATATTTGTAATAATCAGAAATCATTGCCACATTGCAGTAAGCACATTTGCATGATAAATGGTGATTTCTGAGTGCCTGATTCAGAAAACCCAGCAACATGATGTGGCAGCTGAAACAAAATGGCTGACTCAGTTATATGCTAATGACTGCATAAGGAAGTGCCATGTACGACAACAAGCAAAACAAAATAGTGGATCTGTTCAGAAATATTTAACTGCTGCGTTGTGACGCTGTGCTCAGTTTAGGTTTGTACATAGCCATGTGCTCACGTTCAGGTAGGGTTGAGTAGTACATGAAGGTAGGGGTTCCTGCAGCTATTGTAACTATATTTATTTATTTAACAGTTGTTTGCCAGGATAGTCCGACTGGACAATAAGTGTCCATTTTTAGTGGAGTCCTGGGGAGAAAAAACCCGTAAGTTTACAGAGAGAAGAAAAATTTACAAAAGAGACATTACAGAGTAGTAGCATACAGATTGTAGACTTTACAGCCGTTAGTATACAGTAAGAGATATTCCCCCTTTTGGTTGAAATTACAAGTGTACAA
>NC_056736.1:697799322-698071822 GCF_019279795.1 Protopterus annectens
CACAATGACAGGGGTGATTTGGGTTTTGTGGACTTTAGTGATGGTTGTTGATATGTGCTTTATGAGTTTGAGTTGCTGGTCAATGGTAACTCCTAGGAGTTTCGCCACAATGACAGGGGTGATTTGGGTTTTGTGGACTTTAGTGATGGTTGTTGATATGTGCTTTATGAGTTTGAGTTGCTGGTCAATGGTAACTCCTAGGAGTTTCGCCACAATGACAGGGGTGATTTGGGTTTTGTGGACTTTAGTGATGGTTGTGGATATGTGCTTTATGAGTTTGAGTTGCTGGTCAATGGTAACTCCTAGGAGTTTCGCCACAATGACAGGGGTGATTTGGGTTTTGTGGACTTTAGTGATGGTTGTTGATATGTGCTTTATGAGTTTGAGTTGCTGGTCAATGGTAACTCCTAGGAGTTTCGCCACAATGACAGGGGTGATTTGGGTTTTGTGGACTTTAGTGATGGTTGTGGATATGTGCTTTATGAGTTTGAGTTGCTGGTCAATGGTAACTCCTAGGAGTTTCGCCACAATGACAGAGGTGATTTGGGTTTTGTGGACTTTAGTGATGGTTGTGGATATGTGCTTTATGAGTTTGAGTTGCTGGTCAATGGTAACTCCTAGGAGTTTCGCCACAATGACAGGGGTGATTTGGGTTTTGTGGACTTTAGTGATGGTTGTGGATATGTGGTTTGTGAATTTGAGTTGCTGGTCAATGGTAACTCCTAGGAGTTTCGCCACAATGACAGGGGTGATTTGGGTTTTGTGGACTTTAGTGATGGTTGTTGATATGTGCTTTATGAGTTTGAGTTGCTGGTCAATGGTAACTCCTAGGAGTTTCGCCACAATGACAGGGGTGATTTGGGTTTTGTGGACTTTAGTGATGGTTGTGGATATGTGCTTTATGAGTTTGAGTTGCTGGTCAATGGTAACTCCTAGGAGTTTCGCCACAATGACAGGGGTGATTTGGGTTTTGTGGACTTTAGTGATGGTTGTGGATATGTGCTTTATGAGTTTGAGTTGCTGGTCAATGGTAACTCCTAGGAGTTTCGCCACAATGACAGGGGTGATTTGGGTTTTGTGGACTTTAGTGATGGTTGTGGATATGTGGTTTGTGAATTTGAGTTGCTGGTCAATGGTAACTCCTAGGAGTTTCGCCACAATGACAGGGGTGATTTGGGTTTTGTGGACTTTAGTGATGGTTGTTGATATGTGCTTTATGAGTTTGAGTTGCTGGTCAATGGTAACTCCTAGGAGTTTCGCCACAATGACAGGGGTGATTTGGGTTTTGTGGACTTTAGTGATGGTTGTTGATATGTGCTTTATGAGTTTGAGTTGCTGGTCAATGGTAACTCCTAGGAGTTTCGCCACAATGACAGGGGTGATTTGGGTTTTGTGGACTTTAGTGATGGTTGTGGATATGTGCTTTATGAGTTTGAGTTGCTGGTCAATGGTAACTCCTAGGAGTTTCGCCACAATGACAGGGGTGATTTGGGTTTTGTGGACTTTAGTGATGGTTGTTGATATGTGCTTTATGAGTTTGAGTTGCTGGTCAATGGTAACTCCTAGGAGTTTCGCCACAATGACAGGGGTGATTTGGGTTTTGTGGACTTTAGTGATGGTTGTGGATATGTGCTTTATGAGTTTGAGTTGCTGGTCAATGGTAACTCCTAGGAGTTTCGCCACAATGACAGGGGTGATTTGGGTTTTGTGGACTTTAGTGATGGTTGTGGATATGTGCTTTATGAGTTTGAGTTGCTGGTCAATGGTAACTCCTAGGAGTTTCGCCACAATGACAGGGGTGATTTGGGTTTTGTGGACTTTAGTGATGGTTGTGGATATGTGGTTTGTGAATTTGAGTTGCTGGTCAATGGTAACTCCTAGGAGTTTCGCCACAATGACAGGGGTGATTTGGGTTTTGTGGACTTTAGTGATGGTTGTTGATATGTGCTTTATGAGTTTGAGTTGCTGGTCAATGGTAACTCCTAGGAGTTTCGCCACAATGACAGGGGTGATTTGGGTTTTGTGGACTTTAGTGATGGTTGTGGATATGTGCTTTATGAGTTTGAGTTGCTGGTCAATGGTAACTCCTAGGAGTTTCGCCACAATGACAGGGGTGATTTGGGTTTTGTGGACTTTAGTGATGGTTGTGGATATGTGCTTTATGAGTTTGAGTTGCTGGTCAATGGTAACTCCTAGGAGTTTCGCCACAATGACAGGGGTGATTTGGGTTTTGTGGACTTTAGTGATGGTTGTGGATATGTGGTTTGTGAATTTGAGTTGCTGGTCAATGGTAACTCCTAGGAGTTTCACACAATGACAGGGGTGATTTGGGTTTTGTGGACTTTAGTGATGGTTGTGGATATGTGGTTTGTGAATTTGAGTTGCTGGTCAATGGTAACTCCTAGGAGTTTCGCCACAATGACAGGGGTGATTTGGGTTTTGTGGACTTTAGTGATGGTTGTTGATATGTGCTTTATGAGTTTGAGTTGCTGGTCAATGGTAACTCCTAGGAGTTTCGCCACAATGACAGGGGTGATTTGGGTTTTGTGGACTTTAGTGATGGTTGTGGATATGTGCTTTATGAGTTTGAGTTGCTGGTCAATGGTAACTCCTAGGAGTTTCGCCACAATGACAGGGGTGATTTGGGTTTTGTGGACTTTAGTGATGGTTGTGGATATGTGCTTTATGAGTTTGAGTTGCTGGTCAATGGTAACTCCTAGGAGTTTCGCCACAATGACAGGGGTGATTTGGGTTTTGTGGACTTTAGTGATGGTTGTGGATATGTGCTTTATGAGTTTGAGTTGCTGGTCAATGGTAACTCCTAGGAGTTTCGCCACAATGACAGGGGTGATTTGGGTTTTGTGGACTTTAGTGATGGTTGTTGATATGTGGTTTGTGAATTTGAGTTGCTGGTCAGTGGTAACTCCTAGGAGTTTAGCCTCAGTGACAGGGGGGGTGATTTGGGTTTTGTGGACTTTAGTGATGGTTGTGGATATGTGGTTTGTGAATTTGAGTTGCTGGTCAATGGTAACTCCTAGGAGTTTCGCCACAATGACAGGGGTGATTTGGGTTTTGTGGACTTTAGTGATGGTTGTTGATATGTGGTTTGTGAATTTGAGTTGCTGGTCAGTGGTAACTCCTAGGAGTTTAGCCTCAGTGACAGGGGGGGTGATTTGGGTTTTGCTGGTGGAGAGTATAGAGAAGGTCAGGTTGCTCGTTTTAGTAGAGTGGAATCGCATTAGTTGTGTTTTCTTGGGATTTAGTACGAGTTGTGAGTTGTTAAGTCAGTTCTCTGTTTCAGAGAAGGCTTCTTGGGCTTTTTGTTGGAGAAGTTGGATGTGGGTGAAGTGCATATGAGAGTTGTGTCATCAGCGTATTGGACTATGTTGGCTTTAGAGGTAGCTGAGTGCAGTTGGTTTGTCAAGATATTTAAAAGAAGGGGTCCTAGGCTTGATCCTTGCAGCATGCCTAAGGAGGTTGGGAGTGGGGGGATAGAGAGTTATGCCATTTGACGGATTGTTGGTAGTTATCTAAATAGCTTTTAAACCAGAGGAGGGTGGGGTTGTTAAGGTTCAGGTCAGAGAGACAAAACAGTAGTTAGTATGTGAGACTGTGTCAAATGCCTTGGATAAATCTAGGAAGGTAGCTGAGACAAATTTACCTGGATTCCTGTGGGGGTTTATAGTATTGGTGAATTTGAGTAGGGCAGTGGTGCTGCTGTGGGATGGGCGAAATCCATGTTGGGTTGAGGAGAGAAAGTTGTTGGTGAGAAGACAGGAGAGGAACTGGTGATGAATACATCATTCTGGCATCTTAGAGAGGTGTGAGGGAATTGCAATTGTTCAGTAGTTGGAAAGGTCTAGGGAGGGGCCACCTTTGTGGAGTGGTATGATATATGAGGTTTTCCACAGGAGAGGAATGGTGCATTCGATGATGGATCTATTTATTAGAAGTGAAATGGGATAGGCTATAGCTGTGGATGCAATTTGGAGGTATTCAGCAGGAAGGTTATCAGCTGCAAGGGTGGTTGGTTTGAGTTTGGCTAGGAGTTTTTGGATATTAGAGGTAGGAACAGTCTTAAGTGTTAAAGGTATGGTATTGATTTGGACCTGAGGTGGTTGTGGGGTGTTGGAGGAAGTGATGTTGCTTAAGAGTTTGAGTACTGAGGAGGTGAAATAGTTATTAAAGCTGGAGGCTATGTCCAGGTCTGTACCTGTTATATTGGCTGCGGGAGCGGTGGTTCCTCTGGGCTGTAGGATGTTATTTATTGTTGCCTAGAATTTTTGTGGTTTGGTACTGTATTTGTTTTGTTAAGTTATACAGTAATTTTATTTATCTAGCTTAATCTGCATTTTTTCTTTGTTTCGGAGCTCGTGAAAGTTTTTCCTGACTGTGGGTTATCTGTGTCTGAAAGATGCTTTTAAAGCAGTTTCTGCAGCCAAATGGTGCATTACTTCACCTGTGGAGGTGGCAGATCATCTGACCATGCTTACCATTCCATACTGTCCGTGACCATGACATAGTGGACCATTACTGTGTGGGCAGGTTCAGGTACAGCATGCAAGAAATTGTGTAGATATGTCAGCCTCATCTGTAGCCTGTGGGAGTCATGAAGTACCTATTTCAATGAATACAAATGTATGTGTGGCTTTATGTACATTAGCTGTAGAGACAGGTCAGTGACCTACTGGTGGCACAGTGGGGGGTATCACAAGAATCTGATTCGAGAATATTCAATGCCATGCTTCAGCCTTTTGAGTATCATATGTCATTTCCATGTACCCCAGAGGAGAGAGCCAACACCATGCTGGACGTCTATACTACATCTCATTTCTCTGAGGTATTGAGGGCCAAAGACTGCACCCACATTGAAATAAAGGCCACATCAGGTAAACTTGAAGGAGGTAAGTGAACTGTAAAGGTCGTCACACCATCAACTACCAGGTGTCCGTAATGTGGAGCGTATTAAGTACAATGTGCGTGCAGGCCACTCAGGCAGTTTTCATGACTACCACATATGGCACACATGTGATCTTTATCAACAGTTTGTAAGGGGTGATTTCACACAGAGATATCTTATGCATTGCTGGATATGCCCTGGAAACCTGGATCATGATACCAATTAGAAATCCACATAACAAATCCATAGTTAGCTCTTCTCATGCCTGGTGCAGCACCCCCCCAATCTGATGCCCCCCCTCTTATAGTCATATAAAAATATTAAAAGAGAAATATTTTTTCTCCACTGAGTCAAGAAGCCAAAAAAAGTAATGTAACAAGCAGTTTGCTACATTCATTTTGCAGCTGGAGCACTGCAGGAAAAAAAAAAACAAGAAGCAAAGCAAATTTCTTCATTTAGTAATTGCAGCAAACCACTTACTACAAATGTAATAAGCAACTTGCTATATTCATTCCACACACAGAGTGCTGAAGCCAAAGTGCTTCAAGTGTTTCAGCCCTGATTGTAACTATGATAATGGCATTTGAATGTTGGTATTTCACTGCCACTGATCAGCATCTACTGATCACGGGTCTATATTATGTCACCAAAAAACCTTTACAGTGAACACCACTTCGTCAACAGGTATTCAGTGAAATTCACTTCCACGATTCACTGAATACTTAAAGGACAAACAAATTCTTGCCCTGCAACCCAATGGAACTAAATATAGCTAAACCAAACCAACCCATGTGGGGGGTGCACCTCCCACACCCCCTCTAACTAAATATATAAACTCTGAGATCACACTTCAGTGGAGAAAAAGGCAAAACTATGTGGTTGGCCAACTATGTCTTTGGCCTGTAAATATTCAGCAAATCACAGAAGTGAAGTTCTCTGAATATGTGTTGATGAAGTGGTGTTCTCTGTAAAGGATTTTTGGTGACATAATATAGACCCACTGGTCACAGCCCCTGGCAACTTGCACCCAGGATGGCTACTCCCTTTGGCTCTCCCTAACTATGCTATTGTTGACTATATTGCAAAACAGAAACATTATAGAATTTGTGTTTGGGCTGCAGAACTCATGCTTTTGCTGCTGGGATGCATCCATTGGTGCCCTGCAGTATGATCCTGCCACATGTACCAGAATGCTGACCATGTGTACTGATTACATGATATTATAGTTAGAAAGCATTTACATCAGGGTGACCTCTTGTAGAGACCACAGTTCTTAGCACCACAGGTAGTAACTGCTGAGACAGATGAGGGGTCATTGGAGGAAACAGCAGCAGGGGATAACTGTGCCAGACAGAGGTGGACAGAATAAGTCATGCCCCTAGCAAAGAGACAGAGGATTACACACAACTTTACAACATAGTTATCAAGAGTTAATCAGATAAACAACAGTAAAAGTGGTGCATGCAAAAATACCAGGCTGTGCTTACCCATGCATAGTCTGACCATATTATGCACCAGATATATGCAACTCAAATTTTGATGTGCACAGGGAAGAGAACAGTTATCATTTGCAGAGGTAGGCAAGGGAGTACAAGAGTGCTGGTCTTTCACTGTGAAGTGTGTCAGTAGGACTGCTGAGGTGTAATAACAGAAAACATGTCTCTGGGTAGTGTGATAACTGGACTAGGTGGTGGTTAAAGTGTAGAAGGGTCAGTTATTTGTATGTGCGCGCGCGCGCGCGCGCGTGTGTGTGTGTGTGTGTGTGTGTGTGTGTGTGTGTGTGTGTGTGTGTGTGTGTGTGTGTGTGTGTGTGCGTGTGTCTGCAGGAACACAGCCTTAGCACTTAGTGCAGCACTGTGCCTTGGCCTACTGGATAAATCTAGGACATGTATGACAGGATGTCCATCTTCCTGTGCACTCTCCCACCCTTGACAGCTGACTCATGTTATTGATCCAGTCTAATGAGACTGCATCCAGCAGGTATAATTTCTATATTTCTAGTTTCTTTGCAGAGCCAGGTTTCAGTAAGCTCTACTAAATCTGGGGAATATTGGGCTATTGATGTGTGAAGTTCAGGGAGTTTATTATAGTTACTCCTCAGGTTGATGTGGAAGAGACAATAACCAGGGGGAGACTATGGTTGAGGTTGTGAGGAGAAGGCCTTAGAAGGTATGGAGTCAGCATCATTGGCAGGGAGTCTAGGGCCTAGATTTTGGTATACGTCAAAACGTAGCATTAGGGTGATGCAGATATGATGTGGTTCTCTTCCTATGGTAAAATGAAGAAAAATCCTTGTCATGTGCTAAAGATATTGCCATCAATCATGCAAATGAGCTTATTGTTGATGAGCATCACTTAGTACTTATGAAATGAGATAACATTAGCAGTTTCACTGTAACAACTTCCATGGCTCACATTAGTCACAAAGTGATGTGTACATTGCCAGTGCACTGTGTACAGGGTTCTACTTCCTTGAAAGTGGTATGCTGTTTTTCAGCATTCAATTGTCAGTCTGTATCTGTGTGCAAATTCAACCCAGCTGGCATAATGGTTAAAGTCTTCACCCCTCCCCCATGCACCAAGCACAAGATTTGATCCTGACCTCCAGCCAATGCCTATATGGAGTTTGCATGGTTTCTCTCTGCCTCAGTGGAGATCCTCCCACCTCTCAAAAACATGTTGATTGTTTCCATCTAGGACTCACTCAAGAATGAAGTTGTGGGTAGCAGTACAGACCATAGATGGTGCTCTATAGGGGGAAGAGTTGTATAGAGCAATGGTTTTGGGCATCTACTGTGGTGCACAGTATCCTCAAGATAGGAGAAAATGGATCACAGGCTAAACATTGTGGCAGGGCTAGGCACTCAACTGTGTAAAAAGTATGGCTCTAGGTGATCTAGTTGTATTGACTAAGTCACCAAATTTGCAGGTGATAAGTAGATGGAGGAGCTGGCCTACTCAGACCTATGCCAGAGACCCATGCTAATGATGGGAAGAGAGTATGTGCCTCTATTGGCCTGTGTGTGCCTGCTATAAAGCCCTGCAACCCTGGTTCAATAAGCCTGGCTGTCCGGTGTCCAGTTGCCTAGCTTGGGTTACCTAGGATAACTCTGTTGAGTGAAAGCTTGATGTAAAACCAATGAACCTGATAAACATAAAGTACGAATTGATGCACTCACTGCGTGTTCACTGACAAGATAGATTTTGAAAGTGGATGACATGATGGCATGGAAGAGGTTGGTCATTCTATGTATCCAGGAGACAAGATGGTAGAACAATGCAGAGAAGTCACTAGGTTTGGAATCCAGAGTCTAATACTCAGGATAAGGACAGGCTAGAAATAGTTTTGTAGTTGTGGTGAGGGAGAGACTTCAGAAAACAGTGGGGGATGTCATCAGAATTAGTGACAAATTCATGGCATTCAGACTCTGTTGTAATGACAGGGCAGTATTCATAATCTCAACCTACGCCCCACAGCAGAGCTGTGATAGTGAGGACAATATTCAAATAAGAGTTGCAGGACACACTAGATAAAGCAGGGTGACATAAATTGTTATTGATAATGGGTGATCTGAATGCACATATTGAGATAGAGAGAACAGGATATGGGCACTGCCTGGGTCCACATGGGTTGGGCAAAAGGACTAAAGAAGGAAAGGCCATTCTAGACTTCTGGCAAATGGCTTGATGATGTCCACACATGTCCAACCCATGGTTTAGCAAGAGATACTGTCACAAGGTCATGCAACTCAGGCAGACATCTCACTAATAGAATCAGGGATTGTAAAGTCATCTCCAGTGAAGCAGTCAGCCCACAGCATAAATCATTGGTCACCACATGCAAGAAGTGGTCACAGAAGGTTCTAAGGTCAACAGAGACCAGGCTGAAGACCTGGAGGCTGACTGGAGAGAAAGTACAAGAGTTCAAGGAATTACTCAGGCCTGTGGCACCACAACAGGAACGTGAAATAGGTGGAGATGAAGAAGAAGAATGCCAACACCTCAAAACAGCATGTGTGAGCACTACAGAACAGATACACAGCTGAGCGAAGTATGGAAGTAAGGTACATAAGGAAAGCTGGTGGTGGAATTCAGAAGTTCAGAAAGTCATCAAAAGAAAAAAGGAGTGCAGGAGAAAGTGAGAGATAGAAAAGACAGACTGGGCTAGGAAGGGATACTGGTTTCCTAACAAAGAGGCTAAAAGAATGGTTTGCTTCTAGAAAGTGACTCAGTAGATGGCACAAAAAAACTCTATCAGGTTGCACGGCAAAGACAGAAAGATAAATAAGGTAGTCAGATGTCCTTCATAATGGATTCCAGCAACAGCTTGCTCACCAGCTCACAAGACATGAAAGGCAGATGGAAGGAATACTTCCTGCAGCTTCTGAATGACAAAAATCTTAAAAATGCCCCAAGCACAGCTTATGTTTAAAGAAGCAGAGGAGCCCACCATTAACAAAGTAAAAATAACACTAAAATCAAGTCAGGGGAAAGCAGCAGGCTCAGATGAAGTCACAGTTGATATGATAAAGAGGTTGGGTGAAACAGGAGAGAAATGGTTCCTGATGGTGCTCATAGCAGTGTGGAGGGAAAGGTGTATCCCAGATAACTGGAGGATAAGCATACCAATACCAATGTTCAAGAACAAAGGAACATTCACAACTGTGGCAAAACAGAGCTATCAAACTGCTGCCACACTGCAGGAATGTTTTGGAGAGGGTGACTGATAAATGAAGATGCAAAGTAATAGAAAGGAACATGGAAGATGAGCAGTTTGGATTCAGCTCAAGATGCAGCATTTACACTGATATGGATACTTGAGAATAAGTTAGAATGAGGAAAGAGGTGAAACGGACATTCCTAGACTTGGCGAAAGCATACAAAAAAAAATCCAAAAAAGCTTATTTGGGCCATCCTGCGGTGGTTCAAAGTCCCAGAAACATTGGTAAAATTAGTGCAAGCTATGTACAAGGACCAAATGAAAAAGTTTTACTACAAAATAAAACAAAAGTGCTAATATTATGTTTTAAGTTGTTGAGCTGGATTTGTCAGAATCTCTGTGGCCTTACGTGTGTTTTCTTTATCAGTTTGTCTTCTGCTTTGGTTAGGATTGGTAAGTTTACAATTTTCTCCACTGTAGTGCGATCTTGGAGTTGGTATATATAATTTGCAGGGGGTGTGTTGGGTGCAGGGGTGCTTGCCTCCCTGCAAAAACATTGAAGAAGCTAAATTGTTTGTAAATCATTTATTTGAAGTAACTGTTTTTTATAACTGCACCACTATGTACATTCAGAATGTCGGAGTTCTGTGTGACATGCACAGTAGCTTTTTCATTCTTATAATTTATGCCATTGTGAAGGGTCGTTCTTTTCAACTTTCTCTTTTTTCATAATGCTTATTTAAATTTCAGTGCTCTGGTGATTCGATTTACTGAAGTAGATCCCTGAGCCCACTTGCTTTATTACTAGTGATACTACGTTAACAAACAGTTCAGAGGGGACAGATCAACAATGTTGCTATAACAGACAGTGTGGCAAAGAAATTCAGCAAAGGATAGGGAAATGCAATGCAAAACTCAGGCAAATGGAAGGAAAATGGGTACAGATAAAAGGAGGATCAGAAGAAGCTGAGAATGGAGATAGAAGGGAAAATACTGGTAATGGAAAAGGTTAACAGTCTCGGGCATCTTGGAAGAGTCGTTGAGGAGAAGGGAAGTCTGAATGAGGAGGGCAAAGCTAGAATCAGAGGGGTTCAGCCAACTGACATAGAGTGTCAGGGGTAGTGCATGAAAGAAGAATGCTAAAGAAGATGAAACGTAAGGTGTGCAAAAAAATGGTGCAGACAGTACTATTGTATGGTACAGAAGAAAATTGGGTGGTAAAGGCAGAACAGTTGTGAAAGCTAGAGGTGATAGAGATGAAGTGCCTAAAATGGGTAGTAGGATAAACACTATGGGACAGATGAAGAAATGAGGACATAAGAGCAGAAGCCATAATAGCTCCAATTGCAAAAAAAGATGAAAGAGAACAGATTACGGTGGTTCAGGCTCATACACAGAAAAGTAGAAGACAATTTGGTAAAAAAGATTTCAGACAGAGATGGGAGAAGGCAAGAAGAAACAAGGGCACCCAGCAAAGAGGTGGATGGATTGTGTGAAAGAAGTCCAGCAACAGTCAGGCATGAGTGTTGAAGAACGTAGAAGTGTGGCATTGAATAAAGAGAGATGGCAACAGTTGACATGGCACACTGACCATGTGCAGAAAGTGAGAAAAGGGGGGGGTGAATGATGATGATGAGGATGATGATGGTGATGATGATGATGATTGATGATGATGACGATGATGATGATGATGATGGATGATGATGATGATGAACTCTGTTTCATTCCCTGCAATATGTTTTCTTTCCTGACACAGTTGTGATGAGTACATCAGTAGCATACCTGGCTAATGTTCTATTTCAGGGAATATGCATGCCAAATGCATGGGTTCAAGTCAATTCAGGTGTCATTTTCTTTGCTGTTCTTACTAGCATGTGTTCCAGTCCCTTAAAATACATTAAACTGGCAGTTTCCCTTTGAATCATTTTGTGGAATGGCTGGCTAATGTTCTGGTTCAGTTTAAATCCAGTCCAGGTATAGTTCTCCTTTCATGTCACCCTGAAATGAAACATTCCTGTTATCAGTTTGTAAATCCTGTCAGTAAGCTTGGCAGTTTTTAACCAAATATATTTATGGATTTGTCTAGCATTACTGAGCTAAGAAGTTGAGAGATAATGCTCCTACGCTACCTCTACTGTGCTCATTCGTTAGTTTTTTCAAAATTTATTTTATTTCGATTTTCAACACATAAAGAGTAACACATGAACAAAGCATATCATATACAAAATATGTAACAATATTAAGCATGGTTATATCTTAGGTTCATAAGTGATTACTAATGTAATAACCCCAGGGGAGCTGTTTAAGACTAGCCATGTTTCTCAAAAATCAAGCCCTGTACTTTGTATTTTTAAGGTAAACTCCTTAACCATTGCGCTAACTCCCAACCCTGAATCTGAAGATGCAGAAAATTTGCAACTAAAAAAGTTGGATCACTTTGTACGATAAAGGTATGTAAATGAGGAAAAAGGAATAAAGAGAAAAAGGAAAATTCAGGATACGTTAAGGCATAAATCGTTTACATATTTGTGCAATGATATAATCAAAACTATATAAAATTCTATACTGATGATAAATTTTATTGTGGAATATAATCAAAAGGAGGCCATTTAATTATGATTGTATATCAGGATTTAATCAGTTTTGTTTTTAAATTGTTATTTTTGTGAATAATTTTCTAACGTTTCAAATAGCTCATTATAGTTTTTTGAAATTTGTCTAAGGAAATTGATCTCCTATCTAACCACTTTGATGTGATAAAGAAAACGTAATATAATTAATATTCTTAAATCAGAGGTTGTAAAGTTACTTGGACTGATATGAAAAATCACAATCACCAATTCTATTAAGTGAGACAATAACCAAACGTATCTAAGTTGGAATATAGAGTATTTCAAAGTGATCTTTAGCATGGCCAAAACTGAAAATGAGAAGCAAATTGAATGGGATACTGTGAAGAAATGTATAAATGATGCAGTTTAATAGGGTCAAGTAAGCATTACTGTTAAGCATAAGTTGAGTATAATAAACTTTTTTTCTATTTTCTAAAAAGAGACCATACTATATAAATAAAATGACTAACTTTAATGCACTTCATCACTTTCTAAGTGCTTTAATTTCAACAGTAAAACTTTATCAAGCAAAGATGACTAAAACTCAAAACAATTTAATTAGTTGAATCAGTCATGTGACTTAATCAGTGATTTACTCTCCTCCTTTTAAGGAAGACCTTACATTTTTATTTGTCATTTAGCCCCGGAAAGCTGTAGGTATTAAGTTTCAATTGCCTGCGGTATTGCTTTTGGTCCAAGTCTTCCTCAGTGTCAAACCTTTTGTCATTATTAAATACTATATTATTAAGAGTAAATTAAAAAAAAAAAAGTTTTGTTTTACTGTACATCCTCACATGCTTAGCTAGAGTATTTCTAAAATCAGAGTATTCAATAGCATGCATATGATCAAAAATTCTGTGGTACAACTCATTTGTTATTTATTTTATTTTATTTTACATTTGTTGACCGGGCTAGTCTAGCTGGATATGTGTTCATTTTCAGTAGAGGCCCGGGGAGAAAAGCTCCAAGAGTTATAAAATACTAAAAACAGAGATTGACAATACAAATACAAGGATTTTACATCAGGACTAGTTAATACATGTATTACATAAACATAATCAGAGCAAAAACATAAGTATAATAAACAAATGATTTTAAAAGATTTTAAAAGATTTTTTTTTCATCTATCAGTACATTTTTTGCAGTTTGCAACATAAACCACAATTTTGCTTTTCCAATTAAAGCTACTTTGAGCATAAACTTCCACATCTCAGAAAGTTAGCTTTGAAATTCAAGAATTTATTAACTTGCAATAATGGCAGTTAAACCACCTAAAGATTCCCATCTTAGTTACAGATGCTTTTGACAAACTACTCAAATATGAGTGGAAAAAATATTTGCAATATTTGTCCCTTTTATTAGTGAGCATTGGTATCTCTCCTACTTTGTCTACAATCTCTGGAACACCTTTTAAATCATTTCAATTGTTTCCAATAAGATTTCTTTATATTAAATTAATTCACAGAAGATTTAACAACCATGTCTGTCTTGACGTCACCAGCATTCAATTGTTTGTTCTGTTCAACAGGTGTAAACATACAAGGTTTATATTTGATAACTCTGCTATCATTAACCTTTTCCTTAATTTCAGACACAAGGTTTTTGGGATAACCTCATATCTAAACTGCCAAAATAACACTTTCATATAATCAAAAAGAGCAAGATCTTCAGTAAACCTTCTTGTCCTTACAAACTGTCCTTTGGCAAATTTCATTTTTAGAACTTAAGTATGCATGCTGTTGTAATGCAAGTATGCATTGCTTTTTACTTCGTTCTTATATATATTGGTCGTAAGCACTCCATGCCCCTTATATATCATTACCTCTAGAAAATCAATAGCATTAGAATCAATACTGTAATAAAAACTCAATAACTATTAACATTAATTAAATAATTCATATATAAAACTGTTTGCCCTTGCTACCTTTCCATAAATGGAATATACCACCAATAATATATCTATAAACTGAAACAATCTTAAGAAATTCATATTTAAAACTATATTCCCTTTCCTATCTAGACATTTCTACTTACATAGCTACACCATTAACTTGTTGAAAAATATGACTCTAATTCAAAAGAGTTATGAGATAAAGCAATATCTAGAACTTCAATAAACAACCCATATAAATCATCACTGAAAATGAGATGAAAAAAAATCATATTGTACATATTCAAGTCTAATGTCATTCAGAATAACTGTGTATAATGACATAATGTCAACAGCAACCATACACTCATGATCAGAGACTTTGATGTTGTAAATACAATCAGAAAATCTTTAATATAAGAAATAACTCTTTCTGTAAATACTAATCTGCAAAGATTGCAAAGGCTTCAGTTTTTTAACTACTATTTTATTACTTAATGGTAAATTGTCATCAAGTTTAAGCCAAAAAATTTGAGATTTGTAATTTGTAAGCCTTCCCTGAATGTGAAGGATAGAATCATGTTTGTCTTAGATCCTGGCTTGTCTTGACTAAATATGTTAATGATCTAAATGTTCAATATATATTCTGTTTAACTATATTATTGATATGGTATTTATTTGGAAAGATATTCCATATTGTTAAAGATGGCCATGTAAGCTCTAAGTAAGTTAATATTTGTTTAATGTTTTTTAAGGGACTTGTAATTCTTAATTAGTTGATCCCATAATGTTTTATTTTTTGGTAGAGAGAGATGTCTTTCAAGTTCATCGTATTACTGTTTAGCTTAATATCTGGATTCAAATTAATCACTTGTTGCAGAATAAAAGTATCATTAAATCCCTAAAGTTGTATTTGCCATGATTAGATAAGACTCTTTACAATTGTATTAATTTTAAATATTTTCATTTCAGATACCTTCAGGAATGGGATATCTAGTTTATTGAAGTTATTTTTTTTTTTACATCGTTATTCCACAAAATAACCCAAATGGGCTTGGGTGATCCCATGGAACTGTCAAAATGTCTCATTTTAAATAATCTAATTGTATTTATATTGTAATAATATAGTGAAAAATCTGGAAGCGCTAAACTGCCACATTTTATAGCAGCTGTGGTTTGAATATGTAGTTCTTATTGATTTTGGGGTACCAAATGAATTTACTTAACTTAATCACAATAGTTTGGAATGTGAGAGAGTGTATGTTGCAAAATAAGGTAGAAAAGAAGAAAAAGATCTTTGGGAAAAATATTTATTTTGATCATTTCAGAGTTCGAAAGGAGTAAAAATTTAGTTTGATATCTTGAAATATTTAGTACAGAATCTTGCCAAGAGTTATATAAATTAGATTGTAGATTAGATTTTTATCTTGAGAATAGAGAATTCCTAAACAAAGAGATAATTTAAATTTCTGTTAATATTGAAATAACGATGTGATCAAATTTATCTAATAAAGAAAACATGGTAGTTTTCTTAAGTTTAGTTTGTAACCAGAGACTGCAGAAAAAGTATGTATGGCATTTAATATTTTTGGCAGTTCTCTATTAAGCAGCATTAAGCAAATAGTTATATCTGCTCATTTGTTATTGAATTACCTAATGTTCTACTCTTTGCTTTCTCCATCTTTTCATCATTGTCCTTTAATCTGGTCAAAAATAGATAAACAAAGCACACATATGCCCATAAGGAGACTATGAAATAGAAATCATCTTTCTGTGTTCATACTTTACTCAATGAGCCACAGAGAGCAATATTAATGCATACATGTAATCAATGAGAAATTCCACTCCTCGTCCAAAGGCAAAAATGAAGTCAAATCCTTGTCACATGATATGATCTAGCCATCAATTGCTGAAATAACCTAAGCATTGCTGTGAATTACCATGCCAGTTTGAAATGAAATAAAGCTAATGTCTTTATTCTAACTGTTTTGATGGCTCAGTGTATTTAGGATGTGACTAATACTGTGTCAATATACTACGTGTGGGCATCAACTCCCTAGGAGTTTCATGTCATTTTTCAATGTTCAGTTTGCACTCTGTAAATGTGCTACATTTCCCAGACATGTATGTTTTATAACAGGCATTGGTTGGAGGTCAGAATTGAACCTTGTACCTTTGTGCATGGGAGGTAAAGACCTTAACCACTATGCCAACTGGAATATTGGTCAATTACTCCCTGGCTCAGTGGATACTAGAAAAGATGGACAATCATAATGTACAGAAAGACGACATAGTATTATTTTGACAATAGCACTTCATTGATTGAACTTACTGCTAACAATGCAACACATTCATTACCAACATTTAAATTCACGTGGCAATTTTTTTTTGTGCACATCTATGGAAAAATATGTCTTGTTAATCTTCCGTCACTGTGTTTCAACAAGGTTGTTCTGGATAATGGTTCATAGATGGTTCATAGATTAGTACTAAGCAAACTGCTCTTATGGACCATTTTAAGCCTAGCCAACAACCCCAGGTAAGAATCAAACCCTGCACCTTAGGTTTGTAACGTAAACACCTTACCCATTATGCCAACCTCCCACTTCTAACATCAAGTTAATGAGTTATTCCCACCTCTTCAACTCTGATACTACTAACTATAATAGTATCAACAATTTAAATTAATTTTAATCATAGACTCATCTGCCTGAATATAGCATTTATCCAATGATTTGGGAAAGGGCAAACTTGTTTTAGATTTATAAAACTGGAAATGTAAGCACAATTTTTCTAGAAAATGGTAAACTTTGTTCCATTGGGCAGTATGAGAGAAATGAAGTTTCTTAATTCTTATGTGGCCTTAAAGGACAACAAAAGAGAGAAAAACACAGTTCGCAGCAATTTATGATATTGTATAACAGCAATTAATGCGTTGCAGGATTGTCAACCAGGAGCTTCAAATTACTTTTCACAGTATTCAGTTTCCCTCTGCAATTCCCATCTGTTACTTAGCAATTTGTGTTTCTTCAAATTAGTATTTCATTTTGCTGTGCTTTATTATTTGCAAAGTATTTGAGCACATGGTACACACCAACTATACCATTTTTGCATAAACAGCATTAAAGGTAAATACAAATAAAACTTGTTATCCTGTATTAGACAAGAGCAGTTACATATTGCCTATAGTAAAGGAAGGCAAAGATGAGCAATGTTTAAAGCTCAGAGTGGATTTATTGATTTACATTGATTCCTGAGACCCTATAAAGTATTCATAAAGAAAAGGTATTTGCTCTAACCTGGTAGAATGATTAAAGGGTCTGAATGAAAATCTGTGATTTGTTACTACTCTAACACACTGCAGTCTTCACTCTTTGTTTTATCTTTCACAGGCTTCACAATGTAGTCCTCTCTGCAGAAACATATTCAACGTTTGTACTGGCATGGATGCACACACACACACACACACACACACACACACACACACACACACACACACACACACACACACACACACACACACGCACACAAATACAGAGAATGCCCTCTGCTTAGGCATCGTGAGAATCTTAATGTGAACAATAATATTAGTCGTCATTTGGGACTTGAACCCAAGACCTCAAGTATGAAGTGCTAGTGTCACAGTAATGGATCAACAACAACTTCTGGCCAGATAGCTTGAGTTCTCTCTTAAAAACTTTATTCTTTCAGGTAGGAAACTCTTAGAATGGCTATCAAGGTCAAAATTACATACACACACACACACACACACACACACACACACACACACACACACACACACACACACACAGACACGCACACACGCACACACACACACACACACACACACACACACACACACACACACACACACACACACACACACACACACAAGCAAATATAGAGAAAGACCTCTGCTTAGGCACTGTTAGAATCATAGAAGTGAAAGGAGGGTTTCCTAAGTGTAACAGACCATGTTGGAGGGACAGATAGGATACTGGGCATTTGTACTAGGGCCCTAATATCCACACTTGATGATGATATGGGAACTTGCATCATCACAAAGACCACCTATACCCCACTGTCTGTGCACATATTCTCTGCCACATGCAAAGGCAAGATGTACCACCACTGACTTTGATGATGATGTTTATGTCCTTCCTAAATTGTCTTGCAGGTCCAGACCCAACCTCATCTACCAGAAGAGATTGGGTCATGTTTGAAGCAATAGGTGTAGCTGGCCAGAGATCAACAGCTCTCTGCTTAAGAAGGGCATGTCAATCTTCTCTGTTTATGCCATCATATGACCAAGCCTCAGTTCAAACTTAGGTCACTGAAGCTGTAGTCAGGGCTTTATCCATTAACATTACCAGCACAGGATGCTGCTTTGCATAGCCATACTTGGCCTGCATGTAAACCTAATGCCTTTGTCGATTACATCAGACATGTTTTGGACACATCAAATCTTGCTGAAATTGTTGGCTGTAACTCTATCACTTGTTTGAACATGATGGTAATTGCTCAGTGGAATATACTTCACCATCTGTGTAACTGTCATGAGACCAGAAAGACTGCCAATTTGGATTGCTTTTGTCTGTTACCTCTTGTTCCATAAAATTATGTTTGGTTAGGCCCTGGAGATTAACAGGCAACCAAGCAGCACTAATATAACTTAGCTCATGGTTTGAAGACTTCAAAGTTAGTAAGAACACAAGAGAAATAATCCAATATGAGGGGAGTAAAAATTCCCCAGTCAAAAAAAAAAATAAAAAATTCCCGGTCTATTTGCTTCTGTGTCTTTCAATTTTGAATTTCAGTAGAACTGACACAGTTTGAATTATGTATGTTCCTAAAATATACAATGCAATATGATAAAGCTGAGGCTAAAATCTTTCTCAAACTGGGGTGGAACATTTAGTTACAATATTATACATTCCTCTGAAAATAGATTATTATCTGTTTATTTAGAACCCTCTGGGCTTGTGGGATATAGATTCCTTACTCCATCTATAAAGTTATATCTTCTAAACTTGCTATTTGTGTGTGTTTTTGTTACAGCACAGAGTTGCTGTGGTAAAGACAGCCCAAACCATGTCCATATGTACATTTCTATCACAGAAAAATATTGTACTTAACCATTTTCTCACAATGTCTGCTGACCAACAAGCCTTCTTCCAATAGGACCAAACAAAAAAGGTAAAAATCTCACTCCTCTACCCAAAAATCATGTAGCAACCAAAGGAATAACTGTGAGCAGTGTCAAACAGTCCAGTAAGAAGATAAGTTACTTTCTAGAAAAGAGATTTATTTCATTAAGCGCTTTTGTCTTGGATAATTCCAAAACTTCTTCAGAATAAAAACCATGACACTCCATCCACCTTTTATACAAAACACAGGACTAATTACTAATTCAATTAATTAGTTTATCAAGCAATTAAAAAAACAGGCATTGCTAAACCTCTACAAAATCAAAGCCTTTGATTTTAAAACAGGTGCTAGGGACAAAGTTTCATTCAGACCAGGTTCTAGGAAGGAATTCAACAAAAATTGCCATTTCAACTTACATAATTCAATATTTAATTCCCACCAACCCCCTCTTGATGATTTTTGAATCAATTCTAATATTCCAAATTTGAGTCTTTTAAAACCCAAGCATTTTATTGAATGTCTAAACAAAGCATTTTAATCATTCTTTTGGCTTATAGCATATCTGTGCTCAATATACGTTTTCTCAGTTGTCTTTCTGTTTTGCCCACATAATAATATCTGCAAGTATCACATACTGCAAGATAAACTAAACCCTTAGTTGCACAATTTCCAGGTCTAAATACTACAGTTTTCCTCCCATTAGGTAATAATATACATTTTTATTCCAAAATGAACATGCAAAAAGCACAACATCCACATTTTGTAGTGCCCTTTTCAAATGGATTCTTAACTATAATGTTATGTTCAAACAAATGTTTCAGATTTCTGCCCATTCTATACATGAAGCTAGGTTCTTCCCCCAAAATGCGTTTGCACTCTGTATTGCTCTTAAATATCAACCAATATTTTTTCATAATTTCTTTCATCGCTTTTGTTCCTTCTCCAAAGGGAACTACTATGCTCTTATTAAAATCTTTGGTTAGTGACGTTACTCTTGACCTCATATTAGTATCCCCTGTACCCAGCAGGGCTTTGAACTTAGTATCCCATGCCTGTGTCACCTCAAGGCATACTCTACCAATAAGGTCTCTAGGAAACCCTCTTTCCACAAATTGTTTAGTTATAAACATAATTTTGCTTTTCAAAAGATCCCATTCTGAGCACATTCTCGTTGCTCTAACTAGTTGCCTTTTCAATATATTCTTCCTAGTTTTATAAGGGTGTTGACTAGTGAAGTTTAAATAACTATTCGAGAAAGTTTCCTTTCAAAAAATTGTTGAACAGAACCTACCCTTTGAAATATCTTTGCTTATTCTAACATCCAAAAAAATCCATACAATTGTTTGAACTCTTACTTGTAAAATTTAGGAAAGAGGGGAGTTGATTCAAATAATATGCTATATCTGTATTACCTGAAGCTGGTTCTTTCCAAAGAATGAAAACATCATCCAAAAAATGAAGATATAGGAGCCATTTTTCTTTAAATTCAGTAGAAAACACAAATTTTCACTTCCAGGCATAAATCATCATATTCGCATATATGGGAGGCACAACTGACCTCCATTGCTACTCCCTTTATCTGTTTAAAATAAATTCCCTCAAACATAAAATAATTGTTGTCAAGAATGATATCCATCATATTTACCACAAAATTAATCATTGTACTACTCAGATCTGTAAGATCTAAAACAGCTTCTAGAAGTAACTCTAGTCCATCCATGTGGGGGATGCTAGTAAATAAGAAATTCCCACGAATCCCTTAAAATAAAATCAATGACCATAACTGTTTTTTTAAATAATCTGCC
This sequence comes from Protopterus annectens, assembly GCF_019279795.1. Taxonomy (NCBI): domain Eukaryota; kingdom Metazoa; phylum Chordata; order Ceratodontiformes; family Protopteridae; genus Protopterus; species Protopterus annectens. Next base: position 697,820,318 of record NC_056736.1, read on the forward strand.
AATAAACACTCCTAGGGGGTAGATAAAACTCCCTTGTGATGTAATGATAACCCTGTAGGGTGGGTCTAATAGATTCTTATGTACTTTCGGAATTCCGAATGCCTATGGTGTGGTAGGATATTCAATCTTTAAAAAATTAAATAATTCTTCTGAAATTATGCCCCGAAAAAGGGAATGCTCCAAAAATAACTGCACCTTCTTGTGGGAAATCATTACTTTGTTGTACGAAGCTTCCATATATTTATTGGTATCATAAAAAATGTCCAACATTTTGGCACTATAATTTAGATTTTCCACTAGCACCATCCCTAGCACCCCCCCCCTTTGTCGGGTTACATTACCCTAATGGAATCGTCAGATCTTATTTCCTTTAATAAAGCTGTCTCTCGATTACTGAGATTAAAAAACTTTTTCTTATATGAAGTTAGAACTGAATGTGTATCCTTGCATAAATTCTCATATACAGAAATAACAGGATGGGTGGGAGGGTTAAATGTACTCCTACGACGACATATTCCATGTTTATTATCTACTTCAAATGTTTACCCCAATCTATCTTGATACATCAGTTGTAGTCCTAATTTTCTAGTAAATAATTTTATTTCAGTCATAGTCTCAGGTATACTAATAGAACTACTAGTAATAAACTTCAAACTCTTATTGAAAAGTGCTCCTTATTTATTTCAATGTGGGTGTAGTTAAAAATATTAAAACCTTGTAAACTCACAACTTTGCCATCATTAGACACCCTAATATTTACATTGTAACTAACTTCACCCTTTTTATCTAAAAGCAATTTAATTTCAGTCATTAATTCCTGTATCTCCCCTATTGCTGTCCCCTGGGGTGGTTCCGAGTACCTTGGGGGGCTGGGGTGTAACAAAAAGAATTATTGTAATTATTTACATTTTCATATCTATTTTTGTTGTGAGTGCCTATCCTCTCAGATCTCCTGAGTGGGGGATAATTGTTACGATGTTGTTCACCAACTTGTTGTGAATCAGATTCTTCTAAATTATTTATTTCCCTCTCGCTCTCTTCCCATCTTTGCCTGTTGTTCTCAGGTGTTCCTGTTGAATTATGGTAACTCCTAGGCATTGGGTAGGCAACTCTCTTTCTGTATTCTTCACTGTCCCTATTTAATTTTTTCCTCTTTCTTTTCTCGTTTTGTCCCATCTGTTTCTCTATACAATCATGCGTCTTACCATACCATTGTATATTAAACTCAAAAAACAAATCATCTGTAATTTCTCTATTAAAAACATAAACTTTTTCAAGGAATTCTTCAATATGTGTGTTATTTAAATTCACAATAAACTGTAGCAATTCTAATCCAAAGCGATCAGACATTGCTATTAAATCAGTTGTGTCTTTTTCTTTTAAAAAAATACCTGTCAGAAACATAAAAAGACGCAGGCCTTTTGGAACTTGCTTGCATCTTAGACATTCTAACAAATATGAATTATTGCACTGAAGGTTTCTCACCTTTGTAAGTTTGTGCTCTAACTCAGCAAGTTTTGAATTAAAAGTCCTTGAATGTTCTTGCTCTGAAGCATTGGCATTGTCTGTCTCAAACAGTTTTATGTCTTTCTTAATCCATTCCTGGAAATTAATCCATGAACAGGGAGGTTCTGAACTTCACCTTCTCACTGTTGCTGTAACCTCAGCGTAACTTGTTCCTGGAACGGAGAAATCACCCTGGTTATGCAAATTCATCGTTCCTCGTCTAGCGTCCATTGAATCACTAGGGGAAGAGATTTCTGGGACATGTAGTCTTTGCATAAGCAATGCCATGTTGTTATTTTGTTGCATTAATAATGAAATAAGCTGGGTCAAGCATGCTTCAGACCCCAAACCATTAATAAATTATTATCTGTTTATTTAGAACCCTCTGGGCTTGTGGGATATAGATTCCTTACTCAATCTAGAAAGCTACATCTTCTAAATTTGCAATTTGTGTGTGTTTTTGTTACAACACAGGGTTACTGTGGCAAAGACAGTCAAAACCATGTACATATGTACATTTCTATCACTGAAAACGTAAAAAATATTGTACTTAACCATTTTCTCACAATGTCTGCTGACCAACACACCTTCTTCCAATAAGGCTTAAGCCCATTTATTATTGAATGCAGAGAGTCCTACCTGCACCATAGCAAGAGCTGACTGGCAGAGGTCATCATTCATACAGCCATGGAAGAGTCTAGGCCCCTGCAAATCTTTCTAGCCAGCTGCTGTTGGGAGAGCAGCCTTGTCCTTATAGCCTGAGAGTCTGGCTCAATCTTTCTTGACTGGATCGATCCAACTTCAGGACAGATACTATTATTATTATCCCCAGACCTGGGATCTTCTCAGTGCCACTCCCTGCTCAAGGTCATCCATCGCTGAGGACAGCAGTAAATATGGTGTTTAACCATAACCCTTCCACCGTGTGGCTGACATGTGCACCTGTATCACTGCAGGGGGCTCATATCTTTCTGTAAATATTTGTGTGTGTATTTATTTACTATTAGGTAACTGGAGAGGTGAGCATGTCTGAAGATCCTTTTAAAGCCAAGACCTGAAAATACAAAAACAAAAGCAAACGAGATGAAGAATCAAGAAACACACCATAAATAAGAACAAATATAAAGTCAAATGTTTTAAAAGGTCTTGGAGGAAACATATGCCTGTTGGAGATCCTTATGCTTGTTACAGAGTCTTATGTACAGAAAAACAGTACAGAGATAGTGCTAAAAGTAAAAATACAGTTGTTTGCAGTACTTGCAGTGGATTACCTTTAGTTAATCGACAGCCCACTCCATCAAAACCAACTTCATCGACACGGCAGACTTCGACAAAGGGAGGCTGACGTTTCCCACATGGTAAGTAACCATTTGGCCATCCCAAATTCAACAACTACCAGTAAAACAAACCCACCGATGTGGGGGGCTTTGGCCCCCACACCCCCTTTACTAAATATTCCAACTCCGAGAACTCACTACTGCGGGGGTGAGGGGCAAAGTTTGGGTTGATGGCCAAATGGTTACTTACCCTGTGGGAAACGTCTGCTCTCCTTTTGTCTATGTTTTGCCATGCTGGTGAAGTTGGTTTCGATGGAGTGGGCTGTCGATTAACTAAAGGTAATCCATTTGCAGTATATACATAAAGACTGTTTTGAATGTCATCATTTCAGGAAACAAGCAGAACACCATTTAGGATAACAATTAGGGAAAGATAGTCATGTTGAAGTAGCATGGTGTTAGAATTCAACATTTCATGGTGACTGGCTTGTTAGAAGTAGTGTGCTGTTCGAAGGCAAATGGTGAGGTTAACTATTACCCTAAAGCACGCACATTTGTTTTCTTTGTGTTGGGAGAAGGACTTTTTGAACTTACTGAGAGATTCCAGACCCCTTAATTCAGGTGGAATCTGTTCCATAATGCTGGGCTTAGTCAGGAGAAGGTATGTTCTCCAGTAGCTTAATGCAATAGCTTTTTCCCAGGTACCTCTTAGGGACTTAACCTGACCTTTTAGGGTAGTTTCTAACTCAAATGTATGCATTACTGTTCTCCATGTAATATTGAAGCAATTTGATAATGTTGTGGTGAAAATTAAGTTTGTTCAATTTTATACAAAGAATATTGTGGTTAACAGTTTTGAATTCCCTGGTCATATCTACAAATATTACAGCAGTGACCAGACCACCATTAATGTTACAAAACATGGAGTCAATTGCAATACTTTAAGCAGTGATGCTACTGAAGGTATTACTAAGGCCATGCCGTTTGCCTGACAGTAAACCATAGCTATTATATTTCATTATATGTTTGCACAGGATTTTTTTCAAATATTTTTGCAAGTCTACAGAGAGTGGAGGTAGATCTAAAGTCCTTGATAGTTTGGGAGACTGTATTTTATGCAGGGTAATTACAGTGGAGTGTTTTAACTCTGTAGGCACGATTCCTGCTCTAAGGGATATATTATATATGGAGGTTAAGGATTTGGCAATTTTATCTCCTTTTAGGAAAGTGTGATATAACTGGGTGACTTTGGAGAAGATTTTTTTAAGATTTTGTCAAGAATGCAATGGTTTCTTTTACTGAGCTCTCTCTAAAATGGAATATTGCTGCATAATTCAGATAATGCATATGTAGTGTTGGTTGAGAGAAGTCTGAAGGTTTAAGTTGAGATGAGGTAAAGGACTGAAAAGAATTAGTGATTTCTTGAATACTGGCAATGATGATATTTTTGGACTGGTACTCTGGTTGGAGACGCATGTCGTATTATTTTAAAGTTGTGGGAGAATATTTAAGGTTTGTGATTGCATGTTCCCACTTACCATTGGCTTCACTGGGATGGGAATACCAAGTACACATCACTCACAGTTTACATCCCTTAGTGTTGCAAAAGTTTTCTCTTGTATGGGTACAATCAGCCACTGCCCCTTCCTCACCATGGGTTAGCTGAGGTTAGCCAACATAAGCTGCTGAGTTCCTACCCATCCTCACCTGGCTGTTCCTGTATTCAAGCCACTACTCAAAGGCTGGTCATGACATTATAGCCAAAGCTTTATCCTTTTGTGACTCACAGCCTGGTATTGCATCCACCCATGTGGTCTTCTAGATCTGCATCCCTGTAAAATAGCTTATCCTTTTGTGACTCACAGCCTGGTATTGCATCCACCCATGTGGTCTTCTAGATCTGCATCCCTGTAAAATAGCTTGTGCACTTTATCCAGCCTGGACCTGCAAAAATTTATGTTTGGGTCAGCCAACTTAACCCTATTAAAACTATAAGTAAATATACACAGATAAAAGCCTATCTAATGAAAACTTATTTCCTTGCATAACATCTTTCTTTGGCAAAATTTACAGATAAAAAGTCCCTGTACACATGCTTGTTGCAATGTTTCTATGGCAGCCAATTATTGTTACCGTTTTAACAATAGGAATACATAAAAAATGTAGCGGCCAGCGTGTGATTTTTAACATAATTTTTTATTGTATTTATGTCCTTCTAGAAGAAAGTACTGCGACAATGATTTGTACCCTTCATATAACAGTACAGGCACTGCCAGTATAGATTTGTCTTTATTTATATGCACTGTGGCGGAATTCATCTACTACTGAACCCATGCTCTTAAGTCATCTGAATGAGGTGTCGCTATTAGGATATATTACCACAAATATAACACTGATTTGTTTGCTTAAAATGCTGGTTCCATCAATAAAATTCATTAAACATTAATATATACAAATTAAGAAAAAGCTGAGGACTGGCAATTGACTGGTCTGCTCCAGTACGTCAGTACTATACTCGAACACAGGGCTGGTCTTTTCTGGTATGGCAACACTGTACCTGAGCATTGGACTCATGTGTCCCCATATGGGAGCATTGTCCCCAGATGTAAATATTTGGAACTGCATTCATTTTCTTGCACTGTATGTTCCAAAGCACACATTCTCAGACACTGTATCCTGAAAAGGTTTATATTAGCTTTTCTTATTAAACTGCTCTACTTTGCTGATCTTTGTGGAGGTAATGGCATTCTTTGAGGATTAGGAGTGCAGAGAAGGTCAGCTTTACTTTTCTCATCATGTACACCACACATGCTTCCTTATTTTGGATTTCAACCTTTGATGCTCTTCCATCTTAAAGCTGTTTTAGAAATAAGAGCATGCAGTTGTAACACCCTTCACAATGTGAGAGCATGCAGTTGTAACGTCCTTCACAATGTGAGAGCATGCAGTTGTAAAGCCCTTCACAATGTGAGAGCATGCAGTTGTAACAGCCTTCACAATGTGACAATGACAAGCATTGACAGAACTGAGCTTACAAAGGAACCATATTTAACATTATCTGGGCAGTAGAAATTAATTTTCTACTAACAGTATCGTATAGGCTGACAGTGACAGCTACTAAATCTCAAATGGTTTTAGTCTGGCATCCTCCATAATGTACGCTGATGTATAAAGACAACCCCAGGAGCCACCCTGCAGAATATACCCTGTGCTCCAAAAAAAAAAAAAAGTATCAACTTGTACCACAAAATTCATTTTAAATCATTGTCCCCTGTCTTGGCTACTAGCCAGACTTTCTGTTTATGGTCTGACATTTCCCAGGATAGTAAATCTTTCAGCATCCTTTTCTGTTACTGAGTAAGTAGTCATGTAATATGTATGTTTATACCCCATCAGGCCACCTGTACAGTCTCAGCTCACTGACTATTTCAGTGCAAAATGCAAATACAAAAGCTTCATTATGTCAGTAATAGAGCTGAAGGCATTATCAGGCCACAGCTGTAGGCTGAGGGGATAGAAATGGAATACTCATGGCCTGAAGTTCAGCATTTTTTTTTGTTCTGGATGCTTTGTCTTGCTTGTTCACATGGAGGTAATACATTCAACTTGGAAAAAGATGTCATTATTCTTTTGTCTAGGTGATGTCATAGGTACTGGGGTATTTAGTACAGTGGGTATTAACAGTGCCTGGTGATATTCTAAAGGCACTAATTGTAATCTTGGAATAAAACTAAAATAAACATGAATGAGGGGGATAAAAGTTAGTATATACAGAATTAGAAGGTGGGTATGGGGGTGCAGGGAGGCCTGTACCCTGCAAAAACTTATGTTTGTTTTTTTGTTTTTTTAAATTTACATGTGCCAAAGTTCTTTCTCTGTGCATGCATGGTGACATGTCGACATTAATACTGCTGACCTTTTGTAGTCAACGTTTTTGCCATCGACCTGGTTGATATGTCGAGCAACATAAATATACCTCTCTCTCTCTATATATATATATATATATATATATATATATATCTACATATATAAAACAGGGAGGTGGGGTACACAGCTCTCCAACATTAGGGAGTGGAGAGGAGAAAGACCCCTGCAAAAATGCTTTAATAGCTTAATTGTAAATTTTAGAATTCACTAATATTTTGCCTAAATTGTATTTTATTTTTTGGGGGGTTTGAGACCTAAAAGTCGGGCCTTGTATTTGTGAAAGATAATAAATACAAAAAGGCTCACCAGGATAGCAGTTATTAGTGAAGAAAAAAATAAAATGTTGGGTATTGCACTTGTGAGATAGATGCACATTAGTGTACAGAAACTAAAATACCTGGTCTTGCACTTGTGATAGATAGTTGTGAATTAGTGTGCAAAAACTAAAACATTGTGTTTTGCACTTATGATAGACAGCAGGATATTACTGTGCAAAAACTAAAACATTGGGGCTCGGCATGTGATAGATAACCAGGTGTTAGTGTACAAAATCTAAAACACTGAGGCTTGCACATGTGATAGATAGCTGGGTATTAGTGCACAAAAACTAAAATGTTGCGTCCTGCACTTGTGATAGATAGCTGGGGATTAGCGTACGAAATCCCTGACAAGTAAAGTACATCATGCATCTTTACTTTCAAACTGCACCTTTTATACGCTAAAGCTGATAAGCTATTTGTAAGGGTCATGTGATTAGCATGGTCATTTGCCATTTAGTTTGTAGTCTGTGAAATTAGAGAAGTTGTATTAACTTATTCAGTTTCTTAAACTGCATTTTGTCATATAATCAACATATCTGTCAATGAGCTTATACAGTCATTTACAGGTAAGTCAGGGCTTCATCAATATAAGCCACCAAAATCTGCATGCTATAAACTCCCAGACTGCACATCTCATTGGCATTTACAGCTCTTGGTCTCATCCAGGCTACATTGGCATCCCATATATCTTTTTGGCTATATTTTTATCCATAAACAGCATCCACCTATGTGGTTTTTATCATGCAACACGGGGTATTTAGTTATTTATTTTATTTATCTGGCATTTGTTAACTGGGTTAATCTGACTGGGCATGAAGCCCTTTTTCAGCAGAGGCCCAAGGAGAAAAGCTCCAACATAAAAAAGAAAATATACATAATGAGAAAATACAACAGTGGTGTGCAAGTCATTGGAAACAATAACAAAATATAGACTTACATCAATATTGAACACAGACTTTATATAGGTAGAATATTATATAGATTAAAATTTACAGAGTGTGAGTGCAGTTAACAATTAGCTAAAATACAACTAGCTGGCATAAGAAGATGTAAGACCCAAAATGTAATAATTACAGAGGCAAAGGAGGGAGAGAGAAAAAGGGTTGAAATAGGTCAGGTTGGTGTGAGACAAGGACAAGACCATGTTATGAGCATGAAGTCTTTTAGCTTTTTTTTTAAATAGAAGCTATTTGTGGTATACAAGTAATACATATTATGTTCACCATTCTTTATAGCTAACAGCTTATGAACTTTTGTATGTGCATGTGGTTATGCATGTGTGTGTGTGGGTATGTGTTTGTGCACGTGCGCCTATGTATGTGTACATGTGCATGACTGTGTACTTTAGTGTGTGTGTGTGTGTGTGTGTGTGTGTGTGTGTGTGTGTGTGTGTGTGTGTGTGTGTGTGTGTGTGTGAGCGTGCGCTGTTTGTGGTGTCTAATGAGTCTTTAGAAAGAAAATTCAGCAATTCTTCACCTTATGAATGTACATGGATACAAATTTTGTAAGCTGACAAGAAAATAATTCATATTACAATGCATTCATTATGGATGGGTTCATATCTGCCAGATGGTATGTATCCCATAGTGTGACATAGTCCACAGGTAACGAAATATGTAGCAGGTCTTGAAAATTGAGGACATACTGAGGAAAGGATTACAGAGGTGCCATATTAAGGGGAAGAACAGTGCTAGGAAGGTCTAGTGGCAAAGGGGCACTATAAAAGACTGCATGTCTGATGTTACCACCAAGGAAGGCTAGAGTTTCATAACTGTTTACAAGACTAATGAATCCAGGTTCTTTAAGCCTAACTCTGCTTCTGAAGGTGAGAATCAAACTGTATTCTCCATGTCTGTAAAGTAAATACCTTAACCATTAAGCCAACCTACAAAGCCTCAAAGTTTGTGTGCACCCATGCAGACAGTGAAATGCTGCCTAGAAGCCATTTATGGTCATCCAGAACGGTAAGTGAGGGTCAGCACAAAATAGTGCTGACAGTTCGTTATATAAATGGGGAGATAAATAGGAATGTATGAGAATGGAGAACAACAAGAGAGGAAAACAGGCCAGCATACCCTTACAATATGAAGGCGGGGGAGAGTTTGGGTACAGTATTTTTCCTGGAAGAGATAGTCATTTGTAATATCTAGACAATGGTAGGTGCGAAAGGTATCAAAGAATGGTTGTAAATGGGACAGACAGAGAAATAAAGAGGGATAATAAAGTAAATGGGGAACCAGTGAAATGTAAAATGCAGACCACGATGGGTTGGTACATAAACAAACATTGGAGATGGGAGTGGATAAATACAGGCAGTCACATGGTGGACAGATAGCGGTAGGAAGGGTTGGACAACAACTAACTCATGGGAAAAGATAATTAAGGGAGGGAGAACACTTGGATGGTGGAGGCAGGTTCATGAAGGAATGTCAGGCTGGCCCTGAATGCAACACAGTAGGTCCATAGCTGACATCATGGTGAGGCTGCTACCTGATGCCCTACTGGTTGGTCCTGCCACACAAGCTGCACCAAAATGTATTCTGTGGTGCTAAGGCCATCGTATAGTTACCCACATATGTTACTAGACTCCAGTGTCCACAGATGTTGCTGGCAGATGATTTGGGAGACCCCTCCAGAGATTGTCAGAAGAAGAGCATGCATCTCTCCAAGAAGTGACCACAGAGACTTCTAATGACCCATCCAGGCCACATTCATCCAGGTGACCTAAGAGGCAAATCTGATGATGTCCAGCACAGGTGAAGGTGACTGCTGCCATTTCACCACTTCTACTACAAGTAGGTCCAAAGAAGAACAAGAAAAAGGAAACATATCAGTACACACATATGGCACAGATAGAACTGCAGTGGACTGATGCATGTGACATATCCACACTTCTGCTATCAGAGGGATTCCCACCTTCTTTGACATCTTAAACTGTAGAAATCTTGCTCTTTTGCCACTGGAAGTATGTGCACCTCAGTTTACAGGCATACCAGCTAACCCAATGGGAAGAAAGAAAAAAAAAAAAAGCTTACATACATGTCTGTCTTGCTCTCTTTCTCCTTAACTTCTGTCTCCTGTAGCTGATACAGGTTAGGGTAATGCCAGTGCAGATCACTGCAGCAGTGCTGGCACTGTTAAGCAGAATGGATGATGCTAGTGACATTATTCACCATCTTGGACAATTCGTACCAGGCACCTTCCTTGCAGAAAAGGCCATTGTACTGCACCAGCAGGTGTGCAGCAAGTTATTATGGAGGAGGAACAGGGATGTCTTGCTCTCCCTGACACATCATGTTAGAGTCCTGCTGATCGGAACACCTCAGAAAACCTGTCCACTCAGGTGGTCACTCAAGAAGCAAATGGTTGCCCTGTCCTAACAGATACATGATTGGACATCACTTGATGTACAGTGCAATGCTATCAAATGTCTGTACAGCTGACCATGAACAGGATTCCATTGCTGTATGGTGGTGGGGGGGGGTGTAACAAAGTGTACATAGTATCATATAGGACCAATAGGTAGATTTAGGAAAGGGTGTAGAGAAGCCATGTTGACTGCTGTAATGTGTTCAGTGAGGAGTGTGCAGAGCACTACATGGGCCTGCTAACCTCAATATAATGGGGCAAAGGAGCAGTGGCCATAGGTAAATGGCTGCTAGTGCATGCCATATATGCCATATACATCTACTTACTGAAAGTTGTAGCTCATAGGTGTATCGGGATTGCTATGGGCCCCTGAGCAGAGGCAACAGCTGGAAAAAGTTCACCACCCAGAGATAGAGGAGCTATTGCAGGCACTACACACACACACACACACACACACACACACACACACACACACACACACACACACACAAGCACGGGTGTGCTTGCACACACATGTACACACACGCCTGTGTACACACACATGTACACACATATGCACATACACACATACGTACACACACATGTGTACACACACTTACACACACATGTACACATGCACACGAGTGCACACACATGCATGTACACAGCACACACACATGTACACACACGCGTGCACACACATGTACACAGCACACACACATGCGCACACATGTATACACATACACACACACACACACACACACACACACACACACACACACATACACAGACACACATGCACACTCACCATGCACCTCCAGTGCAGACTTGTTTGTGTCATGGCCCATAGCTGTACATCAGATGCTGCCCCTTTGCCAGTGCTGCTATGAACTTCATCAGCCTCTGCCTCATGTGTGGTACTGCTGGTGCCTGTTTGTTCTCAGACTGTCCACCCTGTCCTTATGCTTCTGCTCCTACTGCTATGGTGAGCCAAGCCTGCTGGGATGTTCTCTTGCTGCACCTGCTGTTTCAGTAATGCTAAATGGGCAACATGGCACACACCACAAAGCTCTTACTTTAGGTATCAGAAATATACTGCAGTGTCCTGCTCGACATGTTGAGAAAATGGAATTTTCCCTTGAGTGGCCCAAACATGTGCTCCTCAATATTCTACATTTCAGCATGAGTTATGTTGTATGCCTGGTCTACCATGATGTGGGGATTTTGGTCATCATCCAGGCATCCAGGAATAGTTAGTATCCCTTGCAACACACAAGAGATGCACAATTATTTGTGTTTTGCCTCCTGCTTCATGGTCAATGTGCATAATGTCCTGTGTAACACACCTGTGTGAGTAGTTAGTGCCTAGATGCCCCTGTGAGATTCACATTTGCATGAGCCATTCATATAGGTTGGAAGTCTAGTATATGTGTGAATCATGGTGACTGTCTGGGTGGAGCATGGAGTCATTATATGTAATGTCGAGGGCATTACACAACATCAGGCAGTTTAGGGAGAGGAAGCTCTTCCTGTTGATGTACCTCAGTCCCTGTGGACCACTTCTGGGTTTGATGAATCCCGTTATCAACATTCGCGGCCTCTGGCACTCAGAGAAATGGGTTATATTATAAAACACCTACATAGTGGTAGTTCTGCCTATGAAGTCCTGTAGCACCAAATATATTCCTGCATGTGTTACAAAACCGTAGAACAGGTTAATAGCTGTACACATCTGGGAGGGGTAGTCCCTGGCAAAACAGAAACTGAACGAGTATTATACAATATATAAAAATTGTAATTTAGATTAATGGTATTAAGGTAGTCCCTGAGGATATACGCCATTGACAGATGAACTATGTAATGAAAGTAGAGAAATTAAAAGCAGAAGAGGAAGTGGGATATGGGTAAAGTAAGCTTCAAGGAAATTAGGATGGTAAACAGCAAGAACAGAGACAGGAGTTAAAGAGAAATTAATTTACTAGAGGCTTAAAGGTACTGAGGTTGGGTGTTGACCTGGAAGATGTAGGAATACTCTTCCAGGTTTTAGCTACACAGTAGCACAGAGTCCATATGATTTTTCAGGGTTATAGATGGTTTGGAGTATTTGGAACAAGGTGGGTCACAGATTGGAAGACAGTGATGAGGAATGGAACTGGCAGCAGGGTAAGAGGAAGGATTATATCATATTTTCAGGGTTGAGAGCAATTGAGTGTAGGACAGATAGTGGTGAAGTTCAAGTCAGTTTAGTGTTTTTAGAGCAGAACAATGATAGTTTCCATGAGGGTTATTAGCAGCAAATCATGAAAAATTATTGTAACATTGTCCAAGCTTAGATTTAAGGGACACCTGAAGATTAGTCACTGGGGAACAATATAGAAGTGTAGTAGGTAGGAGATATGTCGTAGCTAGATTTATTTTAGTAGGCCTAGTAATGAGTTATATAGCCCAGTACAACATCCCTAGTTTTTATTTATTTATTTATTTCAGTTTGATTACCGGGGGAAGTCCACTGGGCTATTGGGCCCGTTTTCAGTGGAGGCCCGGGGAGAAAAGCTCCAAAACAAACAAACAAATCAATACATTTATATATACAGATTACAAAAATAATTTCAAAGTACATGCTAATCCATGTTCAAATTCTGAATTACAATGATAATTCCAGTAAACAAGTAAAGTCTAAGTCACTCTAAGAAACAAGTATCAGGTGGTTGTAACAGAAGAAACACAACAATTCCACTTTTGTTTTGAGAGAAAGGCAATACTTGGGATAATACTGTTTTTTTTGTGCTGTTCACTAAGCATAGTGCATTATAGAAAGGAGAACAGGTGCAGAATAGAAGGAGGTTAGTCTGGGGCAAATGGAGTAGAAAGTTTAGGTATTAAAGGCAGAGGAGTGCAGTTGCAAATTCTGTAATGAAAGAGGTAGGAATGAAGCAGAGTTTTGAAGTTGTTTAGGTTGGTACTGGTCCTAAGTGACAAGGGCAGGGCATTCCATTTCTTAGCAAGTGTAAAGGATAAGCGAAGCTGGCCAGCAGGGCATTGGGGTTTTCATGTTTTTGATACTATTAGTGATGTGAGGGTCAAATTTAGGTTGTCATCTTTTATTCCACCAAGTAGTTTGATACATGAGGCAATTTCAGTTTCGTTATTGTTTAGTGTTGAGATTTTAAAAATCTGTTTTTCTTGGATATGTGGTTTTTGGAAAGAGTAATAAAGTCTTATTTTTTTTTGGTGTTTAAGTAAGAGTTATCTGTTCTGAAGCAGGCTCTCTGCAGAGTTAAAGGCAGGAAAGCAGAAGATGATTTGGTGAGGAGCATTGGGGAGAGACAGAATGAGTTTAAGAGGAAATGAGCTCAGGCATGGATGGATTGGAGGAGAGAAGCCATGTGACAGGCATGAAAGTACAAGAAGGTAGTAGAATGCCATTTAGCCATGGTGACAGCTGATACAACAGCCTGACCTCATATAGAAAAATGGGGAAAAAAGAAAACTGATGAAGATGAGATACAGTATGACCTCAAGGAAGTCATACTTATTTAAGATCTGTTAACTGTGAAAGTCCGACTTGGAACGAGCCAATTTTCAGCGGAGGCCTGGGGAGAAACATTCCAGATGCATGTCTTTGTAACATGGGAGGAAACCCACACAAATGCAGGGAGGACATGCAGACTCTGCACAGGAGGCACCCCAGCCAAGAATTGAACCGGAGAGCCTCTTACTGTGAGGTGACAACTCTACCGCTGCACCACTGCACCATCTAACAAGACAGATGCCTACAATATTCTTTATGAATCCCCTGTAGATCACTGGAAGGTCTCAGTAATAAGATGGTTAATATTACACACCTTTGTGTCCACTGGGATGGGTAATTAATACATGCCTATTGATTCTGCTTATGGGTGACACAGTTTGATTATGTCATGTGTGATCTCCCTGTCTACGTTGTGGTGCTGCTATAGCTGCTTCTGTTCCTGGAATTTCCACTCAAATGTACACCATACATTTCTGGTGTTCAGAATAGGTTTGTGCCATGATGCAGTTCACCTGCTTTTTGCAGTTCTGAATGGCTCAGCCATCTTTGATTTCATCATTTGCATAAACAATGTGCCTCATTTGCATAGGCTTCCTCATTTCCATATCAGTATGCAGCCATTCGCATGCAATGTGTCCTGAATTACTTTTCCTCTTGTCGGGCTGCTCACCCTGCGTCTTTGAATTGCCCACAGGCTGCTCATTGATATTATACAGGATAATTTGCATTATGCATGGAGCTAAACATATATGAACCATGACTAGTTTGTCATATAGATTGTATTATTTAGAAATGTGACCTGTTTTTTAATTTAAAATAGTTTGTGCAACCATGAAGTATTTGTTCATAAATTTCCAATGAAATCCAATAATAAAATAATGAATGGCACACGTCAGGATGTTGCTGATATTTTATCATATCACACTCTGTGTACAGTTCTGCTACACTTGATCTTAGACAAAATTCCACAATGCGATAACCACCATGATATAAACAGAAATGGCTATGCAGCTTTCTGACAAAAATAAATTGATCTAACTGCTCAGAAATTTGATGTATACTTACTTGATGCACATTTTATATCATAAATATACTGAAGTAAGGAATATGTTTGTTAAACTAAACATTTAGTCATTATTGTTATATAGAAGATAATTTATTTTATACCTACTGTGTCCTGTTTAGTGCCAGTGGTGCAACAGGTAGCACACTTCCTTATGGTGCAGAAGGCTGTAGGTTATATTTTCAAACCCGTTAGAGGAATTGCTGACACTGAAGTACAGCACAAGGTGGGTGTTGAACTCCTTAGTGTATTGTCCTTCAGATGACATGTTATTCTGAGCTCCGATCTGCTTGAGTTGGTGATAGCTCAGGTAGTTGTAAAAGATCCCATGGCACCTATCAAAAGAGTAGGCGTTCTTTATTTATATACAAAAAGAACTCTTATTTAAAGCATATTTTACATATTTACAAATATTTAGCAATATACAAATATTTACAGATATTCATAATTTCCTTTATAATCATACTGAGTTTTCATTCCTATTTGACTCCTATGCTTTTATCCATAACCACCATCTGATGTTACTTATTCTTGTTGCAAAAATCCATTTATCACTAAACATAATTTATTTTTTTCTTTCATTTCATACAACCCATACAACGTATAATACATTTGTATCTATTATTTTAACATATTCTTTACTTCTGTTCTTATAATATCCATATTTAATCATGTCCATATTTATTTTATCCATTTCCTTTATATCTTCAGCAAAATATTCTTTACATATATCCCCATAACTTTTTTTTTACTTTTTTACATTTTAAAATCACATGTTCATCTTGACAATGTAAACATATTGTATCCCTTTTCTTTTTATCTGCCACATTTCCTTTCTCGGATAATTTATCTGTTAACAATCACCACCAAACAATCATAACATTCTACTTTCTGATTACACCCTTTGCTCCTTATTTTTATAGCTTTAATTTTGTTTCATCTGTTAGACTTTCTGTGGTTTTAATAGTAATGTTTTATCATTACATAGTTATAGGTTTTTCTATGTTCCTATTAGCTTAACCATCCATTTATAAGTATTTTTACTTTATTATATATACGTTGATATACATAATTTCCTAACGTTCTCACTTATATTATATTCTTTCATTATTGCCCATAAGACTTAATGTCCTACTGCATCAAAGGCCTTATGAAGGTCTCCTATCATGACTTTTGCTTCTTCTTTTCTCCTCATAATATCATCTACAATTTATATAGCATTAATAATTGTTGACATCTCCTCCTCTTTATACTATATGTACTATCTTCCATAATATTTTCCATTTTAATTTCAAATCTCCTTTGTATTATTTTCATAAAAATCTTATAATCATTATTATTCAGTACTACTGGTCTCCAGTTTTTTAATTGCCTTCTATCTTCCATTTTTCCATATGATGTAAGTATTCTACTACATAAGACTTTATACATAAAACCTTCATTTACCCATTCATTCAAAATCTTTAAAAATACATATTTTTACTAATTCCTTAAATTTTTATACATTTCATACCTTATTCCATCTGGTCCTGCAGCTAAATCTATTTTTACTTGTCCTAATACTTTACCTAGCTCATTTAAAGAAATCATTCTTTCCAATGCATTATTCTCTTTTTCTGTTAACTTTTTCACTTTCGCTGCTTTTTACACTACCTTCTTTTTTTCTTTAAATATTTCTTGTACGTACTGTACTGCACTATTCATAATGTTTTCCTGAGTTGTTTCTATTTCTCCTTTTACATTATTTATTTCTCTCATTACACTACCAACTTCCTTTACTAATCTGCTTAAATAATTTAATCCTTCTTCTGTTCTTCCTTGTAAAAATATCTTTGCTCACATAACCATTCTTGTATTTTTTACTTGTTTATTTCATATAATTATTTTTCATTGTCAAAGTACTTTCTGTCATTATGTTCTAAATCTACCAATGCATCATTATAAATTCTTTTTTATTTTTCTCTCTCTACTTTTCTCACATCATATTGCCACTGTAAAAAACATTTTTTTAGATTTTCCTTAAATATCATCCACCATTCAGACCAATATTTAAAAATGTTCTCATAGTAATATGATCTTTCCATAACTGTATTACTAGTATCTTTTCTACTTAATTCTGTACTTTATAATTTATTGTTTTTATTCCTTGCCTTTTTAATTTATTCCTTGTTTTCCTTTATCTCTAGCCAAATGGCAAGATGGTCAGAAAATCTTGTTTCAATTGCCTCCCCTTCTTCTATAGCTAAACCTTCTGATACTATAAAATAATCTATTTCAGTTCTATAGACACCCCTTTTGTACGTCCATGAATTTTTGTCCCAAAGTTTTAACTTACCACAGCTTATAACTTCTAACATTTTTCTTATATAATTTCCTTTTTTATGCTTGCCTCTTAAATCATGTTTAATGTCTTCTGTTATTATAATATTCATATTTATGATTACAAAGTCTTAAATCTGATGAAATAAGCTTTCCCTTTTTTTACAACTAGCACATGCATATATTGTTACAATTCTATATAATTGTTCTTTCCATTTTACATCTACAGTGGTCAATCTTCCTATTTTTGTTATATCTAATATTTTTATTGTACTTTTACATAATATGATTATTGCAACACAGCTTTCATTTCCTAAATTCCAGATTATCTTTCCTCCCGATAGTTTTTCTGTTTGTAATCTTTCTTCATTTGTTAAAAATCATATGTCTTCTAATATAATTACATCTACATCACACCACTCCCAAATCTTTATTTTTCTTATCATATTCTTAATATTATTCACATTTACAGAAAACACTATATTTTTAATTTTCTCTTTTCCTTAGATTCATGGTTTCATAAGTTAATAGAGAATTACTTGGCAATTTTTTTAATAGGTCATTCTAAGCCTAGTCCATTTCCATCCCAGAGGTGAGAATTAGACACTGTACCTTGTGTCTGTGAGCCAGACACCTCGACCTTTACACTGACCCCCAGTGATTAGCTTTATATATTCTTTGTCATCCATTTCCTTTCTTTTTTCTTTTGTACTTATTCATTTAAGTTTTCTCTTTCTGTCTTTTAGCCTTTTACTAAATAGAATTTGTTTTTTTTCTTTTTCTAACTCATAGTTTATGTCTTCTTCACCACTTATTTCAAAACCTTATTTTATGCCCTCTTTGTTATTTTTTCATCTAATTTTTCTTCTATTTCTACTTCTAAAATTTCTTCTGTTTGTTCATTTTATTCTCTTTCATTTTTTTATTCCTCATTTTATTTTTTACAATCCATCCATAAACATCTGTTTTTGTTGCATTTATAACATTTCATTTTTTTTTTGCATCCTCTCCCTTTTTTCCCACAAATATAGCATCTTCTTTTATCACAGTTACTTATTGAATGTTCATCTTCATCACAAAAAACATGTTTTGGGTTGTCCCCAGTATTTTGACACCCCTATTCTACTCTACATTTATCATGCTAGGTATATTTTTTGTCTATTTTTAACATAATATTACAATCCCATCCACTACTGCATTAACCCCTTTTATTATAAACTTTTGCAATGTCCAGCACTTCTTTACATTACATTTACAAATGCCCTTTTATAGTCTCTCATTCTACCTCTGTTCAAAATCAACATGATTTTTTTTTTTGTTTTCCTGTTAAATGCTTTTATGATATAATGATTCCATGGATTGCAGCCTTTCTTTTTTCATATTATCCAAGGACATTTTCCATTGAAAAAACAGTCTCTAATATAATGTCCCAAAATGTCTCTTTGTTAATGAGAATAACTGTTCTTACCTCATGTTCTTCTACACCCAAAGGAGCTATTATATTGTCCCACACTTCATACCTTTCCATTTCTTTGTCTTCTTTACTTTGAATCCTTACCATGTACTTCTGCTTTTTCATTTTCTTCTGCCTTCTTTTCTGCTACTCCTCTTTTACCTTCTTTTATTTTTTCTGCATATGTTTTCTTTTCCATTTCACCACTATTCATCAGGATTGTCTCTGTATCTCCTTTTGTATTTTCTCAATAATTCCCCCAGGAAGTGTCTCCTTCATTTTCTGGCTCACTCTGCATCACCATTTCTTTAAATAAATCATCATGCAAAATTGTCAATTGGAGGGTTGTAATTATACATCCATTATTTGCTGATTCATTTCCATAAAACAGATTTCTTGAAAACATCACCTCAGAATTTTGGACACATTCTCCAGCATCAATATTTGCTTTTTCTTGTATTTCTCTCGGCATTCCTTTATTTCCTTCTATCTCCATCTGCCTCCATATGTCTCTAGGCTGCATTTGTGCCTCGTATGGAAATATAAAGTGCTCCTGCAAAATGGGTCCCACTCACAACAATGACAAGTACAGGAAGTTCCCTGATGCCCTAGGCAAAATTTCCCCTAGTAGTATAAATACCACCTTAGGTCTCCCTTGAAAACAGATGACTTGCCTAATGGGACTAACTTAGTCAACAAGGGATAAATAAATATGTTTAATTTAATGTCAGCCTGATATGAATTAGTGAGTTACTGATGATTATTCAGAGGAAGCTCCTGCCGTACACCATATGATATATCTTAGAGGAAGTGCAATATATTATACATGTGAATGCTGAAGGATACATCTAGTCAGAATGTAGCAAGTTCTTATTTTTTGGGCTAAAGATATATTTTTCATGTTCTTTATATTCTTCATATTTCCTTGGCTCCTGTTCTGGGATGTGTGTGTGGGTCACTGCTGTCCTACTGTACTTACAAATTGCTACATATTAAATTTATACTGTGGTATTTTATTAATTTTCTCTGTCTATATGTGCAACTGTTTCCTGCATTGAGAATGAAGCATTGTAATTTCCTTCAGCTACACTGCTGTGTAGTTCTGAATGACAATAACGTTTTCTTTGACTTGATATTTTTTTTCTTGACTAATGATGTCATTTTATCATTTTCTTCTCATCTATCAAATATCTACTGTGCTTTTAAACTGCTGGTTCAAAAATACCAGAAAATAAATTTATAATAATGCCAGAAAGCAATTATAGTCCACAAATATTGTGCTTTTAAACTTCTGCTTCAAAAATACCAGAAATTAAATTTATAATAATACCTGAAAGCAATTTTAGTCTTCATAAATATGCAACCATCATTCTTGTCTTTTAATATCAGACTTTATTTTTATATTTTGCTTATCTGTGGGAGATACCTAATATTGTATAATTACTACACTTTAAACAAAGGAGCTTCAGTCATTCCTGCTTACAGCAAGAACTGCATAGCTGTCTTTGCACATTTTATATTTATTCCTCCCACATTATTCTATCAGATCATTGTCAAACCAGTCATCAAATCAGTCAGTCCACCTTCTCTGTCATATCAGTTTTGCCTGTCTTTCTGTTCTATATAGTTTGTATTTTGCGGTCATTTTATTTTCCCTCCAGCACTCTGCTACTAGCATCCACCCCTTTGTATAAAACTGTATGACAATCTTTGTGTTGTTGTTATAATAATGAATCTGGACGTCTAAATGATGCTCTCTGTGGTTAATTTGCCTTGACATAGCGCCAAGATGGGTGAGTAAAGGCTGACAGACAAAAAAGGGGGAAGAATGCCATGCAAGTTACTGTCTACTGTTATACCGTTTGCAGACAGTTTTCAGTTTTTACATGGTGCTCGTAGGTGTAAAACTGACTTTCTCATTTTTGTATCTGGATTACTAAATATCACTGATAAAAATCCTGAAATAAAATAAGATAGTTTACAGACCAAAGCATAATTAAAGCAGAAGCTTCCAGCTACAGTTTTATGTATTTATTTGTCTTCTTAGCTTGTCCAATAAACACAAACCAGTTGCTATTTATTGATAACAATTTGATCAGCAGGTAAGCAGCCAAATGTGCATAAACTAGCAGATTTCACATTAGGACAATGATAATTTTGATGCACCTATACATATATTACAGCATGATTTCAAGTCAATATCCCAGTCATCAAACATTGGAGGTGGAGTTATTAATTGAAAGTATCTCCATATCATCACTATTGCTTCACTAGTGAGCAGCAGTAGCATTACAGTCGCAGTAATTGATCCAGAAACATGAGTCACATTGAACAAAAGCTCATCAGCAACTCACTTGCATGTCTCTGAAATGAGTACTTATTGCAAATGGAAAAACTGTGTTAACTTTTTCCCTACCAGCCAATGCAACTCTCTTGTACAGGCACCTATAGAGACTGTGATACACACACACTTTCCAAGACACATGTATATTACAAACACAGACACACACACACACACACACACACACACACACACACACACACACACACACACACGTATGTATCATCATACAGTCCCAGTCATGCTCCTACACACACACACACACACACACACACACACACACACACACACACACACACACACACACACACACACACACACACACACACAAATAACCTCATATAGTCCCACTCATGCCTCTACACAAACACACACATGCACACATATGTAACCTCATATAGTCCCAGTCATGACCCTACATACATACACATGCACATACAGGCACACATACGCATATGCACACACACACACACACACACATATGTACACACACACACACACACACACACTCACATACATTCACACACACACACACACACACACACACACACACACACACACACACACACACACACACAAATAACCTCATACAGTCCCACTTATGCCCCTTTACAAACACACACACACACACACATACGTGCGCGCACGCACACGCACACACACACACACACACAAAATTGTCTATATCACTTCAGCAAACTGTCACTTCAGTGAACAGCATTTCATCAGAAATGCCATTCTTCAAATTCCCCTCATGTGGAGGAGCTTATCCCCCTACACCCTCCACTAATTATACATACCAACTTCAAGATTGCACTATAGTGGGGAAAGGGCAAATTTCCCGATCCTCACTGTACCACAATCTCAGTATGAACAGTTCAACAAACTGTTTGATGTAATTGCACAGAAAATGACTTTTAATGATTTGCTGAATGGATAGGGTCCCCACATACACATGTAACCTCATATAGCCCCACCCATGTACCTACACAAGCATACACACACACACACACACACACACACACACACACACACACACACACACACACACACACACACACACACACACACACACACACACACACACACACACACACACACACACACACACACACACACACGCACAGACACACACACACACCCACACACACACACACACACACACACACACACACACACACGCGCACACACACACACATACAAACACAGCCTCACAGTTCTTACCTGCTACACAACTAACAGACCCACTGCTGCCATAGACAGTATATCAGTGGTTATAGACTGCAAGTCTACTATGCTCTGTGTTAAACAACTGAGTAGAACATGTGTTGGAATCACTCTACCACACTATTGCTATCACAGTCTATGGATTCAGGCCAGAGCATATGGCTAATTTATGTTAGTCACTCCCCCAGAATGTTGCATTGCCTTGTAGAAATTTCAAGCTAGACCACTATAATGCTACTTGCTGGAGCTTTCATATCACCATGGCACAACAGTAGTTCATGAATCATGACCTAATAGCCAGAGTTAGAAATAAGGTTGAATAACGTGCTATATCTTTCTGAATAGTCCCCAGTATTTGCATTTTAGCATATTATACATGCAATGTAAATTCTTCATATTAATTTAATACTTTTCTACTTTATGCTTCAAACTTTATTCTTCTGATAAGAATGTTGATCTCATGGAGTTTATTATAGCAATAACCCAAGCCTGGGTGTGGGTAATGCTGGATTTACCCACGGTTGGTGTGGTTTGGTCACGAGGGCGAAGCCCGAGTGGCCAAGCAAAGACAACTGTGGGTAAATCCAGCATTACCAACACGCAGAAGTGGGTTATTGCTATTATACAATGACATTATTTAAGAAAAAAATAATTACTTTTCTTAAATAATGGCATTGTATAATGCCTCCTTGCTGCCCTTCCGCAGCTGTCTGGTATTCTGAGGCAGTTCTGATGTACTGCGCATGTGTATGCTTACGCAGTACATCAGAGCTCTGGGTAAAAGCAACAGAGAAAGCAAGATCTCCGTTGCTTTTTACAAACTGTCTCGCTTTGTTAAAGGAGTTTAACATAGCGAGACACCTTTAAAAAAAGCAACGGAGATAGGAAGATCTCCGTTACTTTTTTTAAAGCTGTCTTGCTATGTTAAACTCATTTAACATAGCAAGACAGCTGTAAAAAAAGAGTTATACTAATGGAAAAAGTCCAGGCGACCAGACCTTTTTCCATTACTATAACTCTGATTTTCAACGTGCACGCTGACCAATCAGCATGCACGTTTTGGAATATTAATGGGGGATCATTGTATAATAGAATCTTACCAACATTATCCACCTATTTGGCATTGTCCCTAAACCGGGGTCCTAAGTCTATGCTGACCATACCATCCACAGTCCATATTTACCAATTTTGGATGTCTGCCAATCATTCCTATTACCTAGAATATGATCCTAGTCTATCTGTCCTTCCTTAGTATGGCATGGCTGAAGGAGCTGACTCCTCAGCACTCGACAATATAATGGAGGTGTCCACCTGCCTATGCCACCCAATCAGTCTAGAGGGGCCATCCTTACTGCCCACCACTGGTTGGATGAGCATCCCCTCACCTTCAGTTTGCTATCATCTTCTTTTTCCAGCATAAACTCAAGTTATGGTCAAAAAATATCTTTGATGGGTATGTTTAGTAGGCATCTAGAACCCACCAAAGTTCCTGGTTTGGGAATTTACATCCTACTCATGA
Source organism: Protopterus annectens (assembly GCF_019279795.1). Lineage (NCBI taxonomy): Eukaryota > Metazoa > Chordata > Ceratodontiformes > Protopteridae > Protopterus > Protopterus annectens. Next base: position 697,844,150 of record NC_056736.1, read on the forward strand.
ATCTTTCTACCCAGTTTGGGTGGGTGGGACTACTGACTTCATTGAAAGTCTGTAGAAGGAAGTGACTTACACTGTACCCCAAATTAAATAACTCCAGGATCGACCTTGTCTACTTGTTAAATTCCAGCCCCATCCAGGGATCGGCAGGTATGAAAGTGGGAAGTCTCTGTGAAATATGAAACTACCAGCCCACCTTCTCTCAAAATGTGGGGTTGGGACAACTTTATCTGTACCACACAAACTGAATGATGAACTCTGAAGAAGTCCTGAGATGCTTTTTATGGGATGGAAGCACTAAGTTCTTTATGATTTGTTTTTAAACTCAGTAAATAGTTTGGACATATTGTGGATTGTTAATTTAAACCAGTTTGAGTATTATAGCACTGAGGGCTTACATCGTCATGCTTACTTTGCCACACAAACTTTGTCCTGCAGCATCCAACCCAATAAACACACACCATTTGCCATATGACCGAAGTTATTTACTTAGCAGAAAGTTAATCTTGCATATATAGACTAGCAGATTTCTTATCAAACACTGATAATTTAACTGTACCCCTGCATTTATATGACTGCAGTGTCAGTAATGCAACAGATACTACAATTTACTTTGGTGCAGAAGGCTGTGGGTTCTTTCTCAAACAAGGTAGATTGATTGTTGACACTGCAGAGCTGCACTCCCGAGTGTGTCATCCTTCAGATGAGACATCAAAATGAGATTCCATCTCCTTGACTTGGTGGTAGCTCAGGTGGATGTAAAAGAGCCCATGACACCTATCAAAAAGAGTAGTGGAAGTTCCCTGGTCCCCTGGCCACATTTCCCCTAGTAGTATGAATACCACCTTTAGAAATGTTCTGTTAATGCTTCAGTCTTTACTCATCTGATAAGGTATTCACACTGAGTTAATGCTTCAGTCTTTATTTATCTGATAAGGTATTCACACTGAGTTTATTAGACTATGACTAGAATCATGTATTTGATTGGCACTGCCAGTTAACTGGGCTTCTAAGTCTAGCTCAGCCATGTCATCACCAGCACTTTACTCTACCAGTTATCACTGCTATGTAGAATCATCAGATCCCTGTCCATCCTTCCCTGGGATCCCTGTCCATCCTTCCCTGGGATCCCTGCCCATCCTTCCCTGGGATCCCTGCCCATCCTTCCCTGGGATCCCTGCCCAGGTGTCACTGCCCATCCTTCCCCCAGGGATCTATGTCCATCCTTTCCCAGGAATCCCTGCTCAGGTATCCCTGCCCATCCTTCCCCAGGGATTCCTGCCCATTCTTTTCCAGGGATCCATGCCCATCCTTCCACAGGAATCCATGCCCATCCTTCCACAGGAATCCATGCCCATCCTTCCCCAGGGCTGCATGGCTGAAGTGGCAGAGCCCTCAGTGGTCCATAACATAACAGAGGTCATCACTCAACTACTTACCTACCCACTGACAATACCCACCATACTCACTCAATCCACTGGAAGCATTCTTCCTACCCACATTTGGTAGATGGGGAGTTCTCTCACCTCGCTTATCTATAATTTTCGTCTTGCAGAATAAATTGCAGTTATGCCTAAAAACATCTGCAATAGGCATGTTTAGGAGGCATCAGTAGCCCCCCTAGCATGCCTCTCTTTGAGAAACTGCACCTTGCTCATGCAGCCTTCTGCCTACCAGACTGCATTCAGTTACAAATGTAAGTTGTTCCCACTTTTCCCCTTTTCCCTTTTCTATACTGTCATAACTGCTGTGTTTCTTGAAAGATTTTTACCCATCTAATTGCAACCTTTATTGACCCTAAGTGGCTGAACCAATAAATTGCATTAATATTAAACAAATCCAAGCCCATCTTTGTTAGATGAACTCCGTCTGCCCTGTAGCAGGTTGGGTCCTTTCTTTATAAGTCTTGATGGTGTAAGACCCTTTACCCCACCACCTCAGTTTGTGCAGACTTGATTTTATTAATATACTTCTGAACCCATCATGCTTGGTTATGAGTATAAACCTCTCAATACACCAAACAAATAATTCTAGAATGAAATACTTTGTACTCCAGGAAATAACTTAGGCATTTGACATTAAGGTCTGGCAGTTGGCACAGAGGATTAAGTCTGTAAACTTCAGGTCCTGTGGTACAGGGTTTGATTCCCTCTGCTCTCATTTCCCTACTATGTGACCCTGAGTAAGGCATTGCTTTTGGGTCACCCTTGAAAAGGGACTTTGTGTCCAGCGGGCCTACCTGGTTAACAAATGGCTACTGTAACTATCATTTGTGCCAGATGTCTTTTGGCTACCCATTCCTACTTACATAGATAAGTATTACCTAAGAAACTGGACACTCTTTTGTAACTTTTTCTATTAGTGGTAACAACTGATATAATTTCATGTCTCTATGGCACTTCTAGATGAGCCAGATATGTTTAACATCTTTACATAGTTGTTCAGCAGCTAATCTTTGTAACGCCTCTTCCAAGTCTAAAAGATGCAAGGTTTCCACTATATACCAAACTACCTTTGAATCAGAAAAGAATAAAGAGAGCCATTAGTGTAAAAAGTTAGTAAATACTCTCTCTTTTCTTCTCCCTTTTTTCTTCACTCTTTTAAAATGTTGTTCTAGTCCCTACCGTCTTTCCTAATCTTTTTTTATTTTTATTTATTTATTTTTTGTAACTGCACTCTAGTAATCAATTATCTTTTAAAAGCTGATATGCCACGCACAATTCAGGACAACTTTGTGCCAAGCAGGCTTTGGCGGGCTAATTCTACACCATCACCCAGGCCAGGGCCCTGGAAATGGAGTGACTCTGAGGAACTTGTTTAACTTTTGTACTGCCCTGTAAACAAGCGCTCTGCCATGTGAGCTACCAGGTTAAAAATAAGTAGAATAAGACAAGTAGACACACAGATAGATAGATAGATAGATAGATAGATAGATAGATAGATTAGATAGACAGACACACAGACAGACAGACAGACAGACAGACAGACAGATAGATAGATAGATAGATAGATAGATAGATAGATGATAGATAGATAGATAGACAGACAGATAGATAGATAGATTAGATAGATAGACAGACAGACAGATAGATGGATAGATAGACAGACAGACAGACAGACAGATAGATAGATAGATAGATAGATAGATAGATAGATAGATAGATAGATAGATAGATAGATAGATAGATAGACAGACAGACATACAGACAGACAGGCGGACGGACAGACAGACAGACAGACAGACAGACAGACAGACAGATAGATAGATAGATAGATAGATAGATAGATAGATAGATAGATAGATAGATAGATAGATAAATAGGCAAATAGATACATGTATACATAGATATATAGATAGACAACATAACCTAGTTTAAAGAAAAAAAGAGGGTGGGGGGAGTAGTTATACAGGAATGATATTGGCACACAAATTACTAAAATAGACTGTTGTCAGAACTTCTGCTGTAAGATCCATGTCAGAGATAACTTTGCATACTTATTAAAATGAGAACACAGGATTCAAGCTGCTATTACTTATTTAAACCATGGTTTATTACTGTAAGACAAGAGATGAGTGCTTTTACCCTTGTCAGATCATCATCAGATCTAAGTTATACATATAAGTAAAAGTGATATATACTTTTCTATTTTCCATATAACAAACCATGTAAATGACAATGAAAACATTAATCCAAGAGCACATATATCACATTCAGTGACACTGACTAAAACAGTGGTACACAGTTTGCATTCTTATTGTGATCAGTGCTGTTTACTCCACAAACTCATTAGCTGTTGATTAGTGTACTGGGTATAATGTCAAATAACAATGCAAGCATCCAGTCCTGCGTTTTTGTTTCATTACCTAGGTGGTGCAGTGATGTGGTTGTTATTGTTGTCACCTCACAGCAACAGGTTCTCCAGTTTGATTCTCAACTGGGGAGCCTCCTGTATGAAGTCTGCATGTCCTCTCTGCATTTGGGTGAGCTTTCTCAGGGTGCTCCAGTTTCCTCCCACATTTCAAAGACATGGGTCTAGAGTGTTTCTTCCTGGGCCACCACTGAAAATGGGTTCTGCCCCAGACGGATTTTACCAGTAAACAAACGTTAAATAAATAAATAAAATTATGTGTGAAATGTTGTGATAAGAGACAGGAAGACTGTGATGGTTATCAAAACTCAAAAAAGAATTCTGTTGCTAAAGGCAGAGGGTTAATTAAGATTTAACAAATGTGTAAAATTAAAGAAATCTTTGATAAAATGAGACAAGACAGCACAAATTCCCCTAAGGCCAAGAAATAAGGCAAGCTAAAAGAAAAAAAATGTGTGTGTGTGTGTGTGTATGAAAATTTCCAGGCTTAGAAAATATATGGGAAGGGAAACGGAAAGTGTCAGAGATGGGCCATACATAGGGACACAGTCATGCCTAACCAAAAACTTGTAATCTGTTTATATAAATGTATATATAGTTTCCCTTCATATGACTGAATTCACATAAGCCTGAAACTCATAAGCCTGAAAACAAAAGCCTGAAAAGTCAAAAGCCTGTAAAGTCAAAAGCCTGAAACTGAAAAGCCTGAAAAATACATATACTGACTTTAAACAACAGAAACCATATTAATTTCCACTAAGTATAAGCAGGAGGGCAAGTCCCCCTGCACCCCTGATGTAGGAGGCTGCACCCCCCACACCCCCTGACCCCCTGCTACTTAAATATACCAACTCAGAGATTGCACTTAGTGTAATGAAGTGCTGTCCTGGAGTTGATATATTTAAGTAGCAGGAGGTGTGGGAGGGTGCAGTGGGGCTTGCCCCCCTGGTTATACTTAGTGAAAATTAATATGATTTCTGTTGTTTAAAGTCAGTCTATGTATTTTTTGTGTTTTCAGGCTTTTGAAGTTTCAGGCTTTTGTAGTTTCAATCATATGAAGGGGAACTATTTATATATATATATAGTTTCATTTCAGTATACCGAAATACTGAAATACTGAACGTGATATGGGTCAGGCCCATATTATCGAAATTTTAGTAATCCGAAATACTGAAGTGGTGCAAACAAAAATAAAAAAACAATAAACACAATGTTTCTGCAGGGGGAGGCAAGCTCCCCTGCACCCACCTCACTTAACTATACCATCCCCGTGATTGCATGAAGGGATACGTCAAATCTCCCGTTCTGCGCTTCCGCATATGACGCGGAACGGGAGCTTTCCCTTTCCTCCACTGTAGTGTGATCTCAGAGCTGGTATATTTAAGTAGGGGGGTGTGGGGGGTGCAGGGCTGCAGAAACGTTGTGCTTATTGTTTTTTATTTTTTTTTTTGCACCACTTCAGTATTTCGGATTACTAAAATTTCGATAATATGGTCTCCACCATATAATGTTTGATATTTCAGTATTTCGGTATACTGAAGTGAAACTATATATATATATATTTTTTTTCCAGATAACTTGCGCGCACACACACACACACACACACACACACACACACACACACACACACATATATATATATATATATATGTATGGGTTCCTTTTATAATTTTGAAATACTGAAATTCCCGACTTTCAGTATTTCGGAATTATAATACCGAAGCCTTGAAATTCCGAAAAACCAGAAGTGCGAAATTCAAAATACCGAAGTTTGGAGCTTCTGGTGTTACGATGAGTGAATGCATAGGTGTAAGTGTAGGTAATTACGTATGAGTGTGTTGGTTAGGGGCTTTTGTGTATGTTAGTGTGTGTTTTGGCTGTGATATGTGTGTGCAAGGGGCTGTGAAATGTGTGTGTTTTGAGTTACCTTTGTGTGTGTGATTGTGCGATCTCGGAGTTAGTATATATAAGTAGGGGGAGGTGTTGCGGTGTGTGAATGCATAGATGTAAGTGTAGGTAAGTACATACGAGTGTGTTGGTTAGGGGCTTTAGTGTATGTTCGATTCGCAGCTAGAGCGTCTTTTGTGTGGAGACATGCATGAATGGGTGTACCTTCGTTGAAGTTTGTGTATCAGGGCCGGCAACTCGGCACATAAAAATCTACTGCCAATCATTAGCGGACCTGAGTTCCGCTGTGGTGACCTCTAACCGGGAAAAGCCGAAAGCCACAACAACAAAAAAGTGTGTGCTTTGGTGTGATGTGTGTGTCTGTGTGTGTGTGTGTGTGTGTGTGTGTGTGTGTGTGTGTGTGTGTGTGTGTGTGTGTGTGTGTGTGTGTGTGTGTGTGTGCGCGCGCATGGGGCTGTGAAATGTGTGTGTCTGAGTTACCTTTGTGTGTGTGATTGTGCAATCTCAGAGTTAGTATATAGTATATAAGTAGGGGGTGTGTGCGGGACGCAGCCCCCCACATGGGGGCTGCAGGAGGCCTTGCCCCCTGCTTGTCTGTAGTGTAGGATTATTTGTTTGTTTGAGGAGGAGATTGTGTGTATGTGTATATGTGTGGTGTATTTGCACTGTAGATTCGAGATTTTAAATTTCGCGGTTATGGGTTTTCGGTATTTAAAGATTTTGGCTATAGAATTTCGAAATATTGAAATTCGGGATTTCAGTATTTCGTGATTCTACAGTTAACCCACATATATATATATATATATATATATATATATATATATATATATATATATATATATATATTTATTTATTTATTTTATTTTTATTTTTATTTTACATTTGTTGACTGGGCTAGTCTGACTGGGTATATGTCCATTTTCAGCAGAGGCCCGAGGAGAAAAGCTCCACTATATATACTAGTAAATAACATAAAACAGCACATTAAGGAACAAATATAAAAATCAAAAAACTATTCCAACGTAGCATAGTGACAGTACAGAAGCAATTTAACAGGTAAAAAAATACAGCCAGGATTGCTAATCCCATATTCTTTGCAGAAGCAGGAATTGTAAAAGACAATAAAAATAATAACAAACAATAGAGTTTATACAATATTTACAGAATTAACAATTATGATAAACATTTGTGCCAGGCTATAGTTTTAAGAACCAGATTTGCACAGCAGGAAGCAACATACAGGTTTAAATAATAGATGAGATGACAGGTTGCAGTAATATATCTAGTGTAAAGAGAAAGTGATATTATACGAACAGTAATATCCAAGTGGCTGCTAGGTGAGCTACTGAGGAGGGGTAGTACTAGCGGGAGAGACAAGTAGAAGAGATGGATGCATAACAACAGGTAAGGGAGAGAACCATAATGAAAGCTGGATGCTGTGGTCAGTCAGGATTTGAGCAAGGGCAAAGCCAGAGTGATTTGTAGTAGTTCTTCAATTGGTTCTTGAAAACTTGTGATGAGCCTAAAGTAGTCAGTTCTGTGGGAAGTTTATTCCAGTACGAGCCAACAACATTTATGAACAGGGAGTCACCAGATTTATTGTGTGATTTGAGAGTAGCTACTAGCAGTTTGTTAGCTGAGTGAAGGGAAGTAAGATTCCTGTAAGGCCCAACAAGGTTGTTAAGTATGGGTGTATAAGTAGGGTAATGGAGAATTTTATGGGTGATAACTAATTGATGTAGAAGAATAAGATTTTGTAGTTCAAGCCAGCCAAGTATTTTGAGGTTAACACAATGATGGGTACGAAATTGGGAACCTGTGGCAAACCTGGCAATGCTGTGGTAGGATGTGGCAAGTTTCTGAAGGTTTGATTTTGATAGGTTGATATAGGATGGAGAGGCATACAATAATGTAGAGATGAGCTGAGTTTGTGCTAGAGACACCCTGGTAGTTGCTGTAAGAAAGGGCTTAAGTCTATAGAGGGCACCTATCTGTTTATTAACAGCTTTGATGGTTAGGTCAATGTGGGAATCAAAGTTTAGTTGATTATCTATTGTAAAACCTAGTAGTTTAGTGGAACAATCAGGTGTAATGATAGTGCCATTGCCAGAGACAATAGAAAAGGAGAAAGGGGCAGATTTAAGGGTTGGAGAAAAAAGTAATAATTTGTTTTTTTGGGGGGATTAAGGAGGAGACAGATATGTTGGAACCAGTTTTCTGCTGCTGTAAAGACTTTCTGGGTGGAAAATGAAGTTCAGCTGGAGATACAGCAGAGCAGATGAGTGTTGAATCATCTGCATACTGAATGCATGAGGGTGTTGGGAGTGAAGTAGATAGGTTATTTATAAATATGGAGAAGAGAAGGGGACCTAAGATGGATCCTTGGGGGACCCCGATAGTGACTGGGAGTTGAGAGGATAAATGGCTGTCCCAAAGGACTGCTTGTTTCCTGTCTTTCAAATATGAGTTAAACCAGCGCAATGCCAAAGAGTCAAGGGGAAGAGATTTCAAAGTGTCTAGCAGAAGCTGATGGTTCACCATATCAAAGGCTTTAGAGAGGTTGAGAAATAAAGCAGAGGAGAATAGGTTGTTATTGTGATTTTTGTTGATAGTCTGTAAAGGAGAGAAGAGCAGTGGAAGTGCTCTATGGAAAGGTCTAAAACCATGTTGGGAGTCTGCCAGTAGGTTATTATGAAGAAGATGATTTAAAAGTTGATGGTGTATACAACGTTCCATAATTTTAGATAGTGGTGATAGTAAGGCTATAGGACGGAAATTAGAAAGTTCATTAGTGTTTCCTCCTTTATGCAGTGGAATGATATGGGAGACTTTCCAGGGGGAAGGAATAGTAGATTTGGTTATTGTTCTGTTAATTAAGATGGAGACTGGGTATGCTAGTACTTCTGCTGCTAGCTGCAGATATTCAGCTGGTAGTTGGTCGGCTGAAGGAGTACATGGTTTCAGTTTTGAAAGTAGCTTACGAATATAGGTTGTGGAGACTGTACTAAATGTCAGAGTGGGGGTGTTGTTATGAGGAGAGTTATTTTGAAGGGATGTGGGAGGAACCATGGTCTTTGCTAGAGAGGTGACTGTTTCAGAAAAGAAGTTGTTGAATGTATTGGCTATTATGTTAGGCGGGGTCTGAGCTAAGTTAGCTGGAGTAGGTGTTTTGGAATTCCCTGGATGGAGCAGTTTATTGATTCCTGACCAGAATTTTTGGGGGTTATGATTTTGATTTTCTTGATATTGGAGGTAATTTTTTTTTTTTTATCAAGAAGGGTGAGTTTTTTGTAGTATTTCTAAGGTATTTGAAGTTTTGATGGTCAGTTGGGTTTTTAGTAGTTCTCCATTTTGTCCATAGTTTGTTCCTTAATAGCATTGCTTGCTTGGTTTCTTTAGAAATCCAAGGAGCAGCTTTGGATCCTGTTCTAATTAAGCGAGAGGGGGCGTGAAGAATTTTGGAGGAATGTGTTGTTGAAATGGGTAACTGCCTCATCAAGTGGGAGGTGTTTTAGAGCTGACCAGTTACATCCTTTGAGTTCATCTAGGAAGTTTTGAAGGATGAAGTTTTTTTTGTTACATATAGTATGATAGCTAGCCTGTTTGTGATTATTATTTTTTTGTTTAGTGATATAGGTGAGAACATGGTCACTGATATTGTCAGGGAGTATTCCAGTTTTATATGAGAGGAGATTATTGTTGACCAGTATCCAGTCCAAGATGGCCTGTTTATTGGTGGATTTGTGAATCCTAGTTGGGGAGATTATGATTTGTTGAAAAGTAAAGAGGTTTAGGTGATAGTTGGGTTTGGGTGATATGCAGGAGTTCCAATCAATATTGAAGTCCCCTAGGATTATGGTTTCTTGAGGAAAGGTAGTGGAGAGCCAGCTAAGGATGTTTTCAAGTGTATTTAAGTTATTGCCAGGAGGGATATAGGAACATATTATGTATATGGCTTTGTTTTTATTTACTTGGAATTTGCTACAGATTATTTCAGCATTGGCAGGGGAAGGAGGCAGGGAGTCAATAGAGGCCCCCTACAGTTCAGATTTATAAAGTAACGCAACTCTCCCACCATTTTTGTTTAGACGATCCTGCTTTAAAATGCTGTAGCCAGGAGGAATAAGTTCATTGTCCTTGTTGCCTGGTTTAAGCCAGGTTTCAGTATAACAGAGGATATCAAATGAGTAGAGGTCAATTAAGACATGGAGCTGTGTGATTTTATTGTTAATGCTACGAATATTTAGGTGTGCTATGGAAAGGGAGTTAGAAGAGAAAGGTGACCTTTGATTGTTAGTAGTTTGGTCTAAGAGGGTGTGGGAAAGGGAATTTTCAGGGCCAGGGTTGGGGTGAATGTCTCCATGTAACAGTAAGAGTGTTTGTGGAAGTGGAAATATTTTTGAGTTTTTATAGGGTATTAGGTAGAGCTTTCTAGTTGTGTGATACCTGTTGTGGAGTATTCTGTGATAGTGAGGGGGAAGGTAAGGGCAGGATGACAGGAGGTTAATATAGGTTTGTTCAGCTAGAGGAAGGACAGAGTTTGTGTGTTTAGCTAAACTAGGAGATCTGCTAAGGGTATTTGTATTCGTAGGAAGTAAGGGCATAGTATATAAGAAGGATATTCAGGGGTAGCAGTAAGTAAAGTAGCTTAAAAGTCAAGGTCATATTGAGTTTGTTAAGCTTAGCAAGATTGATAATTAGTAGTACTAGGTTGGTAGGGAGTGGGGTGTGGCACTAAGATAGGAGTGGAGTGTTGGAAAGTGTGAACGAGGTAGTAAATATGACAGGATGTGAGTAGGTTGGGGGTGTGGCTGTACAAGTATAAGGTTAGGGCCACTAGGGGTGGGTGTGAATTGGGGGTAGGGTAGGGGAGCAGAGTGAGCCCGCAGGGCGAACGGAGCGGGAAAAGCCAGAGAGGGGACCAAGGCAGAAAACAATCAGTGAGATATAAAAGAAGCACTGGGTACAAGTGCAAGGTAGGAGTGGACTATAAGGTTAGGTACAAAGAGGAATATAGGTTGATAGGGAGTGATAAAATAATTATTTGGAAGCTAAGTGAGGCAGTGATATTAGGTGCAGTAGAAAAAAAGAAAGGGGGTTAAGACCAGTACTACAGCAGGAAAACAATAAAACAAACCTTTAGTATGAGGTTAGGGAGTATATAGTTTCTAGTGAATAGGGTGCCAACCTAATGGCCATATTCAGAAATAACAGGAGACAGAGCAAGAGAAAGGGCTCACTACTGGGATATGGCGAGGTAGAGGTGAGAGTTATCCTAAAGGACAAAAAGAGGTAGAAGGAGGGTAAATGAGGGTCACTTAACTGCTACTGGAGGGGGGTTGACTGCTGGTTACCTTGGGAGGGAAGTTAAATAACCTGGAGTAATATAAGTTAAAAATACATTGGCAGGACATACTTTCAAATAAAGGTCTATTCAGGGTAGAAAGTCTTAGAGGGCAGGACGAACAAATCCTATTCAGGACTCTGTTCCTTGACTTTGATTCCACGGGGCCTCCTAAGAATGGATAAAGGCGGGAGTTCAGGTACTCAGGGGTGGTAAAATATAAGGTAGAGAGAGAAAACAAAAATAAGTAAGTTCAACAGACAAAGGGTGCAGATAAGAGACAACCAAACATAATACTTTAGATTCTAACTCCAAAGACAGAACAAATGACTGACCCGTTACCACAGTGTAAAGCAGGCACACTAGAGAAGGATTAATACAGAGCAGCAACATACAATCAGATATAATTAGATACAATAATGATAAGTGAGCAAATTATTCCCTCTATTCAGCTATTTGATCCTGTAGGCCTTACGCTTCATAGCAGGAATACCTAGACTATGCAGTTACAGCAAAATAAACAATTAAGCAATAATAATTTATGTATATATATATATATATATATATATATATATATATATATATATATATATATATATATATATCAATGTTTTGAAACTTTGACCACTTTTAATTGAGATCACAGTACAGAGGACAATGTGAGATTTATTGTTCTCCTCAATGTAGTGTGATTTCAGAGTTGGTACATTTAAGTTGCAGGAGGTGTGAGGGTTCCCCCCCCTGCAAAAATGTAGAAGCAAGGTTTTCTTTTTTATTTGGGCATTTTTTTTTCTAAGTTTCAAAACTTCGATCATATGGTCTTGGCCATATGATTTTCTAAGTTTTGAAAGTTTGATCAAACAAAGTAAACCCATATTATATATATATATATATATATATATATATATATATATATATATATATATATATATATATATAAATATATATATATGTGTGTGTGTGTGTGTATATATATATATATATATATATATATATATATAGATACATACAAACACACACACGCACACATACATGCGCACACACATGCACACACACAAATACACACACACATACACACACACACACACACACACACACACACACACACACACACACACATAAAAAAGGGGTGAAAGTCTATGTAATACATATAGATAGTTGTGTTAAGTAAAGTTATGTGTCTCAACATGTACTCACCAAAAATTATTATTTTAAAGATATTTTGCCTGTTTCTGTTATTAAAGGACTTCCTCAGATCACATTATGCTAGCATGTATCAACATGGTAAGTGCCACTCAAGCAGGGGCATTTCTCCAGTATTTATTTTGTTTATTTTTTTTTGTAGTAGAGAAATAGTTTCTTTAAAATATGTTGACTGAATACAGAAAAAAACTGAAAAGTAAGACAAACTGTGAGAAAAAGGAAGAAAAAAGTGATCTGTATGATGTATGTAGACCAGGATGGGGGTACTGAGTGCTGGTGGAGGGGAGCTGTGGAGCCCTTTTGCCTAGGGCATCAGTTGACCAAAGGCCGGCCCTACTACTGATCAGATGGACTATAATGATTCAAACTGATATTAATTAATCCTCAGATACTAGTAAGAGAGTTGTAATTGAAATAAAAGGAAAAATCAAAAGTATAACAAAAACTACATATATATAAATAATAAAATATACAATTAATCATCTAGTATTAAAGATAAAAAATGAAAATTAAACTCAAGCTTGGACATGAACCATTATGGCTATTAAAAAAATTGTGTTATTAAGGTTTATGTCGAATTTGCAATTCAAGTTCTTTTTTCTCTAGCTTTTCATTCAGATTGCCTTGTACTAGTCCCAAAATGATTCGCTCAATGACACGAAAAAGAAAGTTCTTATAGTTTATGCAGACCAGAGCATGTCTAGATATTGGAATATTGAAGTCCTTAACCCTGATATCTGAGAGGTGTTTGGTCACTTATTCTGAGAGGTCTAATAGTTTTTCCTATGTAGGATACTTTGCATTTAGTGCAGCTTTCCTGATATATCACAAAGTTACTAATGCAGTCACATCTGTCAGTGCAGACATATTTCTTTTTTTTTTTGTGTTTGAAGATATAACATAGTTCTTGGCACACAAATACACACCATCTGCAGCCTGGGGGTTGCAGGGAAAGTTTCCCACCTGTACCTTTGTGTATGCATTATTTATTTTTATTTTTCTATCCGTCTTCTAATATTTCTTCCTTTTTGATTAATGAATGATGGTTGAGGTCCCAGAATCTGACTAATTGGATGGATTTCCTCTTATGATGCTTCAGTTTTTAACCGTTTTTCTTTTTATTATATGCGAATCCTTGGAATATATTAGAATCACACTTCTTTTATGTTTGTCACTTCCTTCATTGATACTTGATTGCATGGCATGTGACTGTTTCATTATAAGGGTGTTCACCAGAGCTGGATCACTAGTTTGTTTGCAGAATTTTATCTGACACAGTATGTTGGCCACCGAATTCTGATCAAATCCTCTTTTCAGAAAATCTTGCTGCAGTTGATCTAGGTTGGTGAGGAAACTGTTCCATCTCTCCAGAACTTCTGGCTACGTTCATTCCCTGTAATTTGTGATTTTGGGATGCATACCATTAGCATGTAGAAGTAGATTCACTGGTGTCGATATTCTGCACATCATTCTTAATCTTCTCCTCTTTTTGTCCTTATAGATGATGATGTCCAGGAATTCCATCTTATCGTAACTATACTGGTCAGTGAAGTGTAAAAGGTCTTTGTTCTTTTTATTGTAGAAGAAAAAGCTGCACATCTTATCCAGGGAGCTGCTCCATGTGATAAAGATATCATCAATAAAACAATAGCAACAATCAATGTATTGATAGAATTCTGAGGAAAAGATTGTGTCTGTTCCCATTTGGCCAAGGCTATATTGGCTAGGCTGGTGGGCTACCCCCCCCCCTGTTTTTTTTTGTACAGTTTTTGATTGAAGTGAAAGTAGTTATTGGTGAGTATGATTTCCAGTGTATTTCCAAAAGATTTAATTTATTAATGGTTGCTGCCAGTCCTTGAGCCCATGTACTCTTTCACAGCATCAATACAGTAGTTATGGGGAAGAACAGTGTATAGGGTTTCCACATAAATCATGACAAGTATCATCTCTGGATGTATTTTTACTTTTCTGATTTTTTTCAAAATCGAGTCCAAAATGAAGGAGGGAGCACTGCTAGCAAGGTCTTTAAGCCTGAATCCCATATAAATGGGTAAAGGATCAGTGATCGAACAACAGCCTGCAACCACTGGGTGATAAGGAGGGTCATCCACATTTTTATGAGGTTTTGGGATGCTAAACATTTTGCAGTATCCCAGGGACAGATAGATGCAAGATTATTTGCAGTAGGATGAGGGATATAAGAATCCAGTCTTAATTTGTGTTGGCATTCTTTCAACTGCTTTCTTTTGGTTTGATTAGAAATCTGCATCACTGTAGCTGCAGAGTTTTCAGAATGTTACTATGTGATGCCAGACTATGTTTTCTGATCTTCTACAAAATTTGGGCCACGATTTACAGTCTCTGAGGAGAGTGCCAGAGAAATGCACTGAAAAATGAGATGATCTGTGATTAGCTAGACAGTGTTGCAGCTAGTAAGCCATCTCTACAAGGCAAAAATTAAAATGAATAGCTACTACACAGCTGTAATTGGACATTTATCCATTTATCTGGTGTCAGTTTTAAATGTAAGACATTCTGTGATCACTAACATGCAATTCCTGTGATGTGAGGTAAAGACTGAGACTTTTATATTTGAGAGGTGCATTCTTGCCGAGATATACAATGATACTGATGCATATATGTATATATGTATATATATATGTATATATATATCTATATACCTATATATAATATATATATATATATATATATATATATATATATATATATATATATATATATACACAAACACACACACACACACACACACACACACACACACACACACACACACACACACACACACACACACACACAGATATTATAGATACAGATATGTGCATGTGTGTGTGTGTGTGTGTGTGTGTGTGTGTGTGTGTGTGTGTGTGTTTGTGTGTGTGAATATGAATTATGTATAAATGTAAAGGTACAGGTCCAAAATACTTCTGGTCACCCTAATTACACTGAACCCAGCAGGCCACAGCTGGGATGAACAGAAATTGTGGAGAAAGGGAAAAGACCACCTACATCAAAACTCTGTCACGCTTGCCGTCTGCAAGATTGTGATTGCAGACATTGTGAAAATGTACTGCAAAATGTTATTGCCTACATGGACAATACTGGATATGACAAAACTGACTGAGAAAAGTGCTGATACGAATAAAGCTTTTTTGAGAAAAACTACCCGAGAAGAAGCATTCTTTAAACTTGATTTTTATACTTTTATTTATTACAACTCATTAGTTCACTTACCAAGTGACCTAATACCATCAGGGGATTAAACAATCTCAGAACCCTTCTCTGCTCACAAGCTAATCACTATATAAATATAAATCCAGACACATGCTCGACTAGCATATGTCTGAATCACAAAACATCGAACGCACATACACGAAAGCGCTTAACATCAAAAAGCGCTTCCGTGTATGTGTGCCTGTTTCGTAGATTGGACTACAGTGCAGGTAAGGGAAAATTCCCTTTTCCCCACTGTAGTGTGATTTCAGAGTGAGAATATTAAAGTAGGGGGGTGTAGGGGGCACAGCCCCCATGTGCGGGTGCAGAGGGGGTGAAGTCCCCCTGCAGAAACGTAGATTTTTTTTTTGAACTACACATACAAGGAAGCGCTTTTCAATGTTAAGCGCTTTGTGTATGTGTGTTTGATGTTTTGTGATTCAGACACATGCTAGTTGAGCATGTGTCCTAGACCCATATATATATATATATATATATATATATATATATATATATATATATATGCATGCACCCATAACTGCAGCCTGAAAATTGTAGCTGAGCAGCAGTGTATGTCTCCTTAATTTAACTGTGAACCTAGCCATGTACTACTATATGTTAAAGAAGCCTCTTAGTCTGCACACATCTTGGTTGATAGCTACCTCTTGAACTCACCAATATTCCTGTCCTATCATTATGCATTTTTGATAACTATTCTACCAGACTAACAGGGCATTTGTATTTCTTAGCCTAAGGAGTTCTGCTTTTCTATTTTAAAGATAATGGCAGCATTAATCTGACCTCTGCACCACTGATATCTTACCTGCTATAGGAGAAATGGCTGATTGTTTTTTCTGAACATGCTGTCCACTGCTTCATTGCTCAACCCACTCAGTTCGCCCTTCGGGCTCACTCCGCTCCCCTACCCCACCCAAAATTCCCACCCCTCCCCCCTACTCTTACATTAATACTTAACATAGGCCACACCTACATTTCATCCAACAATCAAACCCACTCCCTCTCACTGCTCCGTTTCAGACAACCACTCACTTTCCCTTCACATCTCCTCCCAACCAACAAAATATTTACTACAACCATTCACAAAACACATACAAAACACCTCCCAATTATGACACCCCTTAGATTAACTGCACTCCTCCTTACTTCCTATTCTCTTCTGCACCTTTTATACAACATCTCCTCATACGAGACCCCCTGAAAGACACTATTCCTCCTTCATTTCATACCTTAACATTTTTACCATCTCATAATATACGACTAGTACATATTACTCCTACCCTCTTCCACACCATTAACACAGACTTTCACACACCCAAATTCCTTCCACATTGTACTAATTCTGCAAGCTCCCTGAAATTCTCTAAACTCCCATACAAACTCTCTAAATTCCTTTATCACTTAACAAGATAATTAAAACTTGCAGGTGACATTCATCCCGATCCAGGTCCCACATGTACCTATGAATCACTTCCCAACACACCTCAACCCAAACTTACACTACTTCATCAAAGAAACAAATCATCCCTCCTCCTCCTCAACATAAATGTAAGAAGCATAGCCAATAAAACCCATAATCTACACACTGTACTGTCTTACTATTCCCCTGATATAGTCACCTTAACAGAAATATGACTCAAACCATACATCAATAATAATGAAATCACTCCCCCTGGCTACAATATCGTATGGAAAGATAGAATAAACAAAAAAGGAGGTGGCGTTGCTATCTTATGTAAAGAACACCTATCACTTAACATCCTCAACACCACCATCCCAGACTCAGCTAATGCTGAACCACTATTAACCATGCTAAAAATTAACTCCAGAAAACACCTAAATATAACAGGTGGTTACATTCCACCTGGCAATAACATTGCCCTTCTGGAAAACATACTTCAGTGGTGTACCACATCTCTTCCCCAAGATACCATGCTATTCAGAGACTTTAACACTGATTGGCTTTTGTGTTGCTCTCTCACTCCCACCACGTACATCAACATGTTTGATTTTGCCCAAGTCATCATATCTGCCACCAGGACTGACAAAACCTCCATGCATGAATTCTTACTAGACTGGATTCTAGTTAATTCTCCCCACTTAATATTCCACTCAGGCTGCCTCCCAGATAATCTGAGTGACCATTGCCCAACTTTTCTCTTAAGAGAATGCAGTCATCCAACACATCAAACCACCTTCTATAAAATTAGAAACACAAAAAACTTTCATCCTAACAATGTTATCTCTGCACTTAAAAATTGCTCCTGGGAACACCTCAAACAAATACCCTTGGAAGATGCAGTCCTCTCCTTCAGTAACATCTTCCTTGATATTCTCAGCACCCATGCCCCTCCTAGAAACATTAGAATCAAAGCCAATTACGCGCCCTGGATAAACAAAGAAACCGGATCCATACTCAAGGCTAGGGACAAGGCCTGGGTACAGTTCCATAAAAACAAAACCATCACTACTAAGCAGGCTAGGGACACGGCCTGGTTGTTGTTCCATAAAAACAAAACCATCACTACTAAGTAGGCTAGGGACAAGGCCTGGTTGTTGTTCCATAAAAACAAAACCATCACTACTAAGCAGGCTAGGAACAAGGCCTGGTTGTTGTTCTATAAAAACAAAACCATCACTACTAAGTGGGCTAGGGACAAGGCCTGGGTACAGTTCCATAAAAACAAAACCATCACTACTAAGCAGGCTAGGGACATGGCCTGGTTGTTGTTGCATAAAAACAAAACCATCACTACTAAGTGGGCTAGGGACAAGGCCTGGGTACAGTTCCATAAAAACAAAACCATCACTACTAAGCAGGCTAGGGACAAGGCCTGGTTGTTGTTCCATAAAAACAAAACCATCACTACTAAGTAGGCTAGGGACAAGGCCTGGTTGTTGTTCCATAAAAACAAAACCATCACTACTAAGCAGGCTAGGAACAAGGCCTGGTTGTTGTTCTATAAAAACAAAACCATCACTACTAAGCAGGCCTGGGACAAGGCCTGGTTGTTGTTCTATAAAAACGAAACCATCACTACTAAGCAGCATTTCCTTGAACTTAGAAACAAAGCTAAAAAATCCACTAAAGCTGACAAATCCAGCTACTACTACAACATCCAAATCCAAACATCAAAATAACCCCCAAAACTTCTGGGCTGCTGTTAACAATCTACTGCAACCTGGTAAAACTACTACCCCCACTCCAGCAACAGCTAACACCTGTGTGAATATTGCCACCCAATTTAACACATTTCACAGAATCCATTCAAACCCTAGCCAACAACTAAACTAAGTCTAACCCTACCCCCCTCTAAACCAAACCAAAATACTTCCCCACAAAACAACTCAAAGCATTTTAAGTTAACGCCAGTCCCAACCCATTATATGAAAAAAATACTGAAAAAAAACTAAAGCCAACCACTTTAGCTGCTGACAAGCTACCTGCACATTTTCTACAAACTGCCTCAGATGCTATCTCCTACCCAATAACCATACTTGTAAATAGATCACTAACTGAATCCTATGTC
The DNA here is from genome assembly GCF_019279795.1 of Protopterus annectens. NCBI lineage: Eukaryota > Metazoa > Chordata > Ceratodontiformes > Protopteridae > Protopterus > Protopterus annectens. Next base: position 697,863,251 of record NC_056736.1, read on the forward strand.
CCCAATATATGGACAATATCACACATTCTGCCCCTCCATAAAGGTGGTACCTCCTGTGAACTTGCTTTCACCCTATTGCCATCCTTCCCCCCCTGTCTAAAATCCTGGAAAGAGTAGTTCACTCCTAACTGACAGAATACCTGCTATCTCACAATCTCCTATCCCATACACAGCATGGCTTTCATCCTGCACATAGCACCTCAATTGTGCTACTATCCTTCACAAACTTTGTTAATTAGTACAGAAATAACTCCAAAATTGTATCAGCCATTTTCCTAGTCCTGTCAAAGGCCTTTGACATGGTCAACCATTCTAAACTTATTAATGTCCTTACCTCCCATAACCTTAGCAATACTGCCATCACCTGGTTTCAAAGCTACTTAACTGATAGACAGCAAGTTGTCCATTGGCAACCGTCCCTCTCACCCCTCCTACCAGTCACTGTACGGGCACTACAAGGTTCCATCCTTGGACCCCTACTATTCTCTCTTTATATCAACCAACTTCACTCTGCCACTACACATGCCAATATAATTCAATATGCTGATGACTCTTCCGTGATTTGCTCTGCCTCCTCTCTCAATAACCTTCAATCTATCACCCAAGACTCCTTCCTGTCTGTTGAAACTTGGTTAACCAACTCCCAACTTATACTAAATCCCAGTAAAACAAAATGTATGCTCTTCTATCCCTTTAGAAACACTTCTTCCTCTTCAACCTTCCACATCTTCCCAAAAAACAAAACCATGATCACTCCTACTCCCGATACCAAACTGCTTGGGGTTATAATTGACAATATCCTGAAATTTGATCTCCATATAGACCAAACCATCAAAAAAGTTCACAAGAAACTTGGCCTCCTGTATAGAAATAAACAATTTCTAAAAAGCAGTATTAAAAAGACAATAGCCAGGACACACTTTCTATCAAGACTCCTCTATGCATCCCTATTCTTAGAAACCTCCGCAAAACTGACCTTGCCAAACTTGAAACCTGCTACAATAAAATTTCAAAATGTGCTACCAATACTTCCTAGAAGTCACATTACTGCTTATCACTCAGACAACTTGATTGGTTAGAACTCCCTTTGCTCCTTCAATTTTATCAACTAAATGTAACTCATAAAATTCTCCACCATCCAGATAAGACCCCTGCTTTACAAATATTTTATTCAACCATACTCTGCCTCTAGATCCCTTCGCTCCAACAATAAACTTCTTCTCCAAGTCACCAAAGCAAATAACATAGCAGGTGACTCTACTCCTACTGCAGTTCCAAACTTTGGAACTGCTTGCCAAATTCACTTGTTACTGCTCCCTCATCTACACAGTTTAAAATGCTTCTAAAAACCCACCATGCTAACTCCTGGCTCTGCTCCTGTTACACCCCAAGGTAAGTCCCCTCCCTTATCCCTTTGCTCCTTAATCCCTCTTCTCTCCCTTCATCCTTCACTATATTTCACCACTTCAGAAAACCTGAATTTTCATTTCTTCCAGTAAACCATTATCTGAGGCACCCTTACTTTTTAACTTGGGCACTCAATTTGAATTGTTGTCTCTACTAATTGCTTTGTACATTGTTCATAACTGCAATTCACATTATGCTCCTGCTATAGTTCGCATTATTTCAATTATTATACTAAGGTCATGCAATTTTTTGCTGTACTTATAAGTTTCAATTATGTTATTTCTTAACATATAATGTTATTCTTATTGTATTATCTCCCTGGGCCTCCAGTGAAAAAGGATTCTTGTCCAGCTGGACTTTCCCAATAAACAAATGTAAAAAAAAAAAAAAAAAAAAAAAAAAATATATAGATATATATCTATATCTATATATATATATATATATATATATATATATATATATATATATAGCTATATAAATATGTATAGGCATATACTTCAAAACATCAACTTACACATCGTTGAAACCCACAGACCACCACATCATGGAAACCTTAAAATATTTATTACCCAGAACTGCAAAGCCTCATCTGGGGAACTGAACCACTTAGCTACCCAGGACAAAAAAAAAAAAAACAATGCAGCAAGTAACACCCACCAGAGTGGGGAGCTTTGCCACCACACCTCCTAAATAAATATACAAACTCTGAGATTGCACTACAGTGGGGAAATGGCAAAGTTCACCACAGTTGCCAAGTGCTTCTTTTACCGGCGTTAGTTTTCGATGTTCCCATTTTTCTAAGGTTTCATCGATGTGGTCTCAATGAACTGGGTTTGGATGATGTGGTAATTCGATGTATCGAAGTAAACCCATATATATATATATATATATATATATATATATATACATATGGGTCTATGTATACACACATATATATATATATATATATATATATATATATATATATATATATATATAAATAAAGGCACACATATCTATGTGTATGAATATATATATAGATCTACTTTAGTATATCAAATTAACAGAAGAGTGAAATTTACTTAACCAAGATGAGAAGAATGAATATATATATATATATATATATATATATATATATATATATATATATATGGGTCTGCTATACATGGTCAACATTTGATCATATGATCGACATTCAAAATGTCAACCTTGAAATAAAAAAAAAAAAAAACGCAACAACTTACCTTTACACTCCTAGCAGGGGGGCTATGCCCCCCATGGCTCCACTACCCCCCCAACATAAATATGCCGAGATTGCACTACAGTGCGGAAGATGGAAATCTTTCCATTCCACACTATATGGAGATGCCAGTTCTGCATGGTCGACATTTCGAATGTCGATCATATGTTCTTGGCCATATGGTCTTCGACATTCTGAAATGTTGGGGACCTATATATATATATATATATATATATATATATATATATATATATATATATATAAATATATGTCTTCCCAGATTTACAAGCCCACTTTTTACCAAAAGTGTCACTCACATGTGCCATAATTAATGCTTAATGCTAAAAGTATAAGAACAAACTTGCCCAAATTAGCTGCCTCCTCTATACACACTCACCTGACTTATATTTCATCTTCAAATTTTGGTTCAAATATGGCCAGGTGGTGGGACTCCTCTAATGTGAAAACACCATGAAACATCTGTAGAATTGCAGAGGTCTGTGCTATTTCTGTCAATTAGCCTCACTGGCTAATCACAGAAAAAAATCCTGTTCTTAATGACAACACAATTTTTTTTTCTGGCTGTAGCTTAACTACTGTTTATATCCTCCATCAAAAAATATACTGGGTTGGAATTCAGGCCAAGACCTTATGCAATTCATCAAAGACTTCACTGGTCCTAACCTGCTTTATAGTCATCACGCTTTACCAGGTTTAGTGATAAACAACAATTTGCAAAACATCAGTGTTACCAGGCTTACTAATAAATAACCAATTCTCAAAACATCAATGTTCTTCCACCCTCCTCAGTGACCACAGTTTCATTACCTTGAACACCACCAGCCTTCTACTGAAATTTTCTCCAGCTCTTGTGTCATTCAAAACCAAATCTCAAAATAATATCATGAAACTAAAATCATACCTTTCAGTTCTAGACTGGCCAACCATTCCCTCCTGACAATCCCAAAATGATGTCAGAGAAAACATGCCATCTTACAAACTCTCCAAAACAAATTCTTTACACTAATCACAACGTGGTTTAAAAACAAATCACCTCAGTGGATTTTAAAAGAACTTAAGCAGCTATTGAAATCATGATATGAATACTGACATATTTAAAAGAAAAGTTCCTCAACAGTCTTCTCAACTTGATTTACCATCCTGCAGGACCTTGAAAAGTAAGATATTTATAGGTGCAAAGCAAATGCTATCAGAGCCAAGCAATTCTTCTCACAAAACCTCCTAAACGACATCTGTCAAGTTTACCTTCTGACCACCCATAACGCTCCTTCTTAGAACTCAGCTCTGAACTACACTCAGTGACTGTAAAGGACACTTTTCATTATCTTACTTACTCTTCGAATTCAGCAGTCTGACATTTCTCCCCCACACATCTTCTTTAGCCATTCTTCCTTCACCAGCTTCTGTCCTCTATCTCGCACACTTCTACTTCAAGCAAATCATTACCAAAGAAGTACAAACCCCTCTGAAAACTTTCATACAGATGCACCTGCTGGAACAGTTAATTTTTCTCCATTGTTCTTTTATTGCAAAGAATTTATCATCACAGTCTCACTTCAATACAGCCACTACCTCATCTCTAATATTATGCCCCAACATATGGAAGTCAGCAGTTATCAAGCCACTGAATAGAGAGTCTAAACTCACCAAAACCTGCTCACTTTTACCCAATATCAGTTCTGGGAGAGCTGGGTAAAATACTGGAAAAAATAATATATAAACTAAAAATGTGCTTGCAACAATATTGTCTCCAATAACTTAAGCAACACAAGGTTTGGTCTAGGAGAAGCTCTCTAGACTCTCACGGATGCAACATTTCTAACCCATGGGCAAATGTAATCTCATTGGGCTGCCTTTCCTGCTTTTAATTCAGCATTTAGTCTTATTACTCCTTTCTCAATGAATTAAAATAGACATCAGTCTATAAACTACTCCATGGTTTAAAGATTTCCTATTCATGAAAACTTTTAAAGTTAAAATGGGGATACATACTTGACAGAAGCTTTCATCAAAGCAGATGTCATGCAAGTCTCCATTTTGGCACAACTTTTTTCTAGCTTCATAAACAAAATTCTATCTGGTCTTCACAGTTTCCCCATATTATTATCTGTTGATGATATACCACTGTAGAATACCTAATTCCTATTCCATAACTTAACACCCCAGTGCAAAGACCCCCCTTCCCACTTTGCTAATACCTATTAACCCTCTCCCTAACCCATGTCCCTTACCTTTAAAAACCCCTTTCAGTAACACTGACACTTTCCAGACAAATTTGAGCTGAAAGTGCCCTGGGGATTTGATGGTCTGATCACAAAAGAAAACTGTTTCCTTTTGCAATTGTTTTTGCTTTTATGTTTTGAGTTGCATGATATGTTGAATTTTGGAATGCTGCCATTGATAGCTTTAGTTTCAATGCCTTTGTATTCTGATAATTCAACATATGCCCATATATATATATATATATATATATATATATATATATATATATATATATATATATATATTTATATATGGATCTACATTCAATGAATGAAAGTATGATCCAGCAAATTTTACTCACCCCATCTCCATCCACCAAAACTCCAGTTAAACGAAGCAACAAACTGCCAAATTCCTTTCACAGAGATAGGAACCACTTAAACATCATGGTGAAGTGTGCCCTCTCGCCGTCTAGTGCAATCTCGGAGTTGGTATATTTAACTAGGCGTGGGGGTGATGAGGTGAAGCCCCTCCCACTTTGGTGGGCTGAGTTGCTTTCCGTTGTGTTTTGTTTGCATGGTGGTCAAGTGGTCCCTTTCCCTATGAAAGGAATTCAGCAGTCCGTTGATTCATTTAACTGGAGATTCGGTGGATGAAGATCGTGTGAGTAAAATTCAGTGGATCGTACTTTCATTCATTGAAAGTGGATCCATATACACACACACACATATATATATATATATATATATATATATATATATATATATATATATTATTCACATGCACATATATCTATATATATCTATCTATGTATATATATATATATATATATATATATATATATATATATATATGTATATATATATATATACATATATATATATATCTACATATCTATATATATATCTATATATATATCTATATATATAGATATATATATATAGATATATATATCATATATATATATATATATATATATATATATATATATATATATATGTGTGTGTGTGTATATGTATGCACACACACACACAAACACACACACTCATATATAAATAGATAAATATTATGTTGTTTTGTTGTCAACCAAGCAACACATCAAACCTCTCTTGTCAATCACAGGTACTTGAAAATACAACTATTGAAAAAAAAATCTCAGACAATTTTTTTTCAAGGAGACAACCCCCTTTGCCTCCACACTCCCTACTAATTATATGTACCAAATCTGAGTTCACAATACAGTGGTTAAAGGATAAATTCCCTGATCTCTGCTGTACAACAATGTGTGGACATACAAAAAAGCCAATGTATGCTATTAGCTGATTTTTGATCATGATTTTTAATCATGCATACCAACTTTTTTCATTTCTACAAATTGAACTTTCTAAAGTTATGTATCCAATATATATACTTACACACACACACACACACACACACACACATATATATATATATATATATATATATATATATATATATATACAGAGTGAGAGAGAGAGAGAGATGAGTTGCATTTAGCTGTTTGAACTATCTGAGTGCTGAAAAGACCAGCAAAAGTGATAGAATGTTTCAAGATCACAAATTGCTGGACTGTTCATGTGCTCAATCACTGTACAGTGGGGATAGCTATTCTCCACTGCGGTGCTTTTTCTGATTTGGTATATATAAATAGCAGGGGCTGTAGGGGTACGGGGGCTCATACCCCCTGCAAAAAATGTTTTAAATAATAAATGAAAAAAAAATTCAACTAAACCTCAAACACAAAACAAAAAAAACAACTGTTTACAGGAGTATCCATTAACCATCAAGTCATTCAAGTTATTATATATTACATTAAATCTAAAATGCTGATATTTGTGCTTGTCAAGCAGATCTCTAAGTTTTGTTCATGCATTGTAGCAAGAGGTAATCCTGTTTGTTCTTGACTTAATTGTTATGATTTCCAGGGGACAGACTTCAGTTGGAATATTTATAAATTCTTTGAAGAAGGGTGTAGATTCATTCATCCAGTTCTGAGTTCTAACCTTTCTAGCTATAGATAGTATAGACCACAAAATGCAATAGTTAATTTTTTTAACCCATAGAGGAATAGGAGTGTTAAAAAGCATTAGGGATTTAGATAAAACAAATTTAGCTCCAAAAAAGCTTGCAAAAATAGATTAATGTTATTCCAATAAGGTGTTATGACAGTACAGTCAAAAATGTGTTGTCAATCTCCTTTAAGTTCTTGTTTACATCTGCAACAAACTTGTTTCAACTTGAACATTAATTCAAATTTATGTGGTGTGAAGAAAGATCTATGCAAAAATTTCCAAGTAAAGAGATTCCATCTAAGAGATGAAGTTGTATGTTTAGAAGATATTAGAATTATTTTTTTATCTTTTTCACTCGGAGGTCTAGTATTAATTTGGGTAAACTAGTTCCAATAATTGAAGCACCACACTGTAAAACAAACTTGTGGAGTGAGGTTTGTGGAGTGAGGTAGTTCTAATAATTCTCATGGCAACTTTTTGTTTCTCTCCTCACAACTCTATATAATCTGGATAAGAAACCCTGTCCCGTTGTGTTTTGTTGCAGTAAGAATATTAGATATTCAATATATTTTATATTAATGTTGGGATATGATTTATTATCCTTGGCTGCATTAACTTAATTTCCCCTTCTGCATGTTGTCTTCAGGATTGTACATCTAGCCACATGACTTTATCTAAATTATATTTGTTCTTAATATAATCAACAGAATGTAGCGTTTCATCTTTCATTAATTGAAACCAATATAACACATTTTTCTCTTTAAATGTGATCCTTGTTTCTAACTTTGAGGTGGAGATGTTATTTTGGATATACACCATAGGAAATATAAGGAAGATCCATGCTTTATATGCCAGGGTTCTATATATAAAATTTAAAAAAATGTTTACTATAGTAGAAATGAAATAGGAGTCATTTGTTTGGTGACTTTTTCCTATAACATAATCCTTTAATAACCAATGTAGGCTGTTATTTAGTATGAGGTAATTATTAGAATATCCATTACATTTAATGTCTGTAAAAAGATTTCCTAAAAACTTTTCCACTTAGCTGTGTAAGTGTTATTAATCCAAAGATATATTGTTTTCATAACTGATGATAATGAATATAATTCTAGATCTGGTAGCTCTATCCCTCCTGCTGCCCAGTCTGTCATATGATGGTTTAAATCAATTTTTGGTTTATGGGGGTACCAGATAAATCTCAAAATTAAAGTCTTAAATTCTTCAATAGAACTTTTTTCTGGGGGTAATGTTAGTGATTGCATAATATATAAGATTTCTGGTAAGACAATCATTTTGATTTCAGATAGCTTCTCTTCCATTGTGACGAAAATGTTATTGCATTTGTCTATTAGATTCTTTATATTGTTTATACTGTTAATATAATTATATTTTCTTATATCTTTAATGTTATCTTTTATAATTATTCCTAAATAATTTATTTTCTTCTCTTGGACAACATATCTAATTAATTTATTTTGATTCTATTCGTATTTGTATTTATAGGTAAAATTTTTGTTTTGTCATCATTAAATGTTAAACCAGATTTTCTTTGAAATACCTCCATTGCTAAGAAAACTGCAGATAAAGAATTATCATTGCCATTTAATGTCAGTAGGATGTCATTAGAAAACAGTTGAATTTTAGAGTTTAAATTCTGATTTATGCTAATGCTTTTTATATCTATATTTGATCTGAAAAGATTAGCAAATGGTTCCATAATTAGGGTAAAAAGCAGAAGTGAAAGAGGACATCCTAGTTTGGTTCCTTTCAAACTTTGTATAGAATCAGAAGTAAAAGTACATTTTTTTAACATATCGAAACAATCATAAAGAAGATTAATAAAATGTGTGAAATTTCTCAAGAAATCATATTCTTTTAAAACCAGTAAGTAATATTCCAGTTTACCAAATCAAAAGCACTATTAATATCAAGACTCCTTTATGTAAAGTTCTCTTTTATTTTATTTGGATTGTCAATTATTGTGATTATTCTATTGTCATAAGTATTTCTATTTAAGATGAAGCCAGTTGGATCTTCATCAGTCATGGAGTGTAGAATATATTTTAATCTATTAGCATGAATTGCTATGAAAAGTTTATAATCTGCATTTAAAAATGAAATTGGCTTGTATGAAGAGCATTCAGTAGGATCTTTGTCAAATTTTAAAACTGGAGAGATAAGGGTATATGTCCAGCTAAGTCCTTGACTAAAAAAAAAAAAAAAACTTGTGTAGTATTTCTGGGGCTTCTTTGGGTAACAGTTTATAAAGTTCAGATATAATCCCATCATTACTTGGTGGTTTACTAGGTTTCAGTTTAGAAATCTGAGTTTGAAGTTCACACATAGAGATTGGTTTGTGAATTAATTTCATTTGCCCATCAGATAGTTACCTTTTGTATTTTTTAATAAATATTTTAATTATTTCTTCTGGATCTATTAACATATTATTTTGATTGATTTTATTATACTAATCTCTTAATTCCTATAGAATGTCTTCTATTTCTGTTACTTTTCTTTTCTTCCTGTGTGAGTAGACTTTTTCTATGTGATTGGACTTACTGAGTAATTTTGTTTTGGTGGCTAAATTTCACATAGATTTTGAGTTAATAGAGAAGTTAATCATCTTAAACTTTTCAAGGTTGACTTTAGTTTTATGGTTTAAGATTCCAAGTATTTGTTGATTATCTTATTAATCTCTTCTGTGTTAATATTTTTATTTGTCTGATTTTCAAATTTTAACTAATCAAGTTTTTCTTGTATTTCATGTAATTTTTTGTCCCATTGTTTTTTTCTATTTGACAACCAATTAGTGACTGTACCAAAGAGATGTGTATTTTGTGCATCCCATAAATACATTTCTGAAGTATTTTCTATATTATAAATTTCTATAAAGGAAAAGATTTCTTCAATAAAAAAAGTCCTTAAATTCTTTTAAACAAGTTATACATGCTGATAATCTTCTGATTTTAACATTATTAGTATATTTCAAAAAACAGCTCAAAGGCAATTGCATTTTGATCTGAAAGCAGGCAGGTTACTGTTCTGACTTTGCCTAGTGTATCAGTCAGGTCATTAGAGACATAAACTCTGTCAGTTCTAGCTTTTGTTCCATGTCTATGGGAATAATGGGTAAAAAATAATGAACTGGGTTCTGAAAATTCATTTATGTCTCTAAGATGAAACAATTCAGTAAATTTTAGCAATGGCTTTGCAGATGCCTGTTTTAATTCATATTCAAGGTATCCAATACAAGTTAATAATAGTTAATATCCTCTTAGTGTACTTTATAGTTACAGTACAAAGCATACCTTTATCATCCTGATATGTTTCTATAACTGTAGGCATAGGCAGTGAATTTCTCCATAATATAGAGCCCCCCCACCCTTTTTGATTATATTGTAAACTGGATAATATAGTGTAGTTTTTAGGATTTAGCCTGTCTTTGCCTTCTGTTAATAAATGTGTTTCCAGTAAAAACTAACTTGAGAATTAAACAACTTTAAATGTTTGAGGACCTGTAGTATACTTATGTATCTATCTATCTATATCTATCTGTCTATCTATATATGGGTCTACTTTCAAATCTTGAAATACTGAAAGATTGACTTTCAGTATTTTGAGACAGAAATACTGAACATGCACTACAACAAAAAAATAAAACAAACAAATGTCACTATACTGAAAGTTCATAATACCAAATTTTCAGCTAGTGACGTTCAGTTTTTTTAATATACTCTCAATCACAAAATCAAGAACAACACCTGCCTGCCTACACCTTAGCAAAGCAACAAAACACACACACCAACAAAACCCACATAACCTATGTATAAACAGGGGGGGCAAGACCCCTGCACCCCCTACACCCCTGCTACATATATATAACAACTCCAAGGTTACACTATCACAAGAAACACAAAAAACCTACTGTTATACACCATACACTTACTTTGCACACTGTCAAACATACACGCGAAAAACACACATACTATACATTTACAAGACTCACTACCTTCAACACTAACACACACACACACACACACACACACACACACACACACACATACACACACACACCCACACACACGCACACACACACTCTCACCTATCTACCCCAACCTACTCCCAAAACTTCCCAAACAACTAAAAAATAATAAATCCCTAGCCAAAACCCTTAAACAGTTAAAACCTACCTTAATCTCTGTACACAACCACACATCATTTGCCATATCTAAATCCCAGACCACACTGCACCTTAAAGACAAAGCACACCACACAACAATCGCAGATTCAGTAAACTAACATTCGTTATTTTCGTCTTGCGATACTGAAAGTTGATCTCTTAGTATTTTGACATTTCAAAGGGACCCCTATATATATATATATATATATATATATATATATATATATATATATATATGTATATGCATACATTCACATTTTCTGTCACATTATTCCAAGGATAATTAATTATAATTATAGTTTTCAGATTTTAAACAAAGCACCACATTTAAGTTCTTAAGAGCAGAATAGAAAATTGTAGATTTAATATGCAGGGCAGCTATACTAAGAACTGTCACAGTTTAAGATAGTGATTTGTGCCTGAAGATGCCATATGTTGACTTGTACAGTTAATTCACTTTCATGGTGTACCAAGTTATTTATAGTCATTTTCATTTATGGGTGGATATATGACTATGCTTCATGGGTGGGAATGCAGTACATATTTAGAACATTACGTTAAAATAAAATTAAATACAATCCTTTTATACTTTACAGAAATGGCATTGCCTGTCAGTGAAACTTTAACATCCCCTCCAAATGTAGACTCCTATGATAAGACATACATGGCATGAAGATGAAAATGTGTACATGTTCTTATAACTAAAGTCTCCAGTTAAGTGGAGTCTCTATCTAAATGCTGTGACATATTTTCTAAAGCTTTCCCTATGAAATGTCAAACTGTTCTACAGTTAGGACATGTTTTGGTAAGGACTACAAGCAGACCACTATAAGCTTACTATATATATATATATATATATATATATATATATATATATATATATATATATTTAAGGTGATGGTAAGAATAAATGTGGTGAAGTATAAGGTTAGACAGCCAGGACAGAGAAAAAAAGGACAAATCTATCACATTTATACACTAGAGGCATGAAAAAAGTAGAGAATTCTGAGACCTTGCAAGATAAAGTTCATAGAGGAGAGACCAGAGTCTTTATTTAAAGTACAGTTAGATGAATCCTTGTCAAGAGTTCATAAGCAGGAAGTAAGAGACTTTCTTTTAAGAAATGAAGGAGTGTTTTCATTAATGCTAGAAGAACTAAACTGTGAGAACATGATATAGTGACAATGTCTGCAGTGAAGATTAGACGAAGACCTTACAAAGTACCATATATACGCATACAATTAATAAGAAAGAAAAGTTCAAAAATGTTGAAACCAGACTGTGGGTATAATCTGGGCTTATCAACAATGCCAGAGTGGAGTACTGTGTCAAATGCTTTGGCCAGATCAAGGTAGGCAGTCTGAACGATTTTGCCCTCATCCATTTTAGAAAACTGAATATAATATCAATGTTTGTTAGCTATCCTGTGCCCAGATAATAAAGACCCTAGGAAAAGCCAAATACCTTAAAATACTGGACTGGACAAAGGAATACTGTCAAATACCAGTACTGCCTCTGCCAAAGAACAAGCAGTCTTTGTAATCACTGGTGGTCTATTCCAGTACACAGAGTCACCCCTTGGCCTACATACAGCCTCAGTCACCTTTCAGAGTCTGATGGGTGAACTACTGAAAACTTACTTCATATCATATCTCTCAACTTCTTAGTGCAGGAAATCTGGACAAAACCTGACAAAATGTGGGGACAAAGGCCCAAAAATAGGGATATATTTTAAATATTGCTCTTATAAACTTAGAAAGTTGCTAGAGCAACAGGGTTTGATTTAACACACATTTTCTGAAGGCTTTTAAGTCTGAAGTTCAAATGTATGCCATTATTTAATGAATTCAATCCTTAGATCATCCCAGTGTTTTGCCAGAAAACCACAAATTTTAATAGGAACAGACCAAAAATATGAGTAAAAAATCTGGACATTCTGCAAAAATAGGGACATTTGAGAGGTATGCTTCTTATACACTGTGACACACCTGGATCACATGGTTATACAGCCAGACTACTGGGAGCCTTACCAAAATATCAACTGTGACAGAATCCAAAAACATGCAGGCTTGTCTGTAAGCAGTAAGAAAGTAAAATGGGCATGAGGAAAGCCAAGTACTTAGGATACCTTTTAAGAGCTAGTAAGACATAAATAGAAAACAAACAAGAAACCATAAAAAACTGACCTGTGCTGTGCTGTGCTGTGTTGTGCTCGCCAACAAGAAATAGGTGAAAGCTTTCTGTAGACTTGCTGGGTACTGTAGCAAATTTGTGTTGATTTGTGTGACCATTGCCTGTCCTTTGACAGATCTCACAACTCAGAAAATGCCTGTCAAGGAGCAATGGTCCCTTGTGACAGAGAGCATTTAATTAACTAAACACAATCCTACCTTGTGACCTTGTGTTACTGACTCCTGATTTTAGTCTATATATGCCAATGCATCAGAGGTAGGTCTCGGGTCACTGCTATCCAACATTTTCAAGATGAAGTACATTTTATGTAATGTATCAGAAAGCTGAGCAATGCAGAAAGAAGAAATGTCGCCACTGAAAGAGAATACCTAGCTATAAAGTTGGCCTTCTACACCCTGAAATGCTATTTATTTCACAGGCACTTCAATTTAGTAACCAAGCCCCACTGAAATGGCTAAGTAGAAAAACTGATGCCATTACAAAATGTGCCAGTGGGCACCAGCCAGTGAACCCTTTCCATATACAATGAGTCACATGCCTGGACTAGCCAACAGAAATGCTGATGGATTGTTGAAGGCCTATAAGACCTATAAACCATCATTGTGAGTCAAATTCCCTGATTTTATGGTGTGAATGGGTAGTTGTAATATGTTGACTCAAGTAAATGGTTATATTTCATTAAACGATACGATGCAGTATGGAGCATGGGAACATTACCACAATAGTTGTTCAGGCACTCTGTAGTAGCCAGTTAACAAGGCATTTATTACAAATTAATGATGTATAACAGGACATAGCCTGGAAGGCTGAAAGTCTATAACTTTGTTACTCAGCTGCCTAGAAGATCTGAGAGGTGTGGAGCATGATATTGTAACTAGGTTTACTTGGAAGGCTCATCTGGAATACAGGGCTGTGACTAGGGCCTGGTCAAGCTCCACAGCCTGTGACATTTAAAGCAAACCTATTTAATGGAGGGGATATCAGAGTCTGTACTATTGTTGATCTTTATGCTCAAGTCTGGCTCATCCTGCTCGCAATGCTCAGGCTAACTCTGCTCCCCTACCCTACCCCCATTCCCACTAACCCCCTTTCCTGTAATTTACATCTATCCAAACCATTCCCTCTCAACCATCAGCCAATTACAGACTTCCCCACCTGACACAACAAGCACCAATCCTCTTGCTTTAAATTTCTATCTAATTAATACAACTTCATCCACTGTCCCTCCCAATATATTCTACTCCCAGGTAATTCATACATCTCTCCTCATACACAGTTTCATCCTTCTCTCTCTCCCACACTTCTCATCACATTCCCATATACACTTACATTCAACTAGCTCACCTTCCCTATGACCTATTTAACCTCTCTTGGTACTATGCTACCCTTACTCTCTCTCTCCTCTTTCTAACTTATCATTCTACATCCTACCACACATACTGCATCACTAATTATCACTCCCCTACACGTCCTACATATCTTATCCATCATCACTCCTACTCACCTTTTCCCATCTCAGCACACCACTTCTACAGCTCTAACTCCCACGCATATGCTTATAAATACATCCAAACACACCACTCCTGCACTCTACTTACAAATATCACAGGCTTTTAACTAAAATCAAACACATCCCACTCCACTCTCTCACTCACATCACACTCCAGGCGGACATTCATCCCAACCCAGGCTCCACACAAATTGACCATCCCTGGTCACAATCTCCCCCTTCCTACTACCAACTCTCCAAATCAAAACCTCCTCAACCCTCCAAAAAAAAACCCACTTCCCAAATGCGGAACCTGTGACTTTCTAATAACCAACTTCATTCTCAGAAGCTTCACTAACAACATAACTGACTTCCACGCTGCCCTCACCCTTTACTCTACAGACATAGCTGTTATAAATGAAGCTTGGTTAAAGCCCCATATCAAAGATGAACAGATTCTAACCAAAGGTTATAGCATTATTAGACAAGACCGACTGAACAAATGTGGTGGAGGAATTGCTATCATGTTTAAAAACTCCCTCCACTCGTCCAACTGACCAGCCCTCCCCTGGACATGCACAACTGCGAAATAATAACCACTGACTGGTAATCAACTCCCACAAATCTTTAACCATCATCACTACCTATGTACCCCCTGGGTACAATCTCCCCATTACTGAACATCTACTTTCTTGGGCTTCCTCTTATTTTAATCAAGAAACAATAATATTAGATGATTTCAACCTAGACTGGCTTTTCTGCTCCTCCAAAACCCCTTCCAACTGTATTAACCTTTACAGTTTTGCATAAACCATTAACTCTCCCACACATATAGATAAACACACTAAAAAAAGAATCAATTTTAGATTGGATACTTACAAACAAGCATATCCTAAATTATCAAGTTGACTGCCTACCAGGCACACTTACTGACCACCCCCACCTTTCTACTTAGGAAACGGCTTCATGCAACCAATAACATCATATTTAAGAGCATCTGCTGTAAAAAGATCTTCTCCCCCACCATATTCAACACACTGCCGAACTATCAAGTATTTGGAGGAATGTTGTTTTAAAGTGTTGAATAACAAAGTGTAATTTGGAGGGTTTTTAATGGTGACCAATCACAATGCTGTAGCAGTGTGTTGAATATGGTGGGGAAGAAGTTCCTTTTACTGCAAATGCTCTTAAATATGATGTTATTGGCTGTATAAAGCTGTTATTAATGCCATCTCTAAGGCAAAAAAATACAGCCTCCATTAGATCTGACAACATCCCTGGCTATGTCCTATATGAACTCAGGCAAGAGCTCTCAGCACCACTAGGCACCTTATTCAACCAAAGCCTGTGCACTGGCTTCACCCAGACAGAATAGAGGACAGCCACTAACATCCCTCTGCACAAAGGTGGAGCGTCCACTGACCCAGGCAATTATAGGCCCATCAGCCTAACTAGCCTGATCTGCAAGACCATGGAACACATTATCATGGACCTTATAAACAAGGACATTGGCAACCTTCAAATGCTTGATCCCGCACAGTTTGGTTTTGTCAAAGGGAGATCATGCCTGTTAAACTTGGTTGCCTTCTTTTAAATAGTCACCGAAGCCATGGAGGAATTAGCAAGACAGTGCACACTGCTGACCTTGACCTAGCCAAAGCCTTCGGAATTATTCCCCACTTGGGCATAATAGATAAACTCTCTCAGCTAGGCATCAACCCATATGTTACCAGCTGGGTAGCTTACTGGCTCACTGATAGAACTCACTCAGTCAAAATGGGGGAAGCCATGTCTAGTAGTAGACTCATAAAAGTGGCGTACCCCAAGGTTCGGACTTGGGGCCGCTGCTGTTTGGGATATACTTTTCTGAGGTGCAAGCCAAAACCAGTGGTCTGTGGCTGACCACATTTGCAGATGACTGTAAGCTGGACACTGTCATAAATTTCCCTAGTGATATGAACATCCTCCAAGAGGGCCTTAACAAAACTAATGACTGGTGCCATAAGCATGGCCTGAAACTAAATGCCAAGAAATGTATCATTATCCCCTTTGGGAAAATGGCATTTCCACTAATTATCACATTAATAACAATGTGCTAAGCACGCAATCAGTTATGAGAGACTTGGGTACCCAGGTTGATAGCAACCTGACTTTTGACCACAACGTTACCTTCATTGTACGGAAGGCGTTCTAAATGGCCCACCTGATAAGTAAGGGTATTTCATCCAGGAACAAAGAGGTCATAACATCCCTGTACTTTTCTCTTATCAGACCCATTATCGAGTACAATGCCTCCTTTGGCATGTACCTTGCCAAGCACGTGCAGCAGTTGGAGAGACTACAGAGGTTCTATACCTATCCTATACAGATACTCTAAAAGCCCTGTTCCTCTACTCAGTCTTGTACAGACTTCTCAGAAGTGACCTGTGTCTGGCATACAAGGCCATCTCAGATTCAGCCTTGATGGAGCTGCTGCATATCCATAAGTCAAACTCCACTCATGCAACCAGCACACAAGGTCTCAACCTTTTCTGTGACATTAAGAGAATTGTTGGCAGAATAGATTTGTGTCCCAACAACTCCCCCATCTGTGGAATAGACTTCCTCTCCACATCAAGCAGAGTACCTCACTAGTCCTCTTTAAGAGGACCTGGACAACTGAATGGGAAACCGAAAATATACCCCTGGGATCCCACCTGTGTTCCTGCTGAACAGGGAAAACAGGTGCTGACTTTGTTGGAACATGGGTGAAATTCTTGGCTAGGCTTATAAGGGCATCCAGGTGAATAGACTAGTATCGTCCTATAAAACTATGAACTTGGTCCCACCAGAAAAATCCATGTCAGGACCAAACAACTCCCTTGGCTATCTAATGACACTAAACTAACATTTAGACAGAGATTGGGCTTAGTCACAATACCGAAGATCCAAAAACAAAGAAAACCTAATCTCATACCAACAGCTGAGAAACCTAGCTAAAAAACAAATTAAATATGACAAAAAAACTACTTCCAAACATGCCAGCAAAAGTATTCAAATAACCCTCAAAAATGTTGGTAAAATATCAAATACCTCCTCAACCCTGGCAAACCCTCTACCCTTGCTCCAGCCACCAAAAATACCCCCAACTGCATAGTGTCTCAATTTAATAATCAATTTATCATCTCTATAACTTTCCTTACAAACCCCAACACCAATATACCCCTTTCAGTCCCCACGTCTACAGAACCAAGCTTAACTCCTTTCTCTTTCAGACCCATTCAAACCAACTACATAAAAAGGCTCATAAACAAACTAAAGCCCTATACCCTTAATGCAGATCAGCTCTCCAGTGAATTTCTAAAACTAGCCACCCCCTCCATATCTTATCCTATATCTTTCTTAATAAATCGCTCTGTCTCTAAACAATATGTACCTCTCCTCTGGAAAATATCCCACATCATTTGCCTATACAAAGGTGGCCTCTCTACAGACTTCTCAAACTACCAGCCAATTTCTATTCTTCCCCACTTTCCAAAGTCTTAGAAAAATGTATTCATCAGCAATTACTTGACCATCTCCTTATCAAAAAATGTTATCCAACTCACAGCATGGTTTTGGACCAAAACATAGCATTGCTACCACACTTATTAGCTTTACTAACACTATAAACCACCTCAAAAATGATGGTCAACTTGTCACATCTGTCTTCATTGATATGTCCAAAGTTTTCAATACAGTATCCCATCAAATACTGCTCAACAAACTGGCAACTTACAACCTCAGTGCAACATTCCTTACCTGGTTTCACAGCTATCTTTCCAACAAGCAATACTCCACAAGATGGGAAAACAAAATGTCCTCCCCGACCCATCACTGTGGGAGCACCCCAAGGCGCTATCCTTGAAGCCCACTAGTTATCATATTTACTAATGAACTTAATTCCTCCACCCAACTAGCTAACTAGCCACTATCGCTCAATATGCTGATGATGCCTCTCTTATCTGCTCTCTCCCCTCACTCCAAGAACTACAAGTAAAACCACATGAATCTCTCCAAGACATAGAAAAATACCTAACCAACCATCAACTCATTCTCAACCCCAATAAAACTAAGCTTATGGTCTTCTGCAACAATAGAACTAAAAGTAACAAAACCTTTCTCTCCATCTACTCCTCCAGTGGTACAGGAATCAAACCAGTCAGTCAAACTAAACTCCTTGTGTAACAATAGACAAATGTCTATAAAATTTGACAAAATTTATAGCAATCACAATTGAAAAAGTTCACATTAAACTTGACTCATCCTATAGTGCCAACCTTTCTTTACTAACTCTGCCAGACGTTCTGAAGCCAGATCCCTCCTGCTTTCATTCCTCCTTTATTGCTCACAGATCTTTACAAACCTGCGTAAGACTGACTTAAACAACCTTGAGAGCTACCATAACAAAATTGTCAAGTTTGTTGTTAACCAGCCCACAAAACTCACCACTGTACTGCACTCTGCCAATTCAACTGGCTTGAATTTCCCTAACGTATACCTCTCAACCAGCTCATCATTACAGATAATATCATCCACAAACCTGATCTCTGCCCCGCTCTGTAGAAGTTAGTTGAACATAATACCAACCTCAGGTCCCTAAGATCATCAAACAAACTACTCCTAAAAGTAAAGTCCAAAAACTACTATGGTGGCAGTCTGTATTCAAATAAAATATCCAAATCCTGGAACCTGCTCCCCCAGCAAACACTTAATAACCCCAACAATCACACATTCAAAT
Organism: Protopterus annectens; assembly: GCF_019279795.1. NCBI lineage: Eukaryota > Metazoa > Chordata > Ceratodontiformes > Protopteridae > Protopterus > Protopterus annectens. The sequence continues at coordinate 697,882,757 of NC_056736.1, forward strand.
TACTCCTAAAAGAGCATCTTACTAACCTCTGTCTCTGCTCCTGCACTCACCCAGGATAACCCCTCTATCCTGACTGTCCCACATACTAACATCACATAAGTCCCATTCTTATACTTCGCCACTGTTAGTGACCCACATACTAACATAACGTAAGTCCCATTCTTATACTTCACTGCTGTTACTGACCCACATACTAGCATCGTGTAAGTCCCATTCTTATACTTCACTGATGTTACTGACCCCCATACTAACATCACATAAGTCCCACCCTTATACTTCACCGATGTTACTTACTCCCATATTAACATTGCATAAGTCCCATTCTTATACTTCACCGATGTTACTGACCCCATACTAACATTGCATAAGTCCCATTCTTATACTTCACTGCTGTTACTGACCCCCATACTAACATCACATAAGTCCCACCCTTATACTTCACCGATGTTACTGACCCCATACTAACATTCCGTAAGTCCCATTCTTATACTTTACCAATGTTACTGACCCCATACTAACATCACATAAGTCCCACCCTTATACTTCACCGATGTTACTTACTCCCATATTAACATTGCATAAGTCCCATTCTTATACTTCACCGATGTTACTGACCCCCATACTAACATTCCATAAGTCCCATTCTTATACTTTACCAATGTTACTGACCCCATACTAACATTCCGTAAGTCCCATTCTTATACTTCACCGATGTTACTGACCCCCATACTAACATCACATAAGTCCCATTCTTATACTTCACCGATGTTACTGACCCCCATACTAACATTCCATAAGTCCCATTCTTATACTTTACCAATGTTACTGACCCACATACTAACATTGCATAAGTCCCATTCTTATACTTCACCGATGTTACTGACCCCATACTAACATTCCGTAAGTCCCATTCTTATACTTCACCGATGTTACTGACCCACATACTAACATTGCATAAGTCCCATTCTTATACTTCACCGATGTTACTGACCCCATACTAACATTCCGTAAGTCCCATTCTTATACTTTACCAATGTTACTGACCCCATACTAACATTCCGTAAGTCCCATTCTTATACTTCACCGATGTTACTGACCCACATACTAACATTGCATAAGTCCCATTCTTATACTTCACCTCTGTTACTGACCCACATACTAGCATCACGTAAGCCCCATTCTTATACTTCACAAATGTTACTGACCGCCATACTAACATCGCATAAGTCCTATTTTTATACTTCACCACTGTTACTGACCCCCATACTAACATCGCATAAATCCTATTTTTATACTTCACTAGCTATGCTCCTGCACTCACCCAGACTAGCCACTCTAACCTGACTGACCTCCATACTAGCATTGCATTAGCCCCATTCTTATACTTCACTGGCTATGTTCCTGCACTCACCCAGACTAGCCACTCTAACCTGACCTACCCACATACTAACATCGCATAAGTCTCATTATATTTCACTGCTGTTGCTCTAACTCTCATGTGATATCTTACTATAGATTGTACTCCTTCCTGTACTTCCTAAAAAAAAATAAACAAATAAATAAAAATGAAAAAAAAAGTATTATTATCTTGTAATTATATTTTCTATGTTAATTGCAAATGTATTTTCGACAATCATGTTTGTAACTTGCTTGTCTTTTTTACTCTCACTATTTTATTGTCTAATACTTGTCTTGAAGCTTTTCTCCCCAGATCTCCACTGAAAACGGGTCCCTGGTTCAGTCAGACACTACCAGGTAAACAAATGTAAATAAATAAATAATGTACATGTACTATTCTATTTTTTTCCTGCCAAGTGAGCTTTTATTTTATTTTCTTGTGAGTTTTGTGAAAAATAAACGTATATATGTATGCATGTATGTATGTATGTACGGATGGATGGAACTGCTACTAAATAGTTGATCAACGTGCTTAACGTTGACATATCTAAGTTGATATAAGCCTGTCAACACTTTACTGCAAATGCTCTGAGGCTAATCCTCTTAACATGCAAAAACAAAAAAGAGTGTTTTTTGTAAGGGGCCCCACCTGCTAATTATATATACTAACCCTGAGATCACACAATCCCAGGGAAGGGGCATCATTTATTGCACAACTATTGACCATATACACTGTTGACCATATGCAGATCAATTTTACTGATAACTGATCAATCTAATAGAAACTATGAGTATATATATATATATATATATATATATATATATAGAGAGAGAGAGAGAGATATATAGATATATAGATATAGATAAATGTATGGATATCTGATGCACTATCCACCTCACATACATTGTCAAAAACAACATATTCCATAGACACATCCCTAGCTCACCATATCACACCCAACTGATCATGAAAGAAAAGCTAAAAGGCTTGTGATTTCTAATCTACCAAACAGAAGCTTTGAAGTTTGGCGGGTGTGAAGTTCACTCCTTGAAATATGTTATGCACTTAATTCACTAATAAAATTTGAACTTTAAAATATGTACTACAAAATAATAAAATAGTTCAGAGTTGAGTTCAAAATAGAATATCCTTTATTGAAACATGCAAACCAGAGATCCTAGTTGAGTATAATGAAAAGCATTGACATTCATTAATTTATATATAAACAGGTTATTTGGAGCAAGAGGGTGCTTCTGTTAAGAGGAATAAAAGCGTTAAACTTTAAAGTCACCCTTCCCTTTAACACCATAGTGTAAACTGAGACTGTGCTACCTTAGAACTGTAACTTAAAAGCTAGAGACAAATTAAAATATATAATATAAGAACAAGTTATTAAGACTAACCTACTAACCCAAACTTTATTAATTAAGAAACCAACTCACTAACAAATTACTAACTTATTAACTAACAAAAAGATCTACCACTAAACCTCCATTAGAATAAATATTAGTAACTTATAAACTGAAACACTTTTAACAAACATTGCTTTTGTACCAAATAAATACTTCTTCAGGTTTGTGTGTAAAAAACATATCATAATATAAACGAACTTGTGAATAAATCTACAAGTGAACTCCTAAGTAGGCTGAAAACAATAGCTACAATTGCTAAGGTGGAAATACAGTGAAAAGAGTTAGAAATAAATAATAAACAATGTTAGAAATAAAGCATTAAGGCCCTGGGGATCTGTTCAAGTATGGCATCTAATTAAGAAACCACTTAGTTTAAATTAGTAAAAGTATCAGAAAACAGTACCAATGTCAGTTATTTTAAAATATTTACAATGTTTGATATTTGTTTATAACAATATTAGCATGTATAATATTAACGTGGAATGTCAGCATTAATCAGTCCCATATCAGACTTTTAATAGTCCTAGACAAATGTTTATTCACCAAAGTTTTAGCACTTTTCATTCCAAACCACAGGAACTTCATTAGAAACTGTACCAGAGTAACTTCCTTCCTTTTAAAAACTCAAAAAAAGCCTCCATGCCTGGATCAGCAATATTTAATATTAATTAATTAAATTAATTCATTAATATATATTTAAATGTCTATTCCTTGTAAATACTTGTATAACTAATTTCTATTAGCCTCTATTTGTTTAAGAAGGGTGCTGCTCTTTCTAAATACTTGTTTAACAAACTAATCCTTGGATATACTTGTTTAACAAATGTTATGGTGCTTGCTACTCTTTGTAAATACTTGTTCAACAAATTTATATTCTATTGTATATTGTTTATGGAGCTTTTCTCCCCAGGCATCCACTGAAAATGGGCTCATTTCAGCCCAGTGGACTTTCCTGGTCAGCAAATGCAAATAAATAAATAAAATAAAGAAAGAAACACTCTTAAATACACACTTAAAAGTAGCAATAGAAGTACACACTTAAACAATACTTACATAAAATGTATTGCATAAAATAAATACATGTGAATAAATGTTCCTTCAAATAATTAATCTATAAAAAATATATATTTAAAAGCTTTGAAAGATTATAAGAGATATCCATGATTACAAGGCTAAAAAGGTCTGCCCAAGTTCACAAAAAGGAATTGAATTTAAAGAAAACAGTAGTGGGCTTCCTATCAACAATTCAGGTGAAACATACGAAGCACATGTGGAGGATGTTAATGGTCCCTGAAGATCGAAGAGACTGCAGGAAAGAAGAGAAAGACAGGCTAATAATGTCTCCAGTTTTAGTGAAAGTCACTACAACCAGGATTTTCAGAGGACCAATTAACGAAACAGATGGCATTGGAAGTAATTTCTTTGGACCCTTCAACCGATGGAGACTGGGGTACCAATTTTTTTTTTTTAATTTTGGGGGTTGTAAGATATACAACTTTTCTACCCTCATTGTTACTAACACCTTTGTTACACTATTTCAAAAAGGATTTAAATACATGCCTTCTAGGCAGCCTGACATTGTAGATCTCATTACTGAACTTAAATTGTCTACCAGAAAGCAAAATTTAAATTGTATTTTGGCACCCAGAGATGACAGTACATTTAATTCTTGCATAAGGAGAACTATCACATTCAGTCCTCCACTTACCCAGTATACACTTATCTGAGCAGCTGTGTGAAAGAAGTGTGAGGCAATTGTTCAATAACAATAGAAAACCTAAGTTTTACAATCTCAGTGATGAGGAGAGATTTGTTGCAAGTACTGGCCAGTGACAAGAACCTACGCATTATGAAACTAGATAAGGGTGGGGAAGTGGTCATAATGGATAAACATCTTTATTCCTCCAAGATATTGGACTATCTGCATAATGGAAAATTTGTTATTGAAGTGTCTCACAATGAAATCAACATTGCATACCATACCATAGATTTACTACTGAAGTATATCTTTGTGAATTATGACTTGCCTTTGACCCTGTGGGAGTTCCTAGTGGTTAACAAACCAAGAATCCCAAGGATCTTCGGTATTCTGAAGATCTATGACTCCATCACTGACCTTCCCCTAAGACCCAATGTGACACCTGCAGGATCCAAAATGGAATCTCTGGCCAAATTTGTTGACTACAAACTGAAATCATTTCCTGAGGACAAGCAACACTTACTTAAAGACTCCTGGCATTTTCTGGAGACCATTTCTGGAATTACATTTTTGAAAGAGGTTTTGTTTGTCACTATTGACATTAAAGATTTATTTTCTCTAATTCCTCATGAGGAGGGGTTGGATTGGTTCCATCAAGCAATGGTTCGAGGTACCAGCCGTAGTACTACAGAAACTAGACTGATACTACAATTTATGGAGTTAGTGCTGACAAATATTTACGTTTATCAAAACCAAAGAAAAAACACAAAAACCTAATAAATCCAAAAGGTGTACACAGATTTGGAGTACCAAACAACTTTAATTCTGGTACCTTGGCATTATGCCTTCAAGGGATATCAACATATCAAATTCTAAAGGTTAAATATACAAAGCAATTAAATTGAGTTTCAAAATTTGTCTATACAGCCTACTTTTAAAGTGACCAGTGCACATTATACATAAACAGATCCCTTAGTCATGAAAAACGACTACATTTCCCATAGAACTTCGGCCACCAGGGAGACCGATTGTTACAGGGATTAGTTCTTACCTGGAAAATGTGGGGGTATTATTGGACTCTTTACTTAAAATGCATTTGAGTTCTGTACCAGCCCCCATAAAGAACACACAAGAGCTTTGTGTTCTAATACAGAATATGGTGTAGAGAAAAGGATATTTTTTGGCTACTTTGGATATTTCTTCTTTGTATACGAATATTACAACAGGTAAGGGTCTTGAAGCTATGGCACCAATACTGGGTGAAGGGCCTCGTAGTGCCTACATTTTGGTGTTACTTGAATTTTGTTTAAGACACAACTATTTTAGTTTTAACAAGGAATATTATTTGAAAATGAGGGGCACTGCTATGGGGGCTCTTTTTGCTCCCTCTTATGCTGTTTTGTACATGAGGGAGTTTGAAAAGTGGTTTGTGTACAGCCATATTTATTACAAGGAGGTGATGTTATATAGGCGATACATTTGGAACAAAAGTGCTAAAACTGTGGTGAATAAACATTTGGCTGGGACTTTTGGTGTAGGTTTTTTTTTATTTTCAAGTTTACACAGTACACTGTTTTGTGGTTTATTTTATCCAGACTTTTAATAGTGTTTTAAACAATGAGGCAGTTTTCTGAGTTCTAGTATGCTTTTTATGGAGCAATAATAATTAAGATCCAATTTTCTAAGAGTTCATTTCCAGCTGACACAGTAGTTCACATTTTTCTAAGAGACTAGGGATGTCTCTTTCCAGTTCCAAAAGGTCCACAAGATCAGTAACTTTAAAATCAAAGCCAGTATGTCTTTTGCGAAGCTGCAGGTGCTGAGCCAGTGCATTATTCTTGCATTTAGCTGTAATTTCAGGATCGCTTGTTTGTGTTTCAATATTCAAGTAATCTCCGGGGTATCCCCGAAGTCTCAAAACAACCCACTAAAGTGTAGTGGGTCCAAAAACAAAACAGTGTAAGAAACTTCTCTGTGTGGAAGATTTCAGTCCATATATTTCTAGTTAATCACTGTATATTAATCAGATCAGACAATAGTAGTAGAAGTAGCAAACTTAAACTCATTTTAAGTCAAAACAAAACAAAAAATAATAATAGAAAATATATAATTGTATAGCATTACTAAGTGTTCGAAAGAAATCCAAGCAAGGCAGGCAGTCTGTTTCTAGTCGAAAATCCTTTAAGTACACAGACAAGCGATCAGAGTAAAACAAAAATAGAGTAATAATTTCCTCACAAGCTTTCTAAATATATATATACTTTTTATCAGGCATGGGAGTGGTTTATTGTGTTGTAAAACAAAGTGTTATTGGCACACATGTTAAATTCACAATGTCACACTGATGGGGGAAGGGATGTGAATTTAACTTGTTTTACTTGGATCGCTTGTCTGTGTACTTAAAGGATTTTCGACTGGAAACAGACTGCCTGCCTTGCTTGGATTACTTTTTGAATACTTAGTAATGCTGTACAATTATATATTTTCTATTATTATTTTTTGTTTTGTTTTGACTTAAGACGAGTTTAAGTTCGCTACTTCTACTACTATTGTCTGATCTGATTAATATACAGTGATTAACTAGAAATATATGGACTGAAAATCTTCCACACAGAGAAGTTTCTTACACTGTTTTGTATTTCAATATTCCATTTTTAACTCAAGTGTGGACTACCTACTACTTTATTATTTTGTAGTACACATTATAAAGTTCAAATTTTATTAGTGAACTAGGTGCATAACATATTTCAACGAGTGAACTTCACACCCTCCACACTGCAAAGTTTCTGCTTGGTTTGTTTTTGACCCAATATAGGTGAATACTGGGTTTTCTGAGACTTTGAGGGATACCACAGCTTTTTCTTTTTCATGATTTTTAATCTACTCACATACAAAACCACTTAACTACTACCAGTTATACTCAACAATGGCTGCTGTGAGATTCTGATTGTCCTAATATTCTAAATTATGCTGCATAAGAAAGCGTGATTATCACATTCTTTCTTTGTAATATTTCCATCTTTTCAGTCTCTTCCAGCTAAAATTAAAGACTCTCTTTCTCTGTATGAAACACCATCCTTTTTGCTAACAAAAAAACATAAATAAAAGAAATACTACTACTCACACATCCTGAGTTTTTAGCTCAGTCAGAGGTACATTTCAACATGGAACTCGACGTATACCACTGTGATGTTGTTTAGGGCCACGGTATTATTCACGTAAGGCTTATAGTGGATTGCTGTTCTACTTGTTATTGTCTGTTGTCTTGTGATAGTAGAGACAGTGCAGTGTTATACCACAGAACTCCTCCTTACAGCCTTAAATAATATTGATTATATTATTGCCTGGCCTTTTTCTCCTTCAGGAAATTAGTTATAATGCTTGCAACCTTAAATAATATTAATTATATTACTGGTTGTCCTTTTTCTCCTTCAGGTAATTGGTTACACTCTTGCTTCTGCTCTCTCAGCTACATTTAGTTTGTTCCACTCCTCCCTGCAAACTTTCCTGGACTCAAGTTTGTTTACTGTGAAACTATAACTGTCTGGAAAAAGCTCACCTGTAGATTCATAGTGCTTTGCAGTACTTTACTCTTTCTAAACAGCTGTACTGTAACAGCAGTCTGGAGTAGCATATCCCTTATGCTTACAAAGCATGTATTAGACTAATGGTCCGATTACATAGAATTGTTCCACTGACAGCATGACAATAAAAGATTCCTCCTGTATCCACCTCACTCAGCTATCTACTCCTACCCCTCCTATATTCATCCCTGGGTGTTCTCGCTCCTACCCCTCCTATATTCATCCCCGGGTGTTCTCGCTCCTACCCTTCTATATTCATACCCCAGTGTTAGCTCCTCTTTCTCTCTAACATTTCTCTCTGAAATACATATCATGCTTTTTTAGATATTTCTGCACCCTTACTCTTCCTGTTTTATCACCTTACAACTTACAACCTACATCACTCAATCATGTACACATTTCTCCCACAATGGTTTTTCATCTCTAACCATTCAAATTACCCAACATCACCAATAATCACTTCCAGTATATGCAAAAACTCACTCAATATTTACTTCAAATTCAAATTACTAAACCCTCACACCTACATCACCAAAATAAAACTAACCCCTAAAGTTAAACCATAACAAGATTATTAAACATTTCCATTTTTCTCTCTTTTTCTACTCTGTGGGGATATTCTTCCCATCCCTATCCGCTCCTCCTATCCTGATGCCCTAGTAGTCTCCAAAACTCTTCCAAAGTCAGCCCCCCCTCAATCAGCCCATCCATCTCCTTCCAAACCAGTGACCACACCACCATCATCAAAACCATCAAAACCCAACCCCACCTATCTCAAACTCAAGCAAGCAGCTTAAATTAATTTCCTTAAAGACTTGTAACATCTGTAATAAAATTCAAGAACTCCATGCTTGAATCTCTCGAAATTCACCAGATATTCTTGCCATAACTGAAACATGGCTAAAATTCCATATACTTGACTCTGAAATATCACTTCCTGGTTATAATATCATCAGGGCTGATAGAACTCAAAAAGATGGTGCAGTAGCTTTACTATACCCCACTATCTTGAAATCCTACCCTTCAATAAACTTATTCCCAAATTCCATAACACTGAACTCCTCATCTCCCATCTTAAAGTAAATAACCATAAATTACTATGTATCATTGTACTCTGTGGTGCAGCGGTTAGCCTTGCTGCCTCACAGCAAGAGGCTCTCTGGTTCGATCCTCAGCTGGGGTGCCTTCTGTGCAGAGTCTGCATGTCCTCCCTGTGGTTGCGTGGGTTTCCTCCCACATCCCATAGACATGCTGTAGGTGGATTGGACACTCTAAATTGACCCTAGGTGTGAGTGCATGCATGTGTGTGCCTTCAACACTGTAAAACTTCACTGCCAATTATGAGCAGACAGGTGATCCACTGTGGTGACCCCTAACCGGGAAAAGCCAGAAGAAGAACTATCTATCATAGTACTCTATAATCTCCGAGATAACAATGATACAACCCTGGAAAACATCTTAAACTGGATGTCACATACAATTTCTAATGAAAAGTTAATCTTACGTGATGTTATTTTTGACTGGTTGATTATCTCCACAAAATATCAATGAACAACCTATTTGGATTGACTCAACTCATTCCCCCCATGTTATAGCTAGCCCCAAAACCTTGGCTCAATTCTCAACTGGATATTGGTATCCAATTCCACTAAATATGTCTCCAGTGGCACCCTCTGTGATTCCCTCAGTGATCACCTCCCTGTGTATGCAAACAGAATTGGTACCCATCACGTCAAACAACACTTACTCAGAACTTCCTGTAATCTCATTAATTTTAACCCTAATGCATTTAACATAATTCCAAGCTCCTTTAACTGGTTTATCCTGAAATATATTCCACTCAACAAAGTTGTACCCAAATTTAATTCTCTTTTCCTGAAAATCCTCAGCAGTTTGGCTCCAACTAGAACAAAAGACTAAACATACTCCTTGGTTAGCCACTGAAAGCAGGCATGTAATGTATGAAAGAGATAAGATTTGGGAAGAACGGTTAAAATATAGATCTCCCCAAAACCTACAACACTTCAAAGAACTATGTTACTGTACTAAAAAAAACAGATTATTGCAGACAAGAATCTGTTTTTCAACCCTAAAAAAATCTGACCATCTATTAATGATATATTCCACTTGGAACATCCACCACTCCTAATCCTACCCCAAATAACACTCCCTCTGAAATAGCTGTTCAATTTTAACACACATTTTATACAAAGTATTAAAGCCCTTACTAAATATTTTCCTCCCAACCATCCTGACTTCACCTCTCCTCAGACAGCAAACAGCCCCTATTTATAGGTTCATAGGTTCATAGGTTGGTACTAGGCTATCAGCCCTAGGGCCTATACAAGCCTAGCCATAACAATTCCCTGGCTATTTCTTCCCACATTATTTACTTTCCTGGACCCCTGTCTAGCAGGGCGACTGACGTGATCCCTGGGGTGAATTTCCTTTCTCCCATCCAATCGTCAAGGTTCCTCTTGAAGAGGTCCAAAGAGGCACTCTGCTTGACATGTATGGGCAATCTATTCCAGAGTCTGGGAGTCTCTGGGTCAGGAACCTATCCCTCCAGCATGTTTTGTTTATTGTGATGACAAGGTTTAGATCCCTGGAGCGTGTAGCTCTGAGGGATTGGGATTTCTTTAAGTGTAACATGTCCAACAGCTCTGGGTTTGACATGGCCTTGTATGTTAAGCAGAGATCGCCTCTGAGTAGACAATATGCGACAGAGTATAGCTGGAGTTTTTTAAGGCGGTCAGCGTAGGGCATCTGCTTTAGGCCTGTGATTCTTTTAGTGAGGTATTTCTGAGGCCTTTCCAGTTGTTGCAGATGTCTTGAGAGGTACATACCAAATGGGGCGTTGTATTCTATAATGGGTCTAATGAGGGATGAGTACAGTGGGACAATGACCTCCTTTTTCTGGATGAAAAGCCCTTCATGATGAGGTGTGCCACATAGAAGGATTTCCTGACTGTTGTGGCGATGTGGTTATCGAAGGTGAGACCACTGTCCACCTGTGTCCCTAAATCTCTTATCACACTTTCTGTGTTTAGTGTACTGCCACCTATATGGTAATTCATGGATACATGTTTTTCCCAAAGGGATAACAATACATTTCTTGGCATTGAGCTTCAGCCCATGGCTCTGGCACCAAGCATCTGTTTCTGTAAGGCCCTTTTGTAGAGTATCCACATCATTTGGGGATTCAATAATGGCTCCCAGTTTGCAGTCATCTGCAAACTTTGTTAGCCAGAGTCCCTTAGTGTTGACCTGTACTTCAGAGAAGTAGATGCCAAACAAGAACGGCCCCAGGACTGAACCCTGAGGTACTCCACTTGTCACTTGTCTGGAGCTGGATTTGGAGTCGGCTACTTTTACAGTGTGGGTTCTATCAGTAAGCCATTTAGCAACCCATTGGGTGACATAGGGATTAATGCCCAACTTAGTAAGTTTATCTATGATTCCAGAGTGGGGGATGGTGTCAAAGGCCTTGGCAAGGTCTAGATAGGCTGTGTGGACCACCTTACCCTTGTCCATGGCTCTGGAGACTGATTCAAAGAAGTCAATCAGGTTCAGGAGACACGTTCGGCCCTTCACAAACCCAAACTGGGTGGGGTCCAGTGTTTGAAGGTTGCCAATGTCTTTGTTTATAAGTTCCATGATAATACGCTCCATGGCCTTGCAGATAAGGCTTGTCAGACTGATGGGACTGTAGTTTCCGGGATCCAAGGTGGATCCCCCCTTGTGGATTGGGATAACTGTAGCTCTGCGCCACTCAGTGGGCACGAAACCTGAGGTGAGGCTATGATTAAACATGACACTTAGGTGAAGTGCCAGTTCATATTGTAGTTCATGTAGTACACAGCCCGGGATGTCATTTGGTCCCATGGATGCTGTATTCTTGGCTTTAGAGAGTGCATTTTGTACCTGTGTGGCCGTTATTACTGGAATTTGGCAATCTTCCGGTATTGAGATGGGCCATTTAGGGGGTGAGAGGGGGGTGAAGTTGGCACTGAATCGATCTGCCAGGATATTGGCAATATCCTTCGGATCAGTATATTTAATGCCATTTTGTTTTAGCTCAGAGCAGATCTGAGTATTGCCATTTAGATTCTTGACATAGTTATAGAATGCTTTGTGGTTGTCTTTGGAAATCTTTGGCAATTTTATTTTCGTCACTAGCTTTGGAGGATTTTATGAGGCATCTCAGTTTCTTACTGAGGCTAGTAAGGGAGTTTTTTGCATCCTGGGATTTTCCTCTTTTCTGCAAAAGATTCTTCCTTTTGTTGTAAAGTTTGTTTATGGCAGGGGACCACCAGATTGGCTTCCTTTTTTTTGGATGAGAGCATTTTGGTTCTATTTGGGATGGCACGACTCATGCATGAGTGGATGTGCTCATACAGTGCCTTAGTGTAGGATTCAGCAGTTGAACTTTCAGTTCCCGTCTGCATGGGTGTCATGAAGTTTGTCACTTCTGACTTGAGTAGCATGAAGTTGGCTTTGGAGAAGTTTTTTATGGTGGTTTCTTTACTGGGGGTGGGGTGGGATGTGGATGTTAAGGGTGATTAGCTTATGGTCAGACCTGACTAACGAGGGGGTGACCATAGGTATGGAGAATTGATTTCCCATGTTGGTAATGACCAGGTCTAGGATATTTGAGCCCCTGGTGGGACTATGGATTAGTTGATCCAGGGCATTGGAATTTATGAATTCCAAGAACCGTTACGCAAAGGTGTTGGGACATGAGTAGTTTTCCCAGTTAATGGCAGGGTAGTTAAAATCACCCAGTATTAGGGTGTTTGGTTCTATCTTAATATTTTCCAGTATGTTTAGAAAGGTGTAGTGAGAATCTTGGGGTATGGTGGGGGATCTGTAGCAAGCTACAATTTGGATTGCAGTCTTTCCTAGTGTTAGTTGCACTTGGAGAATTTCAGACACATTGTGTTGGCCAACTAGCCTGGTGGTGTGAATATCCTTGGTGAATATTGACACTCCTCCACCTTTAGTGTTTCGGTCCTGGTTTGGTGGCGAAAAGTGTGGTAAGAGTTGTAGCCTGGTATTGCAGGGGTGCTCTCTGGAGCCTTGAACCAGGTCTCAGTTACTGCACAGATATCGATGTTCTCCATTTTTAGGAGTGCCTCGAGAGAGTGCATTTTGAGGTTTAGACTTCTAGCATTGAGTAGCATTACCTTCAGATTTTGCATGCTTGTACCTGTTACGGTGGTGGTTTTGTCCTTTGAAGTTTGCCTAAAAGGCACTATAGGGGTGGCAAGAGCCTTAGCCAGTAACCTGAATCCCAGGGGCGACAGGTGCAGACCATCTCTGGCAAAGCATCATGGTCTGTCAATCATGTTGTCCCAGGCAGACAGATACTGGATCCCCTTTGAATGACACCATAAGCTTAGCCAATTGTTGAAGTCAATCATTTTATCCTTATATTGTGGTATCATTCTGGGCGAAGGCAGGATGCTACTCATGGCTAGGGTCATACCTGCCTGGGCCACATGATCCGTGAGCTCTTCCATGTCTCTTTTCATGTAGTCCAGGGAGGTACATCTCAAGTCATTCACTCCAACATGGACAATGACAGAGTCATATTTGTACTTGTTGTGGAGTGACTTGAGTGCATGCGTTATGTGGCGGATCCTGGCACCCAACAGGCAGCTGACTGTAATTTTCTCCTTATTCAACCTGGTGAGAGGGACATCAGTGTGCCGGACTATAGAGTACATTGTCTTGCCTTAGGGGCTGTTGCTGGGTGGCACACTGGTGTTGTGAACTATGTGACACATTGGTTGTGATTGGTGTTTGTTTGCGTTTCAGCTTCAGAGGTCTTTGTTGCTTGGGCAGGTTACAGTTAAGGGCCTCTGCATATGTGGATTTAGTGTTGCTATATGTGGGTGTTGTTGGTGTGGGTTTAGAAGGGCTATGTGTTGCTTGAGGTGTAGTGTGGGTGTTAACCTTCTCCTCTTGACTGTTTAGCAATCTTGGGTGGAGAGAGCTTTGCTTCCATTTTGGCTATGTAAGTGCATCTCTCACAGGTTGTAGTGTTGGGTGGTAGGAGGAGAGGGTTGTCTGTGTACATGAGGCAATTGCTGCATTGCCCCAGTATGCCCAGATTCACCAGGTGGACAGGAGAAATCACCGGAAGCTGACCCTTGGACATGCCTGGTTTGGGGCTTTTTTTTTTTTTTTCTTTGTAAAGTATAGGAGCTGTTCATAGGTTCATAGGTTTGTACTAGGCCAATGGCTGTGGAGCCTTTACAAGCCTAGCCCATATGATTACCCTGGCATTGTGCCACCCAACCTTAGTTCCTAGTGCCTCTGATGAGTAGAGCCACTGGAGTGATCCCCGGGGTGAATTTTCTATTTCCCATCCACTCATCAAGATTTCTGTTGAAGAGGGCCAGTGAGATGTTCTGCTTGACATGTATGGGAAGTCTACTCCATAGCATGGGCAGCCTCTGGGTTATGAACCTGTCCCTCCAACATGTTCTGTTGATTGTGGTGATGAGGTTGAGGTCTCTGGGGCATATGTTGAGGATGGATTGGGATTTTTTTAGCTGGAGCATTTCTAACAGAGCTGGGTCAGACATGGCTTTGTAAATCAAGCAGAGATCGCCTCTAAGTAGGCGATGTGAGAAAGAGAATAGTTGGAGTTTTTTTGAGTCTGTCCATATAGGACAAGTGTTTAAGGCCTAGGATCCTCTTTGTGAGGAACTTTTGTGGCCTCTCCAGTTGTTGCAAGTGTCTAGTGAGGTACATGCCAAATGGGACATTGTACTTGATGACTGGCCTAATGAGGGAAGAGTAGAGGGAGACAATGATCTCTTTCTTCATGGATGCAAAACCCTTAGTAATAAGATTTGCTCCACAGAAGGACTTTCTGACCACAGTGGCAACGTGGTGAACAAAAGAGAGGTTGCTGGCAACCTGTGTTCTCAGATCTCTTATAATGCCTTCTGTATTCAGTGGACTACTATTAATGTGGTAATTCAAGGGAACCAGGATTTTTCCAAGAGGGGGTGATGACACATTTTTTGGCATTGGGATTAAGTCCATGGTTCTGACACCAGTCGTTGATCTCATTGAGGCCTTTCTGTAGGATATCAACATCACTTGAGGAGTTAATAATAGCTGCCAACCTGCAATCATCTGTGAACTTTGTCAGTCAGAGTCCCTACATGTTGGCCTGGACTTCAGAGAAGTAGATACCAAACAGGAGAGGTCCTAGGACCAAATCCTGTGGGACTCCACTCATGGGTGGTCGGCAGTCTGACTTGAAGTCAGTTACTTTCACACTGTGGGTTCTATCTGTGAGCCAGTTTGCAACCCACCTAGTGATATAGGGGTTGATGCCTAGCTTAGTGAGTTTTTTCTATGATTCCTGAGTGGGGAATGGTATTAAAGGCCTTGGACAGATCAAGGTAGGCTGTATGAACCACCTTGCCTTCATCTACAGCTCTGGTGACTGACTCAAAGAAGTCAACCAAGTTAAGCAGGCATGAACTACCCTTCACAAAACCAAACACTGTAGGATCCAGAGTTCGGAGATTCCCTATATCTTTGTTTATTAGGTCCATGATGATACGTTCCATAGCTTTGCATATCAGACTCGTCAGGCTAATGGGGCGATAATTCCTGGGGTCTGTAGTCGCTCCTCCTTTGTGGAGCGGGATGACTGTAGTAGTGCACCATTCGGTAGGGACAAAGTCTGATGTGAGGCTGTGATTGAACAGGGCACACAGGTGAGGTGCCAGTTCACTCTGTAGTTCATATAGAACACAGCCAGGGATATTGTCAAGTCCTATAGAAGCTGTATTCTTGGCCTTGGACAGTGCTGTTTTAACTTGTGCAGCAGTAATACTGGGTGCCTGGTAATCTACTGGTATAGTGATTGTTCCTTTGGATGGGGAGAGAGGGGTAAAGTTAGCACTGAATCTCTTGGTCAGTGTATTGGCAATATCTGTTGACTCGGTGTAGAAGGTACAATTGTGCAGTAGCTCAGACCAAATCTGGGTATTGCTGTGGAGATTCTTTACATAACTATAGAAGGTATCTGCTGCAATTCTGTTTTCATAGCTAGCTTTAGAGGATTTGATGAGGGATCTCACCCTTTTGTTGAGGCTGATAAGGGAGTTTTTCCAGTCTTGGGACTTCACCTTATTCAGCATAAATTTCCTCCTTCTATTGTAGAGTTTGTTTATGGCAGGGGACCACCAGATCGGCTTCCTTTTTTTTTGAGGAGAGTGTCTTGGTTCTATGGTATGGTGAGATCCATTCATTTGTGTACGTATTCGTACAGTGGACTGGTGTATGACTTGGCAGTCATGCAACTATTCTACATTTGCATGGGTGCTATGAAGTTAGCCACCTCTGTTTTAAGGAGCCCACAGTTAGCTTTGGGGAAATTTTTCATGGTGGTTACCTTTGTGGGGGTGGGGGGTGGGAGGGATGTGGATTTCCAAGGTGATTAGTTTGTGGTCGGATCTAACCAAGGAAGAGTTGACTATTGGTGTAGAGCAACTGTTGCCCATGTTAGTAATGACCAGGTCAAGGATGTTGCTACCTCTAGTGGGGGTAAGAGCGAGTTGGTCCAGGGCACTGGAATTAATGAATTCCAGAAAGTACTGGGCAAGTGTATTGGTACATGAGTAGTTTTCCCAGTTAATGGAGGGGTAGTTGATGTCACCCAGTATGAGAATGTTAGGTTGGACCCTAATATTCTCCAGGGTGCTTAAGAACATGGAGTGTGAGTCTTGGGACATGGTTGGGGACCTATAGCAGGCTACTACCTGAATCACTGTCTTACCCAATGTTAGCTGCACCTGAAGTATCTCAGATGCGTTATGTTGGGCTACCAGTCTGGAGGTGTGCGCATCCTTTATGAATATGGAAACACCACCGCCTTTGGAGCTTCGGTCCACATTCTGGGGGCGAAAGGTGTGAAATGAGTGATAGCCTGGTAGTGCAGGGGTGCTTTCTGCTGCCTTGAACCAGGTTTCTGTTACAGCACAGATGTCGATGTTCTCCATTTTAAGGAGTGCTTCGAGCAAGTGCATTTTGAGATTTATACTTCTAGCATTGAGCATCATGACTTTCAGATTGCATTTGTTTGTAGCTGTTATGGTGACAATTTGGTCTTTGGAACACTACCTTAAAAAGGCACTATAGGGGTGGCAAGAGCCTTGGCCAGTATCTGGAAGCCCAGGAGTGACAGATGCAGTCCATCTCTGGCAAAGCACCGAGGTCTGTCAATCATGTCATCCCAGGCAGACAGATACTGGATCCCCTTAGAATGACACCAGAAACTTAGCCAGTTGTTAGAAATCAATCATTTTCTGCTTGTACTGTGGTATCATTCTGGGTGATGGTAGGATGCTGCTTGGGGCTAGGATCATACCCGCCTGGGCTACATAATCCGAGAGCTCCTCCATGTCTCTTTTCATGTAGTCCAGGGATGTACATCTCAAGTCATTCACACCCACATGTACAATGACAGAGTCATATTTATACCTGTTGTTGAGGGACCTGAGTGAGTGCGTTATGTGGTGGATCCTGGTGCTTGACAGGCAGCTGACTGTTACTTTCTCCTTATTCAGCCTAGCGAGTGGGACATCAGTGTGCCTCACTATCGAGTCACCTATGACTAGTGTGTTGGGCATGCTGTTTTGCCTTATGGGCTTTGGTTGAGTGGCACACTGTTTAGCAGAGTTATGTGTCTCGTGATTAGTGTTGTGTTTTGGTGGTCGAGTGCGTTTCTGCCTTGGAGGTCTCTGCTGTTTGGGTAGATTTTTATTGAGAGCCTCCACGAAGGTGGGTACGTGGTTTGTGTTTTTATGTAAAGGCAGTGCTGGTGTGTGTTCTGGAGGGCTATGTGTTCCATGTGGTTTGGTGCAAGTATTGACCTTCTCCTCTTGACCAGCTATTTTGGTCTTGGCTGGAGAGTGTGTGGCTTCCAATTTGGATATATATATATATAAGTGCATCTCTCACAAGTCTGAGTGTTGGGATGTAAGAGGAGAGGGTTGTCAGTGTACATGAGGCAGTTGCTACATTGCCACAGGATGCCCAAGTTCACCAGGTTAATAGGAGAAACATAGGGAACTGACCTTTAGACATGCCTGGAGGGGTGGGCATTAATTAGTACTGGAGCTGTTTCCTTCTAGAACATTTAGTGCTGGTAGCACTTTTGTGTATTACAGTAATAAGTCTGGTAAAGTGCTAAACTAATAACCTAGTAAAAATGCAAGAGAGGAGAGAACTAGCAGATCTAAGGGAAATATTGAAGAGCAGAATTTGGCACTACTCAGAAGCTTACAAACAGTCCTGGATACAGCAAATCTGTATTTGGACTAGATTAGTTACAAGAAAGGTGGGAAACAAGTACAGATGTGGGCTTTTATACCAGAAAGTTGAAAGAGATGGAAAAAACTGCCTAAACAGCCAACAAGCTACAATTTCTGGGCCAAAAACCACTCCTCTTGTGGTAGATAGGGTACCTAGTGTTTATCACTCCCACTGATAAGCTAGAAGGCTTCCCTCCAACACAGAAAGGCTTGGAGGGCTCAGAAGTTTGCCAACAGTCCCGGATACAGCAAATCCGTATCTGGACTAGACTAGTTACAGGATTTCACCCTAAAACCCATCCCAATCTCCTACATCAAATCGTTACTTTTTAAACTGAAACCCTGCCCTTCCTCAGTAGATAATCTCCCAGCAGAATACTTCAAGCTGGCTGCCAGTTCTATGGCCTATCCTGTGTCTCTTATAATTAACAGATCTATCAAGGAATCATATGCTAATTCTGTATGGAAAATATTCTTCATCATAAAGGATGAACCTCATCTGAAATAACCAGTTTCAGACCTATCGCTATATTACCCTCTTTGTCAAAAATTCTGGAGAAGAGCATTTAGAAGCAACTTCTTCAACACATTCTTCAGGAAAAGCTGACAACCCCCACAATCTCTAAAGCTTTTGATCTAGTTTTGCACCAAAAACTCCTCTACCAACCATCTTCCCTCAGGCTATCACAACCCACACCACTATGGTTTAACATCTAATTAACCAATAGATGCCAGTCTGTTAAATGCCTCTCCACTTTTTCTCCATTCCTTCCTGTCAAAACTGGTGCACCACAGGGCTCCATTCTTGATCCTCTGCTATTTAATATATTCACTAAAAATGTACATAAATCCTTAGCAAGCTTTCCTCATGCAATATGTTGATGATTATACTAATATACATTTCTGACAACCTAATACATCTTCAGAGAATTACTCAAGAAGCCTTTGACTTTGTTGAAAGTTGGTTACAGGATAATCGCTTGTTCTAAATCCCCCAAAAATTAAATGACTTCTCTTTTTTACAAAATCCTATTTCCACAAAGAGTAAAGAAATTTCTTACAGACTCTACCAAGGTAACTGTAGGTACCATTTATCTCTTACACTGTCTGCTATATGGAGCCCTTATCATGGCCAGCCTACAAGCCTTACTTAGTTCTAAACTTGAACAGTGCTATAACACAGTCACCAGATTTACTTGTAACAAACTTTAAAGCTTTACTGTACTCACCGCTGTTTAGCAAAAAAAAAAAAAAAAAAAACTTAACTGGCTCAAGCTTCCTCACCACCTATCTTGTACTCAGCTCACCTTAGTTGACAAAATAATCCATTCCCTATCCACCTGCCTACCACTATCTTCCAAATTGTTATCTTTGGTCAAATAATAAACAGCTGCTGCCATCTGCAAACAGCAAAGGGCTGCCGAGGTCAGGCTCTATGCCAATAGTGTAGCTAGTACTAGGAATAAAATTCCTCTATTAATCAGACCTCTCATGCACCTTCATGTTTTCAAGCCATTACTAAAAGATTTCCTGTCTGCCTCCTGGCTTTGTCTCTGCTCCTCGTCTGGGACATAGCTATGTAACACCCTTCATCACCTTTCTTATACCTCCCTTTAAAGCACTAAATCACTTAACCCGGTTTTCTTAAACTACTATGCCTACTTCTAATTAGCACATCCAAATTACCATTCTATCACTACTTCTCTGTTAACACTCAAACTTACTTACCCCCTCTAATAATTCACTTTATGTATTTCTTAAATTACTTCTCTCTGTCTTATATACCACTCTTCTATCTGTAAAGTCTTAGTATAAGGCTTGTAAATTTAATGTTTCTAAATATCAATATAAATTCTATTATACTGACTATTATGCTATGTATTCACTGAAACTGCATTATAAAATTTGATACTGTAAATATTGATTGCATTAAATTTGTTACCTTAGAACAACAGATCATCATCTTCTTTTGGCTGTTCCCATTAGGGGTCACCACAGCGGATCACCTGTTTCCATTTCTTCCTGTCCTCTGCATCTTGCTCTGTCACACCAACAACCTGCATGTCCTCTCTCACCACATCCATAAACCTTATCTTAGGCCTTCCTCTTTTCCTGTTACCTGGTAGCTTCATCCTTAGCATCTTTTTCCCAATATACTCAGCATCCCTCCTCAGCACATGTCCAAACCAACGTAATCTTGCCTCTCTGGCTTTGTCTCCAAACCTTCCAAACTGGGCTGACCCTCTAATATACTTATTCCTGATCCTGTCCACCTCGTCACACCCAGTGCAAATCTTAACATCTTTAACTCTGCCACATCCAGCTCTAACTCCTGCCTTTTTGTCAATGCCACTATCTCCAACCCGTATAACATAGCTAGTCTCACTACCCTCTTGTAGACCTTCCCTTTCACTCTTACTGGTACTTGTCTGTCACAAATCACTCCTGACACTCTTCTCCACCTACTCCATCCTGCCTGTACTCTCTTCTTCACCTCTCTTCCACACTCACCATTACTCTGAACTATTGATCCCAAGTATTTAAACTCATCCACCTTCACCACCTCTACTCCTTGCATCCTCACCATTCCTCTATCCTCCCTTTGAATCACACACATATATTCTGTCTTAGTCCTGCTGACCTTCATTCCTCTTCTCTCTAGAGCATATCTCTATCTCTCCAGGGTCTCGCCAACCTGTTCCCTACTCTCACTACAGAGCACAATGTCATCTGCAAACATCATAGTCCACGGGGACTCCTGTCTGATTTTGTCTGTCAACCTGTCCATCACCAGTGCAAATAAGAAAGGGCTCAGAGCTGATCCTTGATGTAATCCCACCTCCACCTTAAACGCATCCATCACTCCCATCGCAGACCTCACTACTGTCACACTACCCTCATACATATCCTGTACCACTCTTACATACTTCTCTGACACTCTCGACTTCCTCATACAATACCACAACTCCTCTCTAGGCACCCTGTCATATGCTTTCTCTAAGTCCACAAAGACACAATGCAACTCCTTCTGAACTTCTTTGTACTTCTCCATCAACACTCTCAGAGCAAACATTGCATCTGTAGTACTCTTTCCTGGCATGAAATCATACTGCTGATCACTAATCATCACCTCCCTTCTTAACCTAGCTTCCACTTCTCTTTCCCATAACTTCATGCTGTGACTGATCAGTTTAATCCCTTTGTAGTTACTACAGCTCTGCACATCACCCTTATTCTTAAAAATCGGTACCAAAACACTTTTTATCCATTCCTCAGGCATCCTCTCACTTTCCAAGATTTCATTAAACAATCTAGTTAAAAACTCCACTGCCATTTCACCTAAACACCTGCATGCTTCCACAGGTATGTCATCTGGGCCAACGGCCTTTCCATTCTTCATCCTCTTCATAGCTATCCTTACTTCCTCCTTGCTAATCCATTGCACTTCATGATTCACTATCCCCACATCATCCAACCTTCTCTCCCTCTCATTCTCTTCACTCATCAACCCCTCAAAGTACTCTTTCAATCTGCTCAACACACTCTCCTCGCTTGTGAGTATGTTTCCCTCATTATCCTTTATCACCTTTACCTGCTGCACATCTTTCCTAGTTCGGTCCCTCTGTCTAGCCAATCGGTACAGGTCCTTTTCTCCTTCCTTAGTGTCCAACCTTTCATACAACTCTTCATATGCCTTATCCTTAGCCTTCACCACCTCTCTCTTTGCCATGCACTTCATCTCCTTATACTCACTTTCTTCAATCCCACTTCTTCTTTTTCAACCTCTTTCTCTGTATACTCTCCTGTACTTCCTCATTCCACTACCATGTCTCATAGGTTCATAGGTTCATAGGTTGGTACTAGGCTATCAGCCCTAGGGCCTATACAAGCCTAGCCATAACAATTCCCTGGCTATTTCTTCCCACATTATTTACTTTCCTGGACCCCTGTCTAGCAGGGTGACTGACATGATCCCTGGGGTGAATTTCCTTTCTCCCATCCTTGTCATCCTTCCTCTATCCAGATGTCATACCAAGCACCTTTCTAGCCGTCTCCCTTACTAGCTCTGCTTTAGTTACCCAGCTATTTGGTAACTCTTCACTGCCACTTTAGAGTCTCCAATCTCCTTCAAACGGGCCTTCCTACATAAGATATAATCCACCTGTATGCATCTTCTTCCACTCTTGTATGTTACTCTATGCTTCTCCCCCTTGTTAAAATATGTATTCACCACAGCCATGTCCATCCTTTTCGCAAAATCCACTACCATCTGACCTCCTGCATTCCTTTGTTTTAACACCATACCTACCCATCACTTTCTCATCCCCTCTGTTCCCTTCACCAACACAATAGATAAATAAATAAATAAATAAATAAATAAACAATAACCAAAAATACAAACATGAGCACATTAACTACTACCTAAACCACTAATCCTGCATGCATACATAAACCAAACCACATGTAACACATATGACACATACCACAACAGAAATTGGGTGGCGCAGTGGTAAGTGCCGTCATCTCATAGCTTCTCCCATTCAATTCTTGGCTGCTGTGCCTTCTGTGTGTAGTGTGGATGTCCCCCCTGCATTTGTGTGGGTTTCCACTGGATGACTTGCTTTCCTTCCACATTCTAAAGGCGTGTCTGGACCAGTTCTTCCCAGGCCTCCACTGAAAATGTTGTCTGTCCCAGTCGGACTTTCCTGGTAACCAAATGTTAAATAAATAAATAAAATGTGTATGCTTCATCCCCATATCCCCAAATTTGGAAGCTTACCCTTTCTTATGTACAGTAACACCACAGTCATATAATCACAACTAAAGCAAACGCTTTACAAAAAACATTTCAGTCACCAAAACACATGTTGAAATGTTGAAATAATACCACCCACTAATATATCAATTTGACAATGATCCACTTCCTCAGTAAACCACGATGCTAACAATGGCATAGCAACCATATATTTATTTATAGATAGATATAGATATGCATATAAATACACACACATGCCTATGGGCCATTATTCATTGAATGTCGGTTTTAGTAATAGCACATATGGATTTACAGCAGTACGGTTTATACTGTAATTACCTAGTATAGAATGGAAAGGAATACCCCTTTTTCTTTCTCTTTCTCTTCTTTTCATTTCCTTTTGTTTTCAGACTTCTCTTTTCCTACAAGTCTTAAAAAAAAGATTTCATACAACATATCTCTAAAAAAGAAAATATGACATATCCTACACTCTTCTTAATGTACTTTGAAGAATATGCTCCCTGCTATCTGATATGCCTATTTATTTACATAATTTCTTGCATTTTCTTGTTTTACTTCACGTGTATGCATCTTTTAATTTTATCTTTTTTCCTGAGTAGGTTTTGAATTTCTGGTAATCTGTGACAATACTGTAGAGAGGAATTGTTATATTTATTTTTGTTTCTAAAATAATACTTCAAATGTAAAATGATGAAAAGGAACTGATGGCCATAGGCATGATAAAAATCACAGTTTAATCATAATATTTTTATGTAACCTCTTAATAACTGGATGCTTTAGGTTTAGAATATGTAAACAGGTAAATAAACAGAAACAGAGCAGCTGCATAAAATTGAAAGAGAATACTTGGAAATATATGGCAATATGATTAGTTAGGGGTATTGTCAATACTGATGAAAATTCCTTGCACCAAAATTCTGTTGCTTGTCTTGCATTCATTTTGATGGAGTTTGCTTAACGAACACAGACTGGAAAGCTTTACATTCAGAATTAACCCAAACTATCAAGCACATGGCTACCACAAGTATAAAGAGAATTCTCTTCCTTTTGAAGTAAAGGGACAGAGCACATTCTTCTGAAGGTGCAATCTGCACAGCTGCCATTCTGTCTCTGAACAGTGTAGAACATGATTAAGAAATCTGTGGAGCCACCTTCATTCATAATGCAGTGGCAAACAGTGAGTGTAGTCACTGAACTGATGCAACGGTTTGCCGATTTTCTATAACTCATAACAGCCACATACTGATTTCACACAATAATTAATAAAAGATTGCACACTAGAGGCAAGGAAAAAGTTTTTGAATTGCTGTTGGTGCTCTGGTGTTTGTTTTTTTTTCTTGTTGGTTACATATACTGCACCGATATAGGCTGCCAAGTACAGTTTCAGTAAAATAAATGTACTATTTTACCAGGAGAGGTTAGACTAAATTAATATAGTTGACTTCAGTTTATACCATGGAAAATTAACAATACTGAAAAGTAAAGGATTATACAAGCAATAATTTAATATATATATATATATATATATATATATATATATATATATATATATATGATGTAAAAGCTGATTATGATATAAGGGCTGATTCAGAAAGGGTTCTGTGAGGTATACACAAGGTATGTCTGGCTGGAGAGATCACAGTAGTGGGGGTAAGTTAGGGTATAGGTTAGTTACGTGTGTGTGTGCGTGTGTGTGTGTGTGTGTGTGTGTGTGTGTGTGTGTGTGTGTGTGTGTGTGTGTGTGTGTGTGTATGCCTGTAAGTGGGTCGGCTAGGGGAGAATGTGTGTTTCTATGTATGTATGCGTGTGCATGTATGAATGTGTGAATTTTGGGGAATCTTGACTAACGTCTTTGAATTGTAAATTGCCGTATAGTGCAAATGGTCACTTTTACCACAGCTCATACTGCCAAAGCTAATGTTCTTTCTGAATCCCCAGGATTGAATCAGCATACAAAAATTAATCCAAATATGACAACATAAAAAAGCAAAAGCAGTAATGGGTAATGTAAAGCAGTATTTTAAAAGAATGCATTTCTTATATTTTATCAAATGTCGAGTAACACTAACCAAAGCAAAATCAGACTTTATCAGAAAAAAATATGGCATTTTTTTAAAATTTTTTCTTACAGTATTACAAAAAATGATGAGAAGTGAGGAGAATGAGAGCAATAAAAGGAAAGAAGTAGGAAGGAAGAGTATGCTAAAGAGAGTTCTGTTTCCTTAGCAACTGAACACTCAATAAAGTTACATTTGGTGCTAAAGAGAGTTCTGTTTCCTTAGCAATGGAATACTCAATAAAGTTACATTTGGTGCTACAGAAAGTTCTGTTTCCTTAGCAATGGAATACTCAATAAAGTTACATTTGGTGCTAAAGAGAGTTCTGTTTCCTTAGCAATGGAATACTCAATAAAGTTACATTTGGTGCTAAAGAGAGTTCTGTTTCCTTAGCAATGGAATACTCAATAAAGTTACATTTGGTGCTACAGAAAGTTCTGTTTCCTTAGCAATGGAATACTCAATAAAGTTACATTTGGTGCTAAAGAGAGTTCTGTTTCCTTAGCAATGGAATACTCAATAAAGTTACATTTGGTGCTACAGAAAGTTCTGTTTCCTTAGCAATGGAATACTCAATAAAGTTACATTTGGTGCTAAAGAGAGTTCTGTTTCCTTAGCAACGGAACACTCAATAAAGTTACAATTTCCAAACTGTGTAGCGTTTGGGGACAGTTTGTATGAAGAACTGACTGGTTTATTTAACGACTTTGGACTAAAATTGATGACGGCTTTGATTAATCATTATACAAAGCAGCTACAAGTCTTAAAACAACAAATGACTGATTTAGACTCTAAAATTAAGAACTTTGCTTGTTTTTCTACTTTTACGAGTTTGTACTCCAGCATTACTGCTAGAGCAGACCGGCAAAGAGCGACAATCATTTCAAGAAAGCAAAAGAAATTAAAAAGGGACATTACAGCATATGCTAACAAAAAAGCTTATGTTTTGGTATCACATGTTGACACAGAATATATGCATGATACTAATTGTAATAACAAGCATATTGTGGATTCAAATGACAAAAGAAATGTGTCTGGCTCTAATAGTAGGTTGAGCAATAATGGTGGGGCAAATAATATCGAAGCCCCTATCTTAGATAATTGTAATAACTGTGACAGGAATGGTCAGGTTGCTAGTGCATCTAACAATGATAGTCACACAGTTTCTAACAATACCACAAATACGGACAATAACTGTGGTGACAATGGATCCAATGGAGGTCCTTTTTTAGTCGACAAACAGGGGAACAAACGTGGGCCAACTTGGAACAAAGTAGTTCAGAACAAACCCAAGGGAAGGCTGAGAAACAGAAAGAGATGGTAGGGGCAGTTCCCTTAAATTCATATGAAATACAGATACACAACTTGTCAAATATGGAAATTTCTGAAGAGACTACTAGTCTCTTACAGAAAGGTTTGTCTTTTATTCCTTCCAATCATTTTAATAAGACAAAAACCATAATAGATTTCAGATTAACACTTTGGAAATTAAATCTTAAATACATTATGAAAGACATTACAACAATCTCTACACAAGAAGGTCCCAAGAAAGCTAGTACCTTTAATCCACCACTAGTGGGCACACTTCAAGTTTTTCAAAACATATGTGAGGAAGCTATGAGAAACATAAATGCTACTAGCTTTCCTGAGAATTTAAGTGAGCCAGAGTCAACGGCTCTGAAAAACTTAAAAGACAACACGGACATAAGAATTATGAAGGCTGACAAGGGGGGCAAAATAGTAATTATGGAAAATTCAAAATATATAAACTCAATGGAAGCTATGTTAATGGACAAACATGTCTATCAAGAAGTAGATACTAAGATGATACAAAAATGTTTTTTAAGATTAGATACTACTTTATTTGATATGTTTAGTCAAGATGAAATAGACTATGCAACATATAGTTTCCTATTAGTTGAATTTCCTAAAATGGGAAACATGTTTGGTATCCCAAAACTACAAAAAAACCTGTTTGATCCCCCTTTTAGGCCAATTATCTCAGCCCCCAAATGTAAGACAGAAAATATCTCCATTTGGTTAGATTACACTTTGAATCCAATAGTACAACGTTCTAAATATTATTTAAAATACTCTTGGCATCTATTGGAACAGCTTAGAGAATTACAACCTCTGACATCTGAATTCTTTCTTGCTTCCTTGGATGTACAATCTTTATACACTTGTATTGATCATGAATTTGGAATTGAACATTTAAGACAATATTTGGTTGCTAACACAAATTTAAGTAATATTAAGGTTAACACCATTTGTAGTCTTATGGAATGTGTATTACAAAACAACTTTTTCAAATTCAATGATAAATTTTATAGGCAAGTTTCAGGTGTGGCAATGGGGGCAAGGGTAGCTCCGGCCTATGCAAATCTGACTATGGCACAATGGGAAAACACTTTCGTGGCAAATTCTATTTACAAAGACAAGATCATCTTTTACACCAGATACATAGATGATCTGTTTTTTCTATGGAATGGTACCTTACAGGAATTTCATGACTTTGTTCATTATTTGAACAACACTACAAATTGTCTAACATTCACTGTTGGTGAATTTGGAACTAACATCAATTTTTTGGATTTACATTTAAGTTATGACAATGTACTTAAAAAATTTTCAAGTTATATATATAGAAAACCTACATTTGCAAATCAGTATTTGCACAAAAACAGTATACACCCTTACCACATGAAGAAAGGGGTTATAAAGGGCCAATACATTCGTCTAAGCAGGTTGACATCTGACAATGAGACTTTTTTGAGTGAAACAAATAATCTAAGGGGATTTTTTTGTCAATAGAGGTTATAAGTTGGCATGGTTAAAAACAATAGAAAGAGAAGTAACATTTCTTCGTGAGACCACAGCAAGGCCTATTTTAACAGTAGGGTCACTGGTCACAGAAGCAACAACTAAGAACAATAAGGAATTTAGTGGTTCCTTTTTGCTACCCATTTCTAATGAGATGTGGCTTATTAAAGACATTATTGTAAATAACTGGAAGATTATCTTGGGTAACCAAGATTTAGCGAACATTTTAGGCATTAAACCAATGTTCACTTTCAAAAAAGTAGTTAATCTAAAAAGTATACTTGAGAAAAAGGAAAACAGATGTACTACAAATAGAACGGGTGTCATACAAACTAAAGGCACCTTTTCTTGCCACTGTTGTAAACAGTGTAGATACATCACTAATTCATCTTTTGTACACTTTAAGCATTTACGAACAACACATTGGTCAAAACAGTATTTTACATGTCACAGTACTATGGTTGTTTATTTTGCTCAGTGCCAAACATGTCCAAGTTATTATGTGGGAATGACCACAAGAGCCTTGAAAGTCAGAATTAGTGAACACATTTTGGCTATAAAGAAAAAGACACAAATAATGCATTAGCAAGGCATTCTATCATTTGTAATGAATTTAAAAAGTTTACATTTGCTGTTCTAGATAGTGTAAATAGTGTAACATTTGGTGGTAATTTCAAACTTTTATTAGAATGTAAAGAGTCCTTTTGGCAAATATTTTTAGGAGCTGACAAATTTCCAGGTCTCAATGAAACTATAAATATGAGATGTTTCCTGGAAATGAATTCATAATTTTTATTGTGATATCATATATTCAAATGATATAGTTATATTAGTGTTAAACATATACTTGAGAAGTATTTATTTAGGATGTTTTAAGAGTTCATATGTACTATATATAGTTTTCAGTAATTTTTTATGGTATTTCTTTAAATTTTATTAATTGCCATCAATTATGTATGTAAATTAATTGTGATTGAATAGTACTTAAACAGGTGTATGGATGGTGAAGTTGTTTCTGAGGAAGTTCACAGAAGATTAAAGTGAATGAAAGCGCTAAAAACAACTTATGGAGTCTCATAATTTGCTGCTGGGTTTAAGCTGACTTCGTTTTTCCAGAGTTACTTGGTTGCAGTGTCTTTCTGTTTGTATACACAAGGTATGTCTGACTGGAGAGATCACAGTAGTGGGGGTAAGTTAGGGTATAGGTTAGTTACGTGTGTGTGTGTGTGTGTGTGTGTGTGTGTGTGTGTGTGTGTGTGTGTGTGTGTGTGTGTGTATGCCTGTAAGTGGGTCGGCTAGGGGAGAATGTGTGTTTCTATGTATGTATGCGTGTGCATGTATGAATGTGTGAATTTTGGGGAATCTTGACTAACGTCTTTGAATTGTAAATTGCCGTATAGTGCAAATGGTCACTTTTACCACAGCTCATACTGCCAAAGCTAATGTTCTTTCTGAATCCCCAGGATTGAATCAGCATACAAAAATTAATCCAAATATGACAACATAAAAAAGCAAAAGCAGTAATGGGTAATGTAAAGCAGTATTTTAAAAGAATGCATTTCTTATATTTTATCAAATGTCGAGTAACACTAACCAAAGCAAAATCAGACTTTATCAGAAAAAAATATGGCATTTTTTTAAAATTTTTTCTTACAGTATTACAAAAAATGATGAGAAGTGAGGAGAATGAGAGCAATAAAAGGAAAGAAGTAGGAAGGAAGAGTATGCTAAAGAGAGTTCTGTTTCCTTAGCAACTGAACACTCAATAAAGTTACATTTGGTGCTAAAGAGAGTTCTGTTTCCTTAGCAATGGAATACTCAATAAAGTTACATTTGGTGCTAAAGAGAGTTCTGTTTCCTTAGCAATGGAGTACTCAATAAAGTTACATTTGGTGCTACAGAAAGTTCTGTTTCCTTAGCAATGGAATACTCAATAAAGTTACATTTGGTGCTAAAGAGAGTTCTGTTTCCTTAGCAACGGAACACTCAATAAAGTTACATTTGGTGCTAAAGAGAGTTCTGTTTCCTTAGCAACAGAACATTCAATAAAGTTACATTTGGTGCTAAAGAGAGTTCTGTTTCCTTAGCAACAAAACACTCAGTAAAGTTACATTTGGATTGCCTGCAGGTGGTGTTCTAGTTACATGTGATTTTTACATCTGACATCACTGTTTGGTTTAGTACTGCATTATGTTCCATTATAGCCATGTTGTCCATCCTGGCTTTTGTGAGCAGTGGACAGACCTGTTAGCTGTTAGAAGCATAGCATTGTCTGAATATGTGAACATTGGAAGCAGAGACTCAGTGCATCCCTTTAACATCTCCTAAGTTTAATAGAGTGTGTGGTGCATCAAGACTTAGACAAGTTTACCATACTATTTACCAAAGCATCTTTTGAATTTATTTAGTTCTTTGTTGTTTATTCATTCATAGGTACAAATGTGTATACTGGGGCCATTATAAGCCAAGTTGTGCAACCCAAATGTGACTCAAAAATGTGATTTATATAGGGGGTAATTTATTGACTGCCTGTGTCCATCAGATACATAGGTGCCAGACCAGGGGTGAATTTTCAGTTATCCATCCATTGGTCCAACTTGTATTTAAAAAGGGTAAGCAAGAACTCTGCTTTACATGGATGGGGAGTGTGTTCCACAGAATGGGAATTCTTTGAGAAACATATCTGTCTCTCCAACGTGTCCTTTTTATATCACAAGCAAAGCAAATTTTTGGTCTTTTGATCTAGTAGTTCTGATGCTGTTTTGTGGATGTGCACAAGGTTCATCAAAACAGGATCCAGGGATGCCTTTTACTCCAGGCAAAGATCACCTCTGAGAAATCTGTATGACACCAGGTAAAGAGACAGGGCTCTGAGGCAAGACAAGTGTAACAAATTTTTTGTTTACTCTTTGTATTCTTTTTGTGTCTTTTTCAGCACGTGTCTGGTCGGATACATACCAAAGAGGGCATTATACTGTGTGGGTCTGAGGAGAGCCGAGTGCAGTGATATGATGACCTCTCTGGACCTAGTTGCCAAGCCCTTACTTATTGGCTGAGCAATATAGAAGGATTTTCTAACTACCCTAGATGCATGTTGTTTGGAGTTTAGGTTACTATCTACACGAGTTCCCAGATTCCTGACTACTGAATCAACTTTTAGGGGTGTTTTATTGATGATGTAGTTACCTGGGGTGGCTGACTTCCCAAAACATACTATAATGCACTTCTTGGTACTGAGTTTTAAGTCATGTCTTTGTCATCAATCATCTGTCTGTGTTACACCTTCCTGAAGGGTGTTCTTATCTTGGGGAGGCATTCAATGACTTCTCCCAGTTTCCAGTCATCTGTGAACTTGGTCAGCTAGAGGCCTTTGACATTAGCTTTGCCATCTGAGAAGTAGATGCAAAAGAGGAGAGGGCCTAGCAGAAATTCCTGAGGGACTCCACTGGTGACTGGCCTCTTTGTGGAGATGGCCTCACCAGTTCTATCCTCTTGGGTCCTATCTGTGGGCCAACTAGCTATCCAACATATTATAAAGGGGTTTATACCTAGTTCCATATATTTGTTGACGATGCCTGAGGAGGGTATTGTATCAAATGCTTTAGCCAGATGTAGATAGGGAGTATGCACTGATTTCCCCTCATCCATTGCCTTAGTGACCTTTTCAAAGATGTCCATCAGGTTCAGTAAGCATGGCCTCACTTTGACAAACCAACAAAATTGTATCAAAGACAATGGTTAACATGGTAATCCAGGCTGCAGAGAGCTGAATAAGCGACTTTTCTTGATACTAAGTATATTTTTTGTTGCTTTCCACATCTGAATACCTAGCAACTGTATTTCGCCTGCCTTTCTGTTACATTGAAGCTGTTTTTACTGCATTTAACTTAATATTGCACTTGGAATCCTTGTTTGTTACTATTTGACTGTATTTGTAGCAAATTCTTCTGTGTAAGCTGTAGTAGCTGATTCATAGCATTTATAAGTGTTTGCTGTACCTGTTTCTGCCTGTTTTGTGAAAAAAAAAAAAGAAGAAAAAATATCTCTTGTTTTTCCTGCTTTACTAGTTTAGTCCAGTTTCAGAGTTGCTGATTCCTGGGCTTTGGTTGTAGTTCCTGTGTACTGTTTCCTTGCCTTATTTGGGGGAAGGGAAGCTACCTTGCTTTCCTGCTTTACTAGTTTAGTCCAGTTTCAGAGTTGCTGATTCCTAGGCTTTGGTTGTAGTTCCTGTGTACTGTTTCCTTGCCTTATTTGGGGGAAGGGAAGCTACCTTGCTTACCAGTGGGAGTGGGAAGCATTGAGCTGCCTTTTCTCCAGTTTTGTGAGGTTTCAGCCAGTAACTAGTAGTTTATTGGTCGTTTTGGGCCAGTTTCTAGCTTTTTCCAGCCCCCTGGTATAAAATGCGCTAAACGCGTTAGCCGATTTAGAGCGATTTAGCGAGCTGCCACTGTTGCACACTAGGGCAGTGCGGTTAAGCAGGTTTAAACTATTCGGCTACCTAAAGTCCACTCTTCAAATTTTCCCTTAAAACTACCTTCCTCGAACTATACTACTGATCAAATCAGCGTATCCTATAACTAAAAGATCAACTCTACTTGACTCCAAGTAGACTATTCTCTATCTATTAAACCTAGCACTTGCTCCTACAGTACTTATTACCTTGATACGGCACTCTTGTCATAGATAGTACCCCAAAAGGCAACCCCCATTTCTCGGTCACCCACGTCCCCGGAATCTTTTTAAAGTTTTTCGTCTACCCTTCTAGCATGTCGAGGGATCAGTTGCTAGTGTCCTCTCCTGCTCAGCTGGTGAACCTGGGAATATTGAGGCAATGTTTCAATTGCCTCATGTACACAGACAACCCTTTCCTCCTCCCACAAAACACAAATACATGCGAGAGATGCAACTATACGGCCAAACTGGAGGCTGAGCTCTCTCAACATAGGACTGGCAAGACCAGTCAGGAGGAGAAGGTTACCACACACACTATAGACCCAGTCTCACATAGTACCATTACAACCTCAAATCATACACATAAACACACAAAGACATACTCGGAGGCTCTGATCAAAAATCTACCAAAACAGCAGAGGCCACCAAAGCAGACACCCAAACAACCACCACCTCAGAACACAACACCCGCAACACATAGACCTCACAGTCAGAGTGTCAAACAGTCACAGCCCTTAAGGCCAAACACAATGCCAGACACACTAGTCATTGGTGACTCCATAGTCAGACACACTGATGTCCCGCTCACCAGACTGAGTAAGGAGAAGGTCACAGTAAGCTGCCTGTCGGGCGCTAGAATCCGCCACATAACGCAAGCACTCAGGTCTCTCAACAGCAGGTACAAATATGACTCAGTCATTGTCCACGCTGGTGTAAACGACCTGAGACGCACCTCCTTGGACTACATGAAAAGAGACATTGAGGAGCTCTCTGATTATGTAGCCCAGGCAGGTATGACCCTGACCTTGAGCAGTATCCTACCTTCACCAAGAATGATGCCACAATACAGAGATAAGATGATCAGCTTTAACAATTGGCTTAAACACTGGTGTCATTCAAAGGGGATCCAGTATCTGTCTGCCTGGGATGACATGCTGGACAAGCCACGCTGCTTCGCAAGGGACGGCTTGCACCTGTCACCCTGGGATTCGGATATTGGCAAAGGCTCTTGCCACCCCATAGTGCCTTTTTAGGCAAGGCTCAAATTCTAAACCTACCACCCTAGAACACAAAAAGGAAAAAACTAAGGGTAATGCTGCTCAATGCCAGAAGTCTAAATCTCAAAATGCACGCACTCGAGGCCCTTCTCAGTATGGAGAACATCGATGTCTTTGCTGTGACAGAAACCTGGTTCAAGGCTCCTGAGAGCACCCCAGCGCTATCAGGTTTTACCTCATATCATGCGTTCCGGCCCCAAAATCCGGACAATACCAAGAAAGGACGGGGGGTATCCATATTCATCAAGGACACCCACACCTCAAGACTGGTGGCAACGCACGATGCATTGGAGACCATCCAGGTGCAATTAACCATAGGCAAGACTGCTCTGCAAATTGTAGCATGTTACAGGCCACCCTCACAAACTCAGGAAACTCACATGGCCTTCCTGAAAACACTAGAGGGATAAATGTATCACCAAACACCATCATACTAGGTGACTTCAATTAC
The DNA here is from genome assembly GCF_019279795.1 of Protopterus annectens. NCBI lineage: Eukaryota > Metazoa > Chordata > Ceratodontiformes > Protopteridae > Protopterus > Protopterus annectens. Next base: position 697,917,034 of record NC_056736.1, read on the forward strand.
CCTAATATAGACTGGGAACACTACTCAAGCCCAAACACCCTAGCCCAAAAGTTCCTGGAATTCATAAACTCAAATGCCATGGAACAACTAGTCACCATCCCCACAAGAGGAGATAACATACTTGATCTCATCATCACGAACATGGGAGCACAATGTTCAACACCGAAGTATACCCTCACTGGTGAGATCAGATCACAAACTAATCTCGCTGGAGGTCCTCATCCCACCCCACCTGAAATAAAAAGACCACAGTAAAGAACTTCTCAAAAGCCGACTTCACACTTCTAAAGACTAGTGTGGTCTCCTTTCAGGCCCCGAGCCGGGAAAACAATACTCAAGCCGCTGAATCACTTACAAACACCTTCTACCAGCACCTGCAGGACTGCATGGATAAGGCAATCCCAAGCAAAACAAAGACTCTTTGTACCAAAGGCAAGCGTCCAGTCTGGTGGACCCCAGCCATAAACAAACTCTACAACAAAAGGAGGAAGCTACTACAAGATAGAGCAAAATCCTTAAAAGGTAAGACACCCTTGATCACTATAAGTAAAAACTAAGAGCTCTCATAAAATCATCCAAAGCAAATTTCGAGAGAAAAATAGCTAAAGACTCAAAAGACAATCATAAGGCCTTCTTTAGCTATGTTAGAAACCTAGGAGGAAACTCCCAGATATGCTCAGAACTAGTGCAAAATGATGTGAAGATTACTGATCCTACAGACATTGCCAACATACTGGCTGACAGGTTCAGTGCAAACTTCTCCCCTCCCCAAAAGGAGAGATATCTATACCAAATGAGAGTAGCCCCACAAACATCTCCAGCGAACAAGTAAGAACTGCACTCAACAAAACAAAAAACACAGCATACATGGGACCCGATGGTGTCCCCGGCTGTGTGCTCCACGAACTCAATGAGGAATTAAACCCACAGCTAGGACAGCTGTTTAATCAAAGTCTTACCTCTGGATACGCACCCAGGAGTGGCGCACTGCAACTGTGGTCCCACTTCACAAAGGCGGTGCCTCCACAGACCCTGGAAATTACCGCCCATTAGCTTGACAAGCCTTATCTGCAAAGCCATGGAGAGGATCATAATGGACCTCATAAATAAAGACATAGGGAATTTGCAGACTTTGGATCCAACCCAGTTTGGCTTTGTCAAAGGCAGATCATGCCTTTTAAACTTGGTTGACTTTTTGAAACAGTCACCAAAGCCATTGATGAGGGAAAGGCAGTCCATACAGCCTACCTCGATCTGGCTAAGGCCTTCGATACAATACCCCACTCGGGTATCATTGAAAAACTCATCAGCTTAAATGTTAACCCATACATCACAAGATGGGTTGCAAACTGGCTGAGTGACAGAACCCACAGGGTCAGAGTTGCTGGCGCCATGTCAGACTCAAAGCCTGTCACAAGTGGTGTCCCACAGGGCTCAGTCCTGGGCCCACTCTTGTTTGGCATCTACTTTTCCAAGTACAAGCAAACACAGGAGGGTTATGGCTGACAAAGTTTGCAGATGACTGCAAACTGGGCCATAGTAGAAAACACATCTGACACAGATATCCTTCAGAAGGGTCTCACAGAAACGGATAACTGGTGCCAGAGCCACGGCCTAAAGTTAAATGCCAAAAATGCATAGTCATACCCTTCGGGAAAAACAAGGTTACCCCTAGCTACCAAATAGGTGGCAATCCACTGAGCACAGAAGAAGTTATCAGGGACCTGGGGACCCAGGTTGATAGTAGTCTGTCATTCGACACCCATGTAGCTAAAGTAGTTAGGAAGTCCTTCTACATTGCCCACCTTATCATGAAGGGATTCTCATCTAGATCAAGGGAGGTCATAGTCTCCCTTTACTCATCACTCATCAGACCAATGATTGAGTACAATGCCCCATTCGGAATGTATCTGACCCGACACTTGCAGCAGCTGGAGAGGCCACAAAAGTTCCTCACCAAAAGGATAAAGGGTCTCAAAAATCTGTCCTATGCTGCCCGACTGAAAGAACTCCAGCTCTATTCAGTCGCCACCGCTTGCTCAGAGGTGACCTTTGCCTAACATACAAGGCCATGTCAAACCCAGATTTGATGAATATGCTTCACCTCAAAAATCTAGATCCATCAGAGCCACAAGGGCGGGAGACTTAAACCTCGACACGGCTATTAATAGGACGTGCTGGAGGGATAGATTCATCACCCAAAGACTCCCTATGCTGTGGAACAAAATCCTGGTACATGTGAGGCAGAGCACCTCGCTGGCCTTGTTCAAGAGAAATCTTGACCAATGGATGGGAGATCGCAGATATACCCCAGGAATTACCTCAGTGTCACTGCTCGACAGAGGCACAGCAAAATAATGGGTATAGTTCCCCATACTAAAGGGGTGGCGTAAGCCACAAAACAATGGGCTAGGCTTATAAATGCCCTCGGGCAGATAGCCTAGTATGAACCTATGAACCTATGAACCTATGAACAGAGTCTCCAATAAAAAAGCAGCAAACCAGTTAAAACACTGGACTCTTGAAACATAAATATCTAAAACAAGTCAGTAAAACTAGTTATATTTTATTGAATTGTTTTAGATATTTATGTATGTATTCAAACTGGGCCTTTAATTGTTGAGATTGATTAAATTGATGGTGTATTTTGACTGTGTGCTGTATCTTGTGATTTTATTTGAAATTATTATTTAAATGAATGATTGCTTTATTTGATATTTTTCACACCGATGAAAGGTGATATCCCAAAAGCTTTTGTGGTTACTACATTTTTTTGGGATTCTGGTGTTTTACTTGGCTTCCTTTGATAAAGCCAAACTGGGATAGATCCAATGTCTGGAGGCCTCTTATGTCCTTGTTGATAATTTCCATGCTAATTCTTTCATGGCTTTACAAATAAGACTGGTCAGACTACTGGGTCTTTAGTTTCCAGGGTCTGTTGAAGCTCCATGCGTATGAAGAGGGATGACTGTCGCAGTCCTCCATTCTCATGACACAAAGCCTGCTTTCAGACTATAGTTAAATAATGACAACAGGAGTTCTGATAATTCTTATTTTAAACCATTCTGGAGGCATCCCGGGATGATATCAGGGCTTACTGAGACTGTATTATTGGGCTTTAGCAAGCACAACCAGTACATTCTCCCGGGTTATAGTTTGAGGGGTTATATCTGAAGGTATTTCCTGGGGTATTATCGGGAGGTGGGAAGGGGGTAAAGCTGGAACTGAATTTGTCTGCTAACAGGTTCTCTATCACACCAGACTCTGTGAATGTGGCACCATTAAAAACCAGTTCAGCACATTGCTGTGTGTGACCCTTGAGGTTTCTGACATGGCTGAAAAAGACCTTATGGCTATCTTTCACTTAGGCTATCTTAACCTCAAAATTGCCTTGCTGGTCCTAATTAGCCCTGTTAGTTGATTATTTCATTTGATGAAAGAGTTTTTATCTTGCTGTGAATTACTCTTCCTGAGTTTTACCATCATTTTTTCCTTTTGTTGCATTAATTTGGGATGCCATCTGGACAGTTTGTTTCTGAGGTTAGTTCATGGCTTACTTCTGGTAGGTACAGCAGCCTCCAAACAGCCATTAACATGGCTGAACAGGTTTATGAGAGCAATTCAGCACAGGCTGCTGTGTTCTTGGGACTTAGATGGGCACTGAAGTTTGGCAAACCATCACTTAATAAGAGGGAGTTTGCCTTGGAATAGTTCCCACGTGTTACTGGTTTTACTGGGGTGTTAGAGTTGATTTTGATTTCACAGGACAACGCTTTATGGTCAGACCATACCAGAGAGTACAAGACATTTTGGAGAAGTGCATCATGCTCCCATATTTGTGATTACAAGGTCCAGTATGCTGGAGTCTCTAGTGAGCATATTCACTATTTGGTCAATGGTGGTTATATTTACAAAGTGCTAGAATCTCTGTGCCTGTAGACTTGAGACTGTGTAGGATTCCCAGTCTATAGAGGGGTAATTAAAGTCTCCCATGAGTAGGATGTTAAGCAGAATGGTAAGTGTCTCCAGTAGGTCCAAGTGTGCATTGTGAGGTTCTTGGGAGATGGATGGTAACCTTTAACTGGCTAGGATATGGTAAGGATTTTTTCTATGCTATCTACATACAGAGAAACTCCAGAGCATTTTCCTGTTTGAACACCCTAAAGGTATGTATATTCGTTATTGACGTATATCAAGACACCTCTACCTTTAGCCCTTATTTGTGCAGCTACTGGCCTAAAAGTGTGAAAGGCACTCTAAACCATGTCTCGGCAACTACACAGATGTCTGTATTATTGAGTGTGAGGAGGGCTTGGAGGGAGTGTAGTTTTTTATTTAGGCTCCTGGAATTGAGCAGTAACACCTTGAGGTTCAGTTGAGTTGACTTTGCTATATTGGTAGGCTTGTCAATTTGGCATTGTGTAAAAAAATGCACTGTGGGGGGGGGGGTAACGTTTTAGCTACTATTCAAAGCCCAGAGGGGACAGGAGCAGACCATCCCTGGCAAAGCAAAGGGGTCTGTTAACCATGTCCTCCCAAGTTGGCAAATATGTGATCCCCTTAGAATGACAACAGAAAGACATCCAATTGTTAAATCATTTTTTGCTGATATTATGGCATCATCCTCAGTGACAGTAATATACTGCTCAGTGCTAGATTCATACCAGCCTGAGACACAAAGTCTGAGAGCTCCATAATGTTCATAGGTTCATAGGTAGGTACTAGGCTATTGGCCCTAGGGCCTATATAAGCCTAGCCAAAAAATGTACCCTGGCTTTCGCCACCCAAGAAAATTATTTTCCTGTGCCCCTGTCGAGCAGAGCCACAGAAGTGATCCCTGAGGTGAATTTCCCATTTCCCATCCAATCATCAAGATTTTTCTTGAAGACTGCTAATGAGGAGCTCTGTTTGACATAGATAGGTAGTCTGTTCCAGAGTATGGGAAGTCTGTGGGACAGAACTCTATCCCTCCAGCATATTATGTTTATTGTGGTGGCAAGGTTTAGGTCCCTAGAGCATGTAGCTCGGAGGGATTGGGATTTCTTTAAGTGGAGCATGTCCAACAGCTCTGGGTTTGACATAGCTTTGTATGTTAGGCAGAGATTGCCCCTGAGTAGGCGATATGCGATGGAGTAAAGCTGTAGTTTTTTGAGTCGGTCTGCGTAGGGCATCTGCTTGAGGCCAGTAATCCTGTTTGTGAGGTATTTCTGCGGTCTTTCCAGTTGTTGTAGATGTCTTGTGAGGTACATACCAAAAAGGGCGTTGTACTCTATAATGGGTCTAATGAGTGATGAGTAGAGGGGAACAATGACCTCTTTTTTTCTGGATGAGAATCCTTTTGTGATGAGATGAGCCACGTAGAAGGATTTCCTGACCACTGTGGCGACGTGATTATCAAAGGAGAGACTACTGTCCATCTGTGTCCCAAGGTCCCTTATCACATTTTCGGCATTAAGTAGACTACCAGCTATGTGGTAGTTCATGGGTACAGAGTTTTTACCAAAGGGAATGACAATACACTTTTTTGGCATTGAGCTTCAGGCCATGGCTTTGACACCAGGTATCTGTCTCAGCGAGGCCCTTTTGTAGTTTGTCCACATCGTTAGGAGTTTCGATTATGGCTCCTAGTTTGCAGTCATCTGCAGACTTTGTTAGCCAAAGACCTTCTGTGTTAGGCTGCACTTCAGAGAAGCAGATACCAAACAGGAGAGGACCCAGGACTGAACCCTGTGGTAATCCACTTGTCACTGGTCTGAAGTCGGATTTGGAATCCGCTACTTTCACAGTGTGGGTTCTGTCAGTGAGCCAGTTGGCAACCCATCTTGTGACATAGGGATTTATACCTAGTTTAGTGAGCTTATCTATAATTCCAGAGTGGGGGATGGTGTTGAAAGCCTTGGCGAGATCTAGATAAGCTGTGTGAACCATTTTAGCCTCATCTATGTCTCTCTTCATTATAGTCCAGACAGGTGAGTTTCAAGTAATTTACACCTACGTGGACTATAATGGAATCATACTGGCACCCGTGGTGTAATGACTTGAGTGCATGTGTGATTTGATGGATCCTGGTCCAGATAAGCAACTGACCATTATCTTCTCCTTGCTCGGCCTGGTTAGAGGGAAATCAGTATGTCTAAAATGGAGTCTCCCATGATGAAACTCCTGGGAAGTGTGTTTCCTTCCCTTAGGGTCTTAGTGCTTAGGGCTCCATTGAGACTGACTGTATGTGTGGTGTTAGGTGGTGTTTTTTTCTGAGTGCCTTTAAGCTTGATGATATATAGCTTTGCCAACAGGTGGTCTAGGTGATCTTTGTTGTTTAGAAAGGTTGCTTTTAAGTGTCTCGGCATATATTAGTCTATATGAGTGTCTCTGTTGTGTGCTATGTGAGTTGGGTTTTGTCTGTGCTGTATCGACAACCTGATGTGTGTCTTTATGTGAGTGTTTAGCCTCCAGTGTCATTGTGTAAATGTCATACACTGTGTCTGTTTCTTTAAGGATTAAGTGGTTGTTGGGAAACATGAGCCAGTTGCTTCATATCTCTCAAGATGCCCATATCCACCAAGGTGGCTAAAGAGAACTTAGAAAATTGCATATCCATGCTGTCCAGCCCTTTGATTGGTAAGCTACAAGGAGGTGGTCTAGCAGGGTTAGAAGGATATTGAGTGTTTTGTCAGTATAGACTAATAAATGTGCTTTATTGGGGTAGATTATGCTAAAGAAGTACTAAAGTCTGCTAACTTTAATGTTTATGCAATACTAACTTTTATTAAAACTATAGGTATTGCAACTTAGCGCTCAGGTAGTTGCGTTAAGCTTGTTGATGCAAGGCATTCGCTCTATATTTACTGCTGTTCTATAGGGAAATTTTGCCTTCTAGGTGTTTGCTACTGTACAGGGCATTGCTAACTGTCTCTGTTTGGTGAGCTCCTTCTGGCAAACTTGCCATATTTATAGCAATACAGAAAAAAACCCCAGAAAACTATCTAATGAGCCCTCTGGCCAATAAAATGACTACACTATGAGCCCTTTTCTATATTTCTCATTTCAGATAGACAAGGCAAATACCTCCAGTCCTCCCACAAGATGTAGAAATATAGTCCTCCTAATGTAAAAACACAGTAGAAGAGACTCACAAGTGCAATGCTACCACAAACCAGTTAAACAGCTAGCTGGAAATCCCTTGCTGAAGGCAATCTCAGGACAGTTGTGCAGCAATAACAGTGAAAATACAGTGAGATGCATAAATAAAAGCAAATCACTCAAAATAACTTAAGCAGGTGTGATTTAGCAATCAAAAGCACTTAGCTTTGTCTGGTTGGCCTGGATAAAAGTAAAACCCTTTTGGAACACTAGGATGAAAAGCTTTACTGAGCTCTGGGAAAATGAACAGAAAACAGTATATGCAGCAAATGAGTTTTGCTGGAAAACAATGGATGGGAAGAGTACATAAATAGCTTATATAACAAACAGCAGCAATTAAAAAGGGGAGGGAGAAACTTTGGAAATCAGATTATCGTAAGTGGCAGAGGCCAGAGACAAAAACTTCAAGGAAGGTGCAGGCAAGCTAAAGAGGATGCAGTCAAATAAGCAAATATTAGAGCTTTCAGAAACTTTAGCTTAATGCACCAGTGGGGGATGGGGCAGACACAAGGAACAGGGGAAAAGAAAGACACTGAAATGCAACTTTAAGCAAGCAAATCATAAGCAGAATATAAAACTGTAGGCGCAAAACTGGGATGTCAGCAACTGTAAAAGCAATGAAGCACAAATTCTGGAGCACAGCCATGAAGGAAACTACAAGACTAAGGCCCAACAGAGTTAAAAGTACAAACTGCTAGCCTTTACAGGTAAGTCTACTTGTGAAGACAGAAGTGCAATAGAATGTTGAAACACTTTTCCCACAACTGCAAATTAAGCTAAAAGACTAAGGTCCCAGAACAAACTAAAAAATACAAACAGATAACTTTTTTGGTTAAAACATGGAAACAAAGCAGAAAAGTTTGAAGAAGTATCACTGCGCAGGTAACTTATAAGTGCAACTTAAATATTTAAGCAGAAACAAAATATAAATTATTTTTCTTTCCTTTTTGATGAAAAGCTTCTTACTCATAGTTTGGAGCTTTCAGCTCCTCTCGAAGTCTTGCATTCATTCTTTTATGTTTGGTTACTAAGGTTTTGTACTGATCTCAATGGATCTAATTCAGTCACAGCCTTGCTAAGAACATCACAGTAATAGAGGAGTATTAGAACGAACTTCAGAACAAACTAGCTCCCCACTTAAGCACCATGTTCACTTATAGTCTCACATCAGGCTTTGTGCCCACTGAATGGCACACAGCAACAGTTATCCCACTCCACAAAGGGGGAGCCACCACTGATCCCGGGAACTATCGCATTATTAGCCTGACGAGCCTGATCTATAAGGCCATGGAACGTATCATTATGGAACTCATAAACAAAGACATTGGTAACCTCCAAACTCTGGACCCCACCCAGTTTGGGTTTGTGAAAGGCAGATCATGCCTCCTGAACCTGATTGACTTCTTTGAGGCAGTCGCCAAAGCTGTAGACGAGGGTAAGATGGTTCACACAGTCTATCTTGACCTCGCCAAGGCTTTCACTACCATCCCCCATACTGGAATTATAGCTAAACTCACTAAACTAGGTATAAATCCCTACGTCACAAGATGGGTTGCCAGTTGGCTCACTGATAGAACCCACACTGTAAAAGTTGCAGACTCCATATCTGACTTCAAACCAGTGACAAGTGGAATACCACAGGGTTCAGTCCTGGGACCTCTCCTGTCTGGTATCTACTTCTCTGAAGTACAGGGTAACACAGAAGGCCTTTGGCTAACAAAGTTCGCAGATGACTGCAAACTAGGAGCCATAGTTGAGTCCCCAAATGATGTGGACATCCTACAGAAGGGCCTCACTGAGACAGATGCCTGGTGTCAGAGCCATGGCCTCAAGCTCAATGCCAAAAAATGCATTGTCATCCCCTTTGGAAAAAACTCTGTACCCATGAACTACCACATAGGCGGCAGTCTACTTAATGCCGAATGTGTGATAAGAGACCTGGGGACCCAGATGGACAGTAGTCTCTCCTTTGATAATCACATCGCCACAGTAGTCAGGAAATCCTTCTAAGTGGCACATCTCATTATAAAGGGGTTCTCATCTAAGAAAAAAGAGGTCATCATTCCCTTCTACTCAACACTCATTAGACCCATTATAGAGTACAACCCCCCTTTTGGAATGTACCTCATAAGACATCTGCAGCAGCTGGAAAGGCCACAGAAGTACCTCACAAAGAGGATTACTGGCCTCAAACAGATGCCCTACACTGACCATCTAAAATAACTCCAGCTTTACTCCATAGCATATCGCCTACTCCGAGATGATCTCTGCCTAACATATAAAGCTATGTCAAACCCAGAGCTGTTGGACATGCTAAACCTAAAGAAGTCCCAATCCCTCCAAACTACATACTCTAGGGACCTAAACCTTCTCACCACAATAAACAGGGCATGCTGGAGGGATAGATTCCTGTCCCAGAGACTTCCCATACTCTGGAACAAGCTACCCATCTATGTCAAGCAAAGTTCCTCATTAGCACTCTTCAAGAAAAATCTTGATGAGTAGATGGGAAAAAGGAAATACACCCCGGGGATCACTTCTGTATCTCTGCTCGACAGGGGCACAGTAAATTAACTTTCTTGGGTGGCGTAAGCCAGGGAACCTTGTTGGCTAGGCTTACTTAGGCCCTTGGGCCGATAGCCTAGTACCTACCTATGAACCTATGAACCTAAGTAACAATATACCATAAATGAATAAACAGTGCTGTATACGATGTTACAGATAATAATCCAAAGTGCACTTAGTGATACATAGTTGGTAGAGAAGAACTGGAGTATGAGAAGAGGCGACGTTGAGAAGTTAAAGAAGTGTGATGTGACCAGATTAACAGTATTTGCATTGGACTTGCTCTAGCAAAACTGATGCCTAAATGCTATTTGTGGTCTCTCAGCAGTAAATGCCCTAGATGCCATAGGACGGAAGTAGGACTGAGTCACATAATGTGGGGATATGTGAAACTAAAGACTTTCACAGATGCCGTTAAAAGAGAGAGATTGACACATAACCTCATATAACTATGGCCAGGAGTGTTGAGTTATGTATTTAACTGTATTAAAGGGATATCTCACAAGTATAAATAAGAAATGCATTTGTTTGAACTATTTAGCATGTTTATTTATTCTTCAAATCTGGAAACAGTGCAATCCACCATCTTTTGCAATTTGGAAGGTCACAGTCCTTACAAAATCAAGGTGGACTGTATATCGGCCAGCGATGCAGAAATTGCTAGGTTTGAGATTCTCACTCTTTTACATTTTAAATTCCCCATATTCTTCACAAAGTATTGGTGGAAACTGAGACAGCTCTCTGTTCTGGATCCAAAAACGTGTGAGGAAATTTACGTGAGGATTGTTTTTCATTCTTTTTTTGTTTTTTGGAAGTACTATAGTCAGCAGGATCTTACTGCAACAACTTTACCCTAGGCCAGCTGCTGCAAACAGTAAGTAGGTAGGTAGCTTCTGCAGAGGACGACAGCATGTGTACCACAGGATATTTTTTACTTCTGCTTAATTTGTTGCAATTTTACTTTTTTATTTCCCTGTTTCATGCTTTCTCAGAGATCTAATCAGGTGCTTTTTATACTACTACTAACTTTTCTGTGGGATGCACTCTGTTTACAATATACTTCTGAGTTCTCTTTTTCCTGCATGCATATTATTTAAGGGAACTGTCACTGGGGGCTCTTTATTATACGTGGATCATTGTTTTTTTGCTGACATAGTTCCCTGGTATGCATTGCATGTTTAATAATATGCTTTTTATTTATCTTTTCTCCTTCCTGCCTACCAAGAATCATATCCTCTCTCAGTCAACTGCTCTAATAATAATTAGTGATCCACAGGAGTAAGAACCAAAGGATAGGCACTATCATTTATGCAGCCATCATGGTCATTCTTTTTTTTTGGATTGGATCATGCAATGGGTATCAATAAGGGCCTGTCAGTCACTTCCTAAGTGATGTGACCCTCTCAAAGCAACCTTGCCATACTGGATCTTCAATCTCCAGTGAGAATTCAACAAAGGAAATGTGAACCCCAGGCATGGCATGTGCCCCAGCAGCCTTCCCTCCCCTTGGGGATAAACAGTCAGGGTAAGCTACATTACAACTGCTTACCAGCAGGTGTCTGAGTTACTATTTGAACCTTGGTCATATGGGTCATAGTTAGGGCTTTATCCCTGTGCACAAATAGAGATGGTAATCTGTTCAGTTACAAAATGCATTATTGATTAGACTGGTGTCAGTCACTGCTTAGCTTTATATATTATCCATATTTTGGCTATACCTCATGTTTTCAAGCCAGATTATTAATTATCTTTGTTTTTAATTAATATTCCTTTATGTATTTCTTGTATATTTTCTGGTCTGTTTAAAACATATTCTTCTTCAGTCTGTTAAATGAAAGAGAAGACACTAAATAGGGAAATCTGAATCATAATTGTTTTTATTACTTAGACCATTCATTTAGTCAAATGCTGTTACTTGTTACAGGTGCATTGTACAACTAGTTTAATTTGTGGCAGCATTGATTGGTTTTCCGGCTTCCTAGCTAACAATGATTGTAGAACAATCTCTGCCATCCTTTACCTGTCTTACAAGAGGTTACCCATGCTTCATATTGAGAATTTGACTGCTGTCTGTCTTCATTAATACAGTTTTTTTCTCATTTCTCATCTCACTCTGTGCTTTTCTCCGCCAATGACCTGGCTGTTAAGCAATGGATATGTGCAAAACTGCAGTGGATAATTAAATTCAGAAAGACCTAAGTATTACACATTTCAGTCTGTATTCCAAGCTCCTAGCAACCAGCATTGATAAAAGAAACCATGCTGCCTGCATGACACGCAGAGACTTAATGGTTCATGGCCCATGGCATATAGTTGGACCAAACAATTCCCGTTTGGAATCTGTAACTGTATTTAAATATGTATGAATTAACTCAACCTTTGTCTTGCCTTCACAGCACATGATTTACACAAACAGGCAATATGGCACTTACTTTCTGCTGCTTCATTAATTATATTACTGAAGCTGTTTAAAATAAGCATCTTGATGATCTTACACCTTTGTCACTGAGGTACTTTCTGTTTTCACATCAGTGTTTTATGATTCTGCATTTCTGCACTGTATGGCATTTTCTTTTCCTCAGTACAGAGTATACCCAGCACCCAGACATTAATCTGTATCCAACTGTATTACTTCACTGTCAGATTTCTATAATTTCATGCATATATTTGTCACATCAGTTTTGCTTCCAGGAAATTATTTATTTTTTTATTTTTTTATTTTACATTTGTTAACCGGGATAGTTCAACTGGATACATGTCCATTTTCAGTGGAGGCCCGGAGAGAAAAGCTCTAAAGAAACATTTATGCAAAATATACAAACAAAATATACTAACATGTTTCTACTATATACAACAAGATCATATTAATGAGCAAACATTATTAAGTCATTGGCAAGAACATTTAAAAAAGATACAAACAATATTAAGGTATGTTAACTATGTAGTCACAGCATGCATCTGAAAGGGGTATTGATAAAAAAAAAAAAACCTAAGGGTAATGCTGCTCAATGCCAGAAGTCTAAACCTCAAGATGCACGCTCTCGAAGCCCTTCTCAGTATGGAGAACATCGATGTCTGTGCAGTGACTGAAACCTGGTTCAAGGCTCCTGAGAACACCCCAGCACTATCAGGTTTTACCTCATATCATGCTTTCCGGCCCCAAAACTTGGACCGAACCACTAAAGGAGGGGGAGTATCCATATTCATCAAAGATACCCACACCTCCAGGTTAGTGGCAACGCACGAAGCATCGGAGACCATCCAGGTGCAACTAACCATAGGCAAAACTACCTTACAGTTTGTAGCATGTTACAGACCACCCTCTCAAACTCAGGAACCCCACACAGCCTTCCTGAAGACACTAGAGAGTATGAATGTCTCTCCAAATACCATTATATTGGGAGACTTCAACTACCCAAACATAGACTGGGAACATTACTCAAGCCCCAACACCCTAGCCCAAAGGTTCCTAGAATTCATAAACTCAAATGCAATGGAACAACTGGTCACCATTCCCACAAGAGGAGACAATATACTAGACCTGATCATCACAAACATGGGGACAAAATGTTCCACACCGAAGTATATCCCTCTCTGGTAAGATCAGACCATAAATTAATCTCACTGGAAATCCACATCCCGCCCCACCCCTGCACAAAAGACCACAGTGAAGAACTTCTCAAAAGCCAACTTCACACTTCTTAAGACTGAAATGGTATCCTTCAAGGCCCCTGGGCTAGTGGAAACCACAACCCACACTGCTGAATCCTTTGCAAATGCCTTCTACGGGCACCTTCAAGAATGCATGGATCATGCAATCCCAAATAAAACCAAGACCCATTCCCCCAAAGGCAGGCGCCCGGTCTGGTGGACCCCAGCCATAAACAAACTCTACAACAGGAGGAGGAAGCTACTACACGACAGAGCAAAATCCCTAAAAGGGAAGGCATCTCTGATCAGTACTAGCAAAAAACTACGTTCACTCATAAAATCATCCAAGGCCAACTTTGAGAGAAAAATCGCAAAAGACACAAAAGACAATCACAAGGCCTTCTTTGGCTATGTTAGAAACCTGGGTGGAAACTCCCAGATATGCTCAGAGTTAGTCCAAAATTATACAAAATACACTGAACCCACTGACATTGCCAACATTCTGGCAGACAGGTTCAGTGCAAATTTCTCCTCCCCCTCCCCCCCAAAAGGAGAAATAACTATCCCAGCAGAGTGTAGCCTCCCTAATATCTCAAATGCCCAGGTGAGAGCCGCCCTCTCTAAAGCTAAAAACACAGCATCAATGGGACCGGACTGTGTCCCGGGCTGTGTGCTACATGAACTCCAAGAGGAACTAAACCCACACATAAGGCTGCTGTTTAATCTTAGCCTTACTACAGGATACGTACCCAAAGAGTGGCGTACGGGCGGTGGTACCACTTCACAAAGGCGGTGCTTCTACGGACCCTGGAAATTACCGCCCCATAAGCTTGACGAGCCTGGTCTGCAAAGCTATGGAGAGGATCATTATGGAACTCATAAACAAAGACATTGGGGATCTACAGACATTGGATCCTACCCAATTTGGCTTTGTCAAAGGCAGATCCTGCCTTTTGAACTTGATCGACTTTTTTGAAACAGTCACTAAGGCCATTGATGAGGGTAAAGCAGTTCACACAGCCTACCTTGACCTTGCAAAAGCCTTTGACACAATACCCTACTCGGGCATCATAGACAAACTCACCAGCTTAAATGTAAACCCGTATGTCACAAGATGGGTTGCAAACTGGCTCAAGGACAGAACCCACAGGGTCAGAGTTGCTGGAGCTATGTCAGACTCTAAGCCAGTCACAAGCGGTGTCCCACAGGGCTCAGTCCTGGGACCCCTCTTGTTCGGCATTTATTTTTCCGAGGTACAGGCAAACATAGGAGGATTGTGGCTGACAAAGTTCGCAGATGACTGCAAACTGGGCACCGTAGTTGATACTCCAGCGGACACAAACATCCTTCAGAGAGGCCTCATAGAAACGGATAATTGGTGCCAGAGCCATGGCCTTAAGCTGAATGCCAAAAAATGTATAGTCATACCCTTTGGGAAAAACAAGGTACCCACAAATTACCACATAGGTGGTAATCCATTAAGTACGGAAGAGGTAATCAGGGACCTTGGGACCCAGGTTGACAGTAACCTCTCATTTGACACTCACATTGCCAAAGTGGTTAGGAAGACCTTCTATATTGCCCACCTTATCATGAAGGGTTTCACATCTAGATCAAGAGAGGTCATTGTGCCCTGTACTCTTCTCTTATCAGGCCAATGATTGAGTACAATGCCCCATTTGGGATGTATCTTACCCGTCACCTGCAGCAGTTGGAAAGACCCCAAAAGTTCCTCATCAAGAGGATAAAGGGTCTTAAACATATGTCATATGCTGCCCGACTGAAAAAACTCCAGCTCTATTCAGTCACATACCGCCTACTCAGAGGTGATCTGTGCCTGACGTACAAGGCCATGTCCAATCCGGAATTAATGGACATGCTCCACCTTAGTAAATCCAAATCCACCAGAGCCACGAGAGCAAGAGACTTAAACCTCAACACAGAAATAAATAGGACGTGCTGGAGGGACAGATTCATAACCCAGAGGCTCCCTACACTCTGGAACAGAATCCCAATCCATGTTAGGCAGAGCCCCTCACTGACTCTATTCAAGAGAAATCTTGACGAGTGGATGGGAGATCGTAGGTTTACCCCAGGGGTCATATCTGTGTCACTACTAGACAGAGGCACAGTAAACTAAACCCTAAAAGGGCGTAGTATTCTCATCCTAAGGGGTGGTGAAAGCCACACACACTCTGGCTAGGCTTATAAATGCCCTAGGGCAGATAGCCTAGTACAAACCTATGAACCTATGAACCTATAAGACTGTGTAGTCTTATCAAGAGACTATGTGTGTAAGGCAAGAGATACTGCAATAGTGGAGTGGGACTGAAGTTAGCCTGGTGTGGAGCAGGGACATAACCATTTGTTGTTAAGATGGCTTTTGATAGATATTTTAAACTTGGTTAGAGAAGATTCCAGGGTAATGGATGAAGGCAGGGAGTTCCAAATTTTGGATATGTAAGATGAGTAGAGGGTGTCACCGGCATGGATGTTTGATCTAGTAACTGTTAATGGTACTTTATCCGTGGAGTGGAGTTGCCTAGGACAGGAGTACTGCTGAATTTGGTTGCTTAAAGATGGTGTTTTATTTGGGTGGGAGAGCAGCTTATGAGTGATGATAAGTTGATTATAGATTAGTAAATTTGGCAGTTCAAGCTAGCCCATTTTTTTTAGGTTATGACAGTGATGGGTTCTAAAAGAGGTGTTATTAGCAAATTTGGCTATTTGATTATAGCAGGTATGATTCTACTGGGTGTCGTCTCACAGCAAGAGGTTTTCTGGTTTGATTCTCAGCTGTGGTGCCTTCTGTGTGAAGTTTGCATGTCCTTCCTGTGTTTTCTTGGGTTTCTTCTGGGTGCTTCAGTTTCCTCCTACATTCCAAAGACATGCTGTAGGTTGATTGGACACTCTAAATTGGCCATAGGTGTGAGTGCGTGCTGTGGAAGAACAACTGCAGCAGGGCTAGCCACCCAGCGGTGTAAACCTTAGCTCTAGATGATTATCACTGTTGAAGTGAAACCCCTACCCCATATGTGAAAAGGGGTTATGGATGGATGGAATCATTCTGCTGTACTCTACATTCTGTTTTATTAGTTTGACAGTTATGTTTCTCAAGTTAATTGCATGTATGCTATGCTATGTGCTTGATTTATTGTTAATGGTGCTTTGTAAAAAGCATTTAAATAAAATTTAAATAAAAGTAAAGTGCAAGATTTGATTTTGAGAAATGTCTTTTCCCTTTTGTCTTAACAGCTGTTAGTTCAGCTTGACTTCAAGTTTGAGGTCACCAATTGTGAAACTATGTCATTTGATGTGTTGGCTAACTGAGATGCTTCTTGCGGTGGTAGGACTTTGCCTTTTTTTTTTTCCTGGATAGCTTTAATCCAGTTTAATTTTCTTTGATTATCTGCTGAAGTCTACAAGAATATGACTCCTGCTATTGGATTTTGTCTTTGGATACCTAGTTTAGTGAGATTCTACAGTAACTGTGCTAGTATTTAAGGGGAACATCTGATCAGATCTGTGGGGTTGTGTGGTTACATTTTAGATTTTGGAAACTTTCCATTGCTGGTTAGTATTCCATCTTGCAGTCCTGCAGACATCTGGACCTGTAATTTATCATCTCACCCGGTGTGTTTTTGAACAATATCACTGCATGTCTGTTTAAAGATATGCTATGACTGTGATACATCTCTAGGATTCAGTTCAATTTACCTTCTATCATTTGAACATGGGTTTTATGTTTATTTTCCAGCTGCCAGTTTTACTCAATTATTATGCTCAATCTGTGCTTTTTGAATAAGAGTACTGATAGAACTTTCTAGAAACGAGCATAGAACATTCTAGAAGCAACCTTCATTGTACCATAATAAGTAAAGTGCATTAGTGGAACATGATGCTATTTTGACATTTAAAGTGCTATGATTTTAATGTTATTAACCTAGGAATAGTTTTGATTGACCACTGTGATATGTTTCTAACTTGTTGTATCAGTTTCAATCTAATGCATACTGTCTGAGTATTTTATTACAGCCTTGTTTGACATATGTGGAATTATAATTCACCACCCTTTATATCCTTGTATTTTATGGAGTCAGTGGTGTTGGGGTGAACCAGTGTTTACTGCATATATGTCCATAGGACAATGCCTGTGCATTCTACTCAAAGTAATGAGTCACTGCCCTTTGACCAATCCACACAGGAACATGGATCCTCCCTACTTTTGTTTACACACACAGGGAACTTACCATATTATTCTAACTGGATAAATGGACTGCAAACTCCTACTGCTTCTCCTAAGGCATCGAGAACCATTCGTTGAACAGTTCTGAACTGATCTCATGTTTTGTAAGGAAATCTACCTTGATGATAGTTTTAGTTGTCATTTTGATACTGCCAGCATGACCTGGTTTTCCATTGCTCAATGGAATATATGGAGCGGTATTGGCAAATCTGTAGTCATCTGAGTTTTAAATGATTTACCTTCATGTTGGATCTTGCATCTTTTTAGTATTTCACTGGAGCAGGAAAAATGCACTGAATTTTTTGTCTAATGTCTGTCTGGTAGCATTAAGATATTTCTGCCCAATAGTACTGACCTTTTCAATGAGTCCATCTTATGTTACCTGAACTGGTTGGTTCTTTGAACTCTAACATTTGGGTTAGTGATATCTGAGTTCAGCTCACCACGGAGTTCTTCCAAATTAGGGAGAAGGTTAAGTTTTATTCATATTATTCCTTCTGGCACCCATTACTTTTCTGAATTAATTTCAACTCTGTATCCTGTGAAGGGCAGGCTAAACTGAGAATATGAATTTCCTGGATACCTATTCACAAGTGAGAATTACATTGTGGTCTTTAACCTGCTTTTCATTAAGACAGTAACTGAGAACATGATTTACATTCAATTTAAGTCATATCTGTGATCATATGCCATCTTATTCTTTGGTCCTTGGCGGTCCATTTTCAGACTCCAAAACAGGACTGCTGGAGCCTTATTGAGAAATGTATATAATCTCTTATTTGTGACAGAGCAGTAGTTATATCACATGATGACCTTTTTTGATTTATCACAGCATTATCCGAGTTGTCCCTAATGGAAACAACCATATCATTAAAAAAGAGAGAATATGAAAGAAAACAAAACAGCATTCAACAGGAAAACAGGAAAGCATAACATGTCTACAGATATAATAAGTGAAAAGCATAACATTCTAACAACATAAGAACAAGCTAAGAAGCTGTAGCATTAATTAATTTTCAAGGCATGTTTTTTTTTTTTTTAAACGAGTGCAGTATATAAAGTGACAATTCAACAGATTGAAGTTGTTTATAACTATCTTTGGTACTTCCTTATTATAGCAGCCCCTGCAATCGCGGCCTTAAAATAGAAGTAGAACAAATATCAAAAGACTAATGCATGCCTTTTTTGGGAGGGAGCATCCATCGATATACATACTCTTACATTTGGGTAGTGAAAATCCGGTGGTCCAGGTTGCTCAGTCATTATTTAATTCAGATATGACTAGTGACATACACACCTGGCTATGAGCAGCATTGTTGTTCTGTCCTTTGGTTACTCTGGTTAGGAATGGCTACAGTTACTCATATCTAGACAGAGCTGCACATTTAGGGATGTTGCTACAAAACATCTCAATTAACTTTTAACTACAAATAAAATATGAAAATGTCCCTCTAACTCCCCTTATGTTGCCTTTGTTCAGCATTCACAAACAAGATTAAGATATATGAGCAGTAAAACTCACAGCTGGATTGTTAGCATTCAAACTTCCAAATACCACAGGTGAGTGTCACCAAGGAAAGGCTTAACTTTTGAAAAAATAAAGCAAAAGAGACTTACCAGAATTTTAAACAGCAGTTTAAAGGTACCCAGTTTATCAGAAGTCAATTCATTTGTAAATGTGATGTACCAGAAACGTACGTAATCCCTGAACTGCATCACCGAAGGCCACTATGGCAGGGGTCACTATAATAAGGAAGTACCCTATCTTTTTTGGAGAAGAGCTTGTGTGGTCAAAATTAATATCTTTCTAAAGGATTTATACCTCTGTCCATACTTTTTGCCCAGTTCTACCATGTTTACTTTAAATATTTAAAAAAATTCCAGTCATGGTTTACTCTGGGGCTGTTAGAGCTCAGGGGTAGACTTTGTGACTCTGACAATTTCTTTAAGAGAAGGAAGAGTTAATCTGTGAGACTTACAACTGTATTTTGACAAGGTGAGCCTAATTCTAATGCTGGATTTAGGATCTCAGACCAAAGCTTGGTTAAATGATCTCTTTTTATTGGGATAGAAACAGATATACATACATACATACAGAGGTGGTATGATTCCATTCTCAGTGCTTGAGATAGCTGCCATTCTGGGACAGTGTTACCATGCTATGGTGTATACACACATTATTCAAACTTAAAACAGGCAGTGTCACAGGCCAGCCCATCCTGTATAATTTCTTGTTTCAGGCAGGTGACTTTGCACGTTCTGTGGTAGAATGGCTAAATTTGGTAGGTTACAAATTCAAGGACTTGGTGACAGAGGGCATCTACATGTGTCCTCTCTTTCTTATAGAGATATACATGCCAGACCAATGATTCCCTCATGGGAATGGGAGAAAAGCTGAGGTTTGTTTGATATTTATGAATCATTAAGCATGGAAGTTCAGATTCTGAATATACTATCCAACATTCTGCTCCAGTATTATATATATATATATATATATATATATATATATATATATATATATATATATATATATATATATATATATATATATGTATATATATATGGGTTCTGTTGGCTGGTTGAGAGGAACTTTGGTCAACATCTGTTTAACTGACTATATTTGATTGACTATAGAGATAGTTAACAGGTGTGTGAGGTCGACAATCTCCAGGTATGGGTAATATTCCCTTTCCCCGGGACATATGATCTCGAAGTTAGTATACATAATTAGTGGGGTTGTGGGTGTGGATGTGCAAGGAGTTTTGCCCTCCTGTAAAAAACAGTGCTTTAAAGTTACATGAGCTGAGTTCTTAGGAAGCTGATGTTTCCATTTTTGACGTAGAGTGGTTAACCTTCAAGATGTCAACATTCATGTTAATTGACCAGCTGAAGGCAAATCATACATATCATTAGTCTGAACCTGTCTGACAATCTTTAATAACTGGTAGCAGAGTATGCTGTTATCCGTTGCTGCTTGGAAGACTACAGTGTAACATTCAAGAACCTCCCTCACACTCTTCCATCCTGCAGAAGCACAGAAACAACTAAGCCTTTATAGAAAAGGTGGTAAAGGTTTGTCAGTCCTTTTAGGAAGCAACAAGTCTAATCTACATGCTTCTGGAACTAAATGTACAGTATTTTTCTTTTTTTCTGTTTTCTCTGCACAGTTTCTGAAGACCGACCTGTGTTACTCATGACAGATTAGAATAGCAAAGTGCTAACTTTTAGGCATCTGCTGTTGGTACCTTTAGAGGCTTTTAAGTTGGGACCATAATCCTCTTTCTTTCATTGTGGCTTCCTATGACCAACATGTTAGTTGTGGAGAGTTAGACCCTCTTCACATAACTGAGCTTTGGTTAGGCATTGGCCAATAATTTTTATTTATATATTTGTAGTATATGGAGCACACTGATTATGCTCTGAAATCCGAAAAACGGATTGTACTTACGTATTATCGTAACCACATTTTTGCGGTTGTGAAAAGTGCCTACCTGCAGATAAACGAGTGGCTGAACCATTTCTAACTGCTAATTATAGTCCTTACTACTGGCCAAAAAGTGTAGATTACTTAAAGGAACAGGAACAATTTAAGAAATACTATTCCTGTTTTGCGTGCATTATAGATGCACGCCTGAGTTGTCATGGCTTGTGTTGTACTGTCTATGCAAAGAAATGTTAACATTTACTCACCCACATGTAATGGTCTGCCAGGCAGGGCAGACACCTTAGTAATACCTATTTTAATATTTCCCATAAAATCATCTGGCTTTTTTTTCACATCGTACATTATATGACATGAACCCTTGTCCCACCGTGTAATGACACTTACACTTGCCTGGTTTGCATTGCTTTCTGCATATTCTTTGCATACGTTTGCAACCAGCAGTGAAACCGGAGAAATGGTCACAAATGTGGATAATTAGGGGTGGAATGGTTTTGTGACTTCTTAGTAAAGGAGTCCAACAAAATAATGTTAACATATACGAAACACTTTTAGAAATTGTATTAAAAACAATTTCATTGTGTTTGATGGTGAATATTAACATCAATTAGAAGGAGTAGCAATGGGTACAGCCTGTGGAGGTTTGTACGCAAACATTGTGATGATAGAATGGGAAAGGCATTTCCTCACAGGCCACCCACTGTTTCAACATTGTTTTGTATGTTTACATTTCTTGGATGATATTTTTATTTTGTGGGACAGTCAAAAAGATGTTTTAGACAAGTTTTTAATGTACATCAACCAAACTACTGAATTCCTAAAATTCACTAGCAATAAAAGTAAAACAAATATACCTTTTTTGGATGTTCTTATTTCTAAGGACAGTACACACAAAAAGTTTGTGGCTGAGATATATCGAAAGGAAACATATTGTAATAGTTTTCTCCATTATGATAGCAACCATCCTCACACCCAAAAAAGAGCTGTCTTGAAAGGGCAATTCATTAGAGCTGCAAGAATGGTAACATTGTGGGAAAGTTTTCTTTTAGAATGTAATAATTTAGAAAATATGTTCCTAAAGAGAGGTTACCCTAGATATTTAATTCAAAAAGAAATGAGGGAAGTCATTACAAAGAGACATAATGGACATTTTAGGGCATTATTGTGGGACGGACCTACTGACCAGAGCCTATTGTTAGGTGGATTGGTGGCAGAATCCTGCCATGCTCCTTCAACAATAGACATAACATGTTTGGATGTGGTAACAAACAAAAAGAATAATAAAGCCAAGTTTGACAATAGTGCCAAATTCATCACAACATTCTCCACTGACAGACATTTTATTAAAATAACACTTAATAAGAAATGGAGTTTATTGACTACAGACAGGGATATCATGAAACATGTAGGGGAACACCCAGTCTGTGTTTATAAAAAGGGCAAGAATTTGAAATGCTTTTTTGAAAATCTAAACACCCCCCAAAAAGCAGGATATATGTTTAAATGTGGTAGGTGCAAGTTTTGCCCATATATTTTGCCAGTGAATGAAATTAATATTAATGGAATGAGCTACAAAATTTTGGGTAAATTTTGTTGCAACTCAGAAAAAGTGGTTTATTGTGCTAAGTGTTCCCAATGCATGTGTTTCTACATAGGAAAAAATAAATGTAAGTTGAAACACTGCATTGGGAAACATATGAGGGACATCAGAGATGAATGTGAGTTTAATTCCTTGGCAAAGCATGTTAAAGAAAACAGTGGACACAGTTTTTAGATTTATAGTGTTAAATAGTGTAGCAGTGAACAGTAGGGCGTGCATGGCCACTGCGACTGGAAAGACAAGAACTGATGTGGCAGTTGCGCTTAAATGCCAAGGTTTGGCCTGGGTTGAATGAGGCTGTTTCTATTTCAAGTGTTTTAAAATGAAAAGCCTTGAATAGATGACACCTGATTTTTCTATACATTTACATATATACAAGTTACTTTTATGTAAATACTTGATTTTAAAAGTATTTTACAAGTATTTTGTGTTTAACAGAAAAAATATGCTTTTTTACTTATGTCTATTAGATATGCATTTTAACAGTCTATTTAGTATTTATATTTGAATACAATTTTAAAATGTTCATATGTTACCTTATACATTACATTTTATACTCAAGTCATTCATTCAGGTATTTCCACTTAAGCAAGGCTGTATATATGTCATGAACCAGGGGTGTGGTTTAGTTGAGTTTAGAGGTGTGGCCTGTGATGTCACTATACATGCACTTTAGGTTACAAGATTTAAAAGCTGTTGGAACATTTTTTATTTTGTCTGATGAAGTTCCTAGTTTGTTTCAGGGACGAAAGCACTAACCTTTTACTGCTGTATAAATAAAGTGGATTTATTACTTCTTCTTTGTGGAGTCCTTTGGTCTGCATTTGCTTTTCTGTGGATTATTGGTTTGTTGCTGCTTTTTTGGTTTTGTTTGATCTGATATGAAAGAGGTGCTTAACAAGTTTTGTTATGCATGTCTTTCACAGTTGTTATGCACTGGCCTCATGCTAGATCATACATGGTAACCACCACAGAACAATGGCAAGAAGCTAAAAAAAATTTTAAAAGCTGTAAAACACTTCTTGATGCCAAATAAAAGGCAGACTAAAGTAATTAACAGCTTGTAACGTTGTTAGTCTGACAGTACTGTTTATCTAGCAGAGGTAAATGTTTTACATCTTTCAAAATTGTAAAAATACTTTGCACTGCTGCACTTTTTCTGTAACTATTAGTACACTGGAGCAGTAGAAGGTGACCAGATGACTCCGACCATAAGTAAGCAGTTAAGTGCTCTCACCATGAATGTCAAGCTTCCCCTTTTCAGCTTCATTAACTTCTGCTAGTATGGTGAATATCTTGCCATCCATGTCTCAGACATAACGACGTGTTTGTAATTGGAGACTCAATCATAATGCTTTATGTTATATACAAAGTATTAAATACTTGATAGACTTTAGTTAATGGGTGACATTGTAAGTTATTATCATATCGGCTGGTTTGTTTTCTTATTCCTTCTTTGTTTTTCACTGCTGTTTGCATGTCTTTTTTTTTTTCTACTTGATGCATTACTCATTCAGTCTGCTGCTTTTCCATTCCATTTAGAGTATGTGATCTGGTGCCATTACTTGTCCTGTTCTGTTATTTATGAAAATATATTATAGTTGAAAATCAGAATAAAGGAATCTGCTATGTATAACTGAAACTGACATTACTAATGTTCGACCTATCAATCACAATATGCTTCTCCGTCTGCATCCTTGTATTTTGTGTTACAATTATTGTATTGCTGTTTTCTCAACTACACCCTTTGTACTATTCTTATTTATTTTATTTTATTTTTGTTGACCAGGAAAGTCTGGCTGGGCACAGGGGCCTCTTTTTAGAGGAGGCCTGGGCAGAAAAGCTCCAGTACATGTAGTACAAACAAAATCTTTTAAGTTATACAGTATCAACAATGTCAGGCAGAATACAATTAAAATAAATTTTAAAATGTCAAAATAGATAAGAAAATAACTATGCATAAAGTAGTAAGGCTTGTTTTACTAATTATATCTGTAATATAGTTAAATAATTACAGAGTAGGATAAATAGGGTTCCTATTAGAAGAACAAAAGTCCAAAATATCGAACGGCTGTATATGCGAAAATGCCGTTCATCGATGTGTTTTTTGTGAGATTGTGGTACAGTGAAGATCGGGAAATTTTCCCTTTCCTCACTGTAGTGTGATCTCGGAGTTGGTATATATAATTAGCGGGGGGTGTGGGGGGAGTGCAGTCTCCCACAATAAATTCTGGCATTTTCGCTGTTTACAACATTTGATTATATGAGCTTTCCTTTATATAATATAGACCAGATAAATATCCCAGTACAGAGTATTGAGTTATTTACAAAGGGTGTAAATCAAAATGTTGATTATCAGATGTAAATGAAATGAGTGGGAGTTCAGTCCATGTTCGGGTGGTAGTGTTGAAGTATGCCTTTTAGTGCTGGATACTTATCAGGGTAGTATATTAGAATATGCACTAGTGGCAGCTGACTATAATGGAGGTGAAGGGGGTGTTCAGTCCAATTTAATTGTTTAGGGGTAGAAAATGCTGAGTTCTAAAGGGGAAATTTGCAGCAATGAGAACTGTTTTATTGTAACATTGTTCCAACTGTTGTTGTGGAAAGCTGTAGATCACTAAAGAGTGGGTAGGCATATTATAGGGTAGGTAGGAGGCAGGATTTAGCTGTGGTTTCTCTAGTTCTGTCTGTTAGGAAGGGTTGTGTTCAGTGCTAGAGTCTGAGCATTTTTTTAATAACAGTTTGGAAGGAAGTATAGGTCAAATTTCAATAATTCTTGCTTTCTCATTATCACAATACTGACTTGCTTTTACCATATTCTGTTATAACTCCTGTGCTGTGGCTGAAACAGGTCTGCGATATGTCTGAATAAAACTAGTAATATTTACATAAATAAATAAAGCATTTTTTCAGGAGGGGCTGCAACATTTAAAGTGTATGGTGTGTAGGGGGTTGTCCTCACATGCCTACATTCTATTTATACTACCTCTGAGGTCGCACTATTAAACTGGAAATATGTTTATTTATCTCCTTTTCTTCAAATCAGTGTGACCTTAAGGGTAGTTTATTTTGGGGAATAGTTCCCCCACATTGAGGGATGCAAGTTCTCTGCAAAGTAATGTATGTTCAGATTTAATTTCCTTAAATATATAGTGTGGGCCTTCCAGGTGACAGTGACATGATCCCCGGTAGAGTGGGAGAGATACATTATCATTCAATATGGCAAAGTAGACTCAGATAAAACAAATTAGGAGAGTCTTTTTCATCATCCCTCTTAAATATCTTCTTTTCGCCATATTTTTGATTGTACCACACAGCCACACCATTCACCTATTAACTTCCTACCATTTATCGGTTTTATTAAAGTAAAGGTAGCCACCTAATAGTCAGGATCTTCTGGAAATGTCCCAATGGGGCACATGTAGACATTAGTACCAATGCAGCTTGTTTGCCATTTCATTCAGATAGTTTGGTTCCAGTAATACATTTTCATATGTTTACTGTAATTGTTGCTGCATCTCTCATATCCCATTTTATTGTATTCCTGTAGCAAGGTATATTGCCCGATTTAGTCTGCATTCCTTTAGACTCTAGCCAGGGCTAAAATGCTTACCCTTTCGAGAGATACTAAATAAGAACATAATTAATAAAATAAATAAATATGTGAATATAAATAAATAGATAGTCATGCTAAAGTTACCGACTTTCATAAAAATAAATCTTACTGACATAATTTTTGTAGCTGTACCAGAACACAATGTAAGAAAATCATAACTGTTCTTATTCTAGAGCTGAGAGGTTAGTGTTTTTTTATTTCATTAGCTGAAGATGACAGTGTTCATCTGGAACAAGTTGTCGTTGTTGTCTTTTGGCTTTTCCCGGTTAGGGGTCGCCACAGCAGAACTCCAGTCCGCTAATGATTGGCAGTAGATTTTCACTATGCCGAGTTGCCAGCTCGGCGCCCAACCTTCAATGAAGGCACACCCATTCACACATGTCTTTTGGAACACCACTCGACCTGCGAGGACATGCAGACTCCACACAGAAGGCACTCCCTGCACACTAGCTGAGAATTGAACAGGAGAACCTCTTGCTGTGAGGCAACGACGCTACCGCTGCACCACCGCGGAATATATCTGGAACAAGTATCAGCTGCAATTGGGGACTAGTAAATGAAGGGCTGTAATTATGGCAATGTGTAAGTCCCTATTTTATTATGTTTACTAGCAGCTTGTTTTGGAATGTGGGGGGAAACCAGAGCACTCAAGAGAAAACTCACACAAACACAGGGAGGACATGTAGACTCCACACAGAAGGTATCCTAGCCAAGGACTGAACTAGAGAATGCCTTGCTATGAGGCAACAATGCTAACCACTGCACCACTGCGCCACCCAGAGTAAATATGTACTTATTTATTCATTTTACATTTGTTTACTGGGAAAGTCTGAATGGACACCGGTCCTTTTTCACCAGAGGCCTGGGGAGAAAATCTCCAGCAAAAATAAAATATAAAACATTAACATTGTAGAAGCTGACAAAATTTGCAAGGACAATACATAAGCGTACAGTAGTATTAGCACATAGATGAGAAATACAGTTTATCAATGGTGACAACAACATAATATGTAGAACAACAATTAATTAGAATTTGGTGATTGCAGTGTGAGTTTGGAAGAGAAGTATAATATAAATCTATGTGAATGTGTTAATTCCAGTGTGTCCTTTTATGTTTAGTCAGGCGAGAACTGCAATTAAACTGTTATCAAATGAGAACAAGTAATATGTAGTAATAGACACAGCAAAAAGTGCACCCTAGGATCTATTTCTTTTTCTCTTACCCTGTTGCTGTTTAGCAGGGCTACCAATTTAAAGCCGTTTTTGCTATCCATAATGTTCCAGTGAAGGGTTTGGAGGGTGGCCTAATGGTTAAGGTGTTTGCCTTACAAACACAAGGTGCAGGGTTTGAGTCTCACATGGGATAATTGATTAGGCTTAAAATGACTTACAAGGGCAGTTAGCTTAGTATGAACCTATGAACACCACTTGTAATTGACACGATAGTCTGTTTGTCTGTCCTGCATGCCATTTGTTTCATCAGTGTTATCACCTCAGAAATTGGCAAACTTTGATCTGAAATGGAATGTAAGCTTCTGATCTGATCCAGCAAACAGAAAAATAAAACTTTTTCAGTTGTTTGCCATCAGTAACATTGAGCAATTTTTAATGGCAGGATGTTTGTGTGACATGATAGTTTCCTTTATTATTTGCTAAACTAAATTCCATTAAAATGCAACTGCGGTGGTGGTGCTGCGGTAGCGTTGTCACCTCACAGTAAGACGTCCTGTTCGATTCTCAGCTAGAGTGTCTTTTGTGTGGAGACATGCGTGAATGGGCGCACCTTCGTTGAAGGTTGTGCGTCAGAGCCGGCAACTCAGTACATAAAAATCTACTGCCAATCATTAGCGGACCGGAGTTCCGCTGTGGCGACCCCTAACCGGGAAAAGCTGACAGACACAACAACATTTTGAAATGCAATAGACGATAGACTCATAAGTTTTTTTTTAAGTACGGTTACATGAAAGATAAGCTCATCAGATGTTTTGATTTGCAGGTTAAGATCAGACCCATGGTTATATAAAATTTTAAATGTGGTCTTTTAATTTCAGAAAAGCACATGCTCCTGGGTATTTGCTTTTCAGTGAAAATGTGATTAGTATGAGCAAGAGCCAAGGCTGAAGAAGCTGATCCACATCATACTATATGAAGGATAATATAAATGTTATATATTCTAAAGAAAGAATAAAGACACTAGAAATACATGGCTTATTCTTCTATTCATATTGAGAAAGTCAGTAATTATATGATGTTCTATTAAACTATGGAAAATGACATAAAAAGGTGATGTTGGGTGGTGCAGTCATTGTCACCTCACAGCAAGAGGCTCTCTGGTTTGAGTCTCAGCTGGGGTGCCTTCTGTGCAGAGTCTGCATGCCCTCCTGCATTTGTGTGGGTTTCCTCCCACATTCCAAAGACATGTGCCTGGAGCATTTCTCCCTGGGCCTCCACTGAAAATGGGCTCTGTCTCAGCTGGACTTTCCTGGTAAATAAATAAAATGTATTGATATCATACAGCTGAGGCGGTCTGCAACTGCCAACATTAAATTAATGTTATCGGCCTAGAAACTTGAATTTCTACTAAAGTAACTTCAATAGGTTTATAAATCTGTTTCTTTTCTTGACAAGAATAAATTTAGCATTTCATGTTAAATGGTGTGAAGAAAGAGTTGCCTTTGTGAGAACATACAACTATTTGTGAACCGTGTTTTTATGATGTTTTTCTTTCTCTGTTCAGATCTCACTCCTAATTTCCCCACTGGTCCATTTCTTCCTGCACTTTCAAAATAGCACTGTAAAACCGTAAATTGCAGAGGTAATCATTAGGTTTGCTTTCACTTGGAGGCACTTTAAGAGGCAAATTTAACCACTTAAGCATGGTTGCTCTAGTCAGAACTATACAGAATAACACTATTTTGAAGATTACATTCAAATTCTTAAAAAACGCTCAAAACATGAAGTCTCATAAGACTTTTATTTTCTTTTATTTTGCAATACTGCATTTGCTTTATGTATATACTAATGCGGCATTGTAGGCAGCTTGACCTTAGAGGTCATCAATATCTGTAAACATTTATGGGTGTATGTTGAGGAAGCATTACTGAGCCTAATGATTCTAGTAGCAGTGGTGTGGATTATTTAGACAGAAACATGCCCTTCCATGAACTATTTTATTAGTAACACATTGTATGTAGTTTTGTGTTGCTGACTAACAATTAAGGGACAAAAGTAGCATCTTCGCTTACCGTGCAAAGATAATGTGAAACAAAGGCAGTATATGTACACAAACACAGCAGATGCACGTAACAGTAATCTGCCTACAAACTGTTATGAAAACAGCCCCACATCTATTTGTATAGTTGTCATTTCAATATAACACATTTCATCATTTTATAACTACTGACATTTTTTTACAGTAAACTCTCAGTTAACCTGAACTCAAGCAACCAGAAGAAAATCAAAGAAAATACAGTACAGTATGAACAGTTCAGTTTTTCATGTATTGCACTTTGTTTCCCCCTCAGAAACATGCCTTATGTTTTTAGAGTTTTAGTTTTAAAAAGGAAGATACAAATAAATTCCCTCTCTCCCCAACCTGAGAGCAAGTCAGATCGCTAAAATGTCAACACTCGCTCCATACCCACTCAGTCAGTTTGCATCAGATTGTACATTCTCTCTCCAGTCTTTCACACACACTCTTCAGCTTTCATACATCTCTCTGATCTCTCACACAGTTTCGCTTCTACTTTTATGCATGCTTTCACTCTCCCTGTCTCTCTCTCTCTGTTCAATTCATTCAATTCCAGTCCACTCAGCATGCCACTGAAAACCTTTCCGCATGCCATGCTTTCTAGCGGAAATATAAGTTTAAAATATTATTATTCCAACCAGGCTTTTAATTACTGTATTTCAATATTAAATCAAACCAATACAATGTTTATAGTATGGTATAGTATAGGGTACAGTATTTGTCAGCTTTATTCTTAATAGTAACTCTCAGGCAACCAGAAACTGCACTTTTCGGGCATCTACCAATCCCCATGGCTGCCAGTTAACTGAGAGTTTACTGTATCATATGATTTTAGGGCTGCAACCTTTTGTTGTGGCTAAAACCAGATTTAGGCCACACCTCTTGCACATCCCATAACCTTGCCCACTCTGTGGCATTATCATGACTTTAGCTGAAGGGGAACGCCCTCATTTTGCCTTCATGATGCCTTTTTTTCTTAGGCTTTACTAGACTTTTTGTAAAAAAAAAAAGCATAGTAAATCCACAGATTTAATAAACTCCAATAGTCTGCTTCTTTTTTTGAAAAAGAATACTGGAATTTGTACTGTGTTTTCCAGGCTACCAGACAATCAGGTTGATTTCTGGATAGTCTGGAAAAAAATGGGTAGTTGGCAATGCTACATCATTTGTATTAAGGATCCATAAAGAAAAAAATGGTGGTGGTGCTGCGGTAGCGTTGTCGCCTCACAGTAAGACGCTGACTAGTTCGAGTCTCAGCTAGAACGTCTTCTGCGTGGAGACATGCATGAATGGGCGTACCTTCATTGTAGGTTGTGCGTTAGGGCTGGCAACTCAGCACGTAAAAATCAACTGCCAATCATTAGCGCACCGGAGTTCCGCTGTAGCGACCCCTAACTGGGAAAAGCCAAAAGACACAACAACAAAGAAAAAAATAATACATAAACTATTGTAAGAACAACGGTCTGATATAAAAAAAATCAGCAGCAGAAATGAGCTCAGAGTGAATGAGAACAATACTAAAGGGAACTTTATTCCTTATTGCTCTACAAAAAATAAAGATATATATATATATATATATATATATATATATATATATATATATATATATATACGGTATCTATATATATATACGGTATCTATATATATATATATATATATATATATATATATATATATATATATAGGTTCTCTATTAAATGAACGCATGCTTAAAATGTCAAGTACGATATGCTCGTCAGCTTTTAAGTGAACGTTCATCTAAGTGAAACCTAAGTATGTCGAAATAAGGAGTTTCGAAAAGTTACAGTTGGCCAGCCGTCGGGAAGCCAACGGCTGATGTCAGAATGTTCATCTTGTCTAGCTGTTCTTATAGTCCTCCACTGTGGTGTGGTCTCGTCGTTCACCCTGTGTAATGTTATGACAGTCCTCCACTGTGGTGTGGTCTCGTCGTTCACCCTGTGTAATGTTATGACAGTCCTCCACTGTGGCGTGGTCTCGTCATTCACCCTGTGTAATGTTATGACAGTCCTCCACTGTGGTGTGGTCTCATCGTTCACCCTGTGTAATGTTATGACAGTCCTCCACTGTGGCGTGGTCTCATCGCTCACCCTGTGTAATGTTATGACAGTCCTCCACTGTGGTGTGGTCTCGTTGTTCACCCTGTGTAATGTTATGACAGTCCTCCACTGAGGGGTGGTCTCGTCGTTCACCCTGTGTAATGTTATGACATTCCTCCACTGTGGCGTGGTCTCGTCGTTCACCCTGTGTAATGTTATGACAGCCTCCACTGTGGTGTGGTCTCATCGTTCACCCTGTGTAATGTTATGGCAGTCCTCCACTGTGGTGTGGTCTCATCGTTCACCCTGTGTAATGTTATGACAGTCCTCCACTGTGGCGTGGTCTCGTTGTTCACCCTGTGTAATGCTATGACAGTCCTCCACTGAGGCGTGGTCTCATTGTTCACCCTGTGTAATGTTATGACAGTCCTCCACTGTGGCGTGGTCTCATCATTCACCCTGTGTAATGTTATGACAGTCCTCCACTGAGGGGTGGTCTCGTCGTTCACCCTGTGTAATGTTATGACAGTCCTCCACTGTGGCGTGGTCTCGATGATCACCCTGTGTAATGTTATGACAGTCCTCCACTGTGGTGTGGTCTCGTCGTTCACCCTGTGTAATGTTATGACAGTCCTCCACTGTGGCGTGGTCTCGTCGTTCACCCTGTGTAATGTTATGACAGTCCTCCACTGTGGTGTGGTCTCGTCGTTCTCCCTGTGTAATGTTATGACAGTCCTCCACCGTGGTGTGGTCTTGTCGTTCACCCTGTGTAATGTTATGACAGTCCTCCACTGTGGTGTGGTCTCGTCGTTCACCCTGTGTAATGTTATGACAGTCCTCCACTGTGCTGTGGTCTCGTCGTTCACCCTGTGTAATGTTATGACAGTCCTTCACTGTGGTGTGGTCTCATCGTTCACCCTGTGTAATGTTATGACAGTCCTTCACTGTGGTGTGGTCTCGTCGTTCACCCTGTGTAATGTTATAACAGTCCTCCACTGTGGTGTGGTCTCGTCGTTCACCCTGTGTAATGTTATCACAGTCCTCCACTGTGGTGCGATCTCGGAGTTCATCCTGTGTAATGTTATGACAGTCCTCCACTATGGTGCAGTCTCAGAGTTGGTATATTTAACAAAGGGGGTGGTGGGGGCACAGCCCCCACATTGGGGGGTGTGGGGGCAAAGCCCCCACTTTATTTTGTTTGTTTATTTGTTTTTGTTTTTTTTTGGGGGGGGTTAATGGTGTACAGTACATTTTAGCCATCAGTCGTTGGCTTCCTGATGGCTGGCCAACTATAAATTTTCGAAACTCCTTGTTACGACATTATGGGGTTTTGCTTAAATGAACTTACTCTTAAAAGCTGTCAAGCATGTCATACTCGACATTTAAACATTCGTTCATCTAATATATAGACCCTATATGTGTGTGTCTATATATATATATATATATATATATATATATATATATATGGGTCTACTTCATTTCACTGAAAGCTCATTTCACTCAAACTCAGTTGCCTGTGCAGAATTCACTGAAAGCTCATTTAATTGAAAACTCATTTAACTGAAACTCATTTCATTGAAAGTTATATATGGCCTTTTCCCAATTGTAGTGCGATGCTGGAGTTAGTATATAAAGTAAGGGGAGGTGTGGGAGGCACAGCTCCCCACACTGGGGGGTGTGGCGGGCACAACCCCCCACCTATTTTAAATGTTTAAAACCATACCTATGGATACTTACAACTCCAATGAATAACTCTTTCCAGAAGACAATATATAGCTAAACTATGTGAGGGCTACGCTACGGATACCAAAAAAAACCATCACTACCATATTGCTGTTGTGTGAAGTCAATGTACTTTTTTTTATAAAAGTTTAACCAATTTTAACTTTTTTTCAGTTGTATTTAAAATGAAGTAAATAGCCAGTCAAAAGAGAAATGATGAGATTTGCCCTGCTTGTGTATCTCAGGGAGGAGACTTTGTGGAGTAAGCAGGGGCTTTCACATACCCCATATCTGATGGGAACTTTAGCCTGTAAAGGAGAGGGGGCAGTACTGAAGGTGGCAGGACATTGAGTCAATCATTTTTTGTCGATATTGTGGCATCATCTTGGGTGAAGGTAGAAAAATAACATTATACCACAAGGACTAAAGGTATATAAATATCCATTTGGTATTTTGTATTCTGAAGATGCGATTATAGAATGGAACAGTTTCTTTGATGAATGTGGTAAAAGATTGGTTGAAAGACTAATTAAAAACAATGACTGTACACTGCTTGATCTGGAAACCGAAACTAATACATTGAATGCTGATATTATAAATGACTTATTGTTTGGTGAATATGAGGATTTGTATAATAGAATTTTGATTAAGATTGATAAAAAAGTGTTGAATGTTTTTCAAACTAAACAAAGGAAATATGCTCGAGATAAGAGACAGTATGAGCTAGGGAAGGCATACCCAGGTCCTCCTAAAATCAAAGTGAACAGTGGGGATAAAGGGTATAATAGGAGAATACGTTTTGAGCCTGATCAGACTGAGAGGTATGACGAAGGTAGTGTTAATAATGTTCCATATAGAATAGATAGGAATACACATAGACCATTAGATGAACTAGATTCATTTAATCAGGAGGATGAACCTTTTTTAGGACCCAGAAGATCAGAAAGGCTAGCAAGCAAAAGAAGATTTCCATCAGATCCGGGACTTTCCAGCAACAGTTATGGGAAGGAATACAAGTGGAAAAAAGTGGTGAGGAAAGGGAAATAAGTATTTCTAATGATTTTGAGGGCATTATTAATGAGTATAATGAATTCAAAATTTTTAATTATACATCTTGCACTTTGACCAAATTACATTTTTCATTATTTTCAAAAGGTTTCAAATTTGTGAAATCACAATATGGTGATATAGCTAACCACCTAGTTGATTTAAAACTATATATAAAGAAATTAAATTTAAAAATCTTGTATAATAATGAAGCTGCAAATAATGGTGGTCATTATAATGAGTTGGTAAGGAGTAGTACATTCAACCCCTCACTTCACCCAGTATTCCTTATGTTTGAAAAGATAGTTACAGAAGAATTATATGATTCATATGCCCAAAATAGATGGCAAACCACAAATTCTAACCTGACTAATGAAGAAGGAAGATTGTTGGAAGAATTACAGACGCAGGACATTTTTCGTATTATGAAACCGGATAAAGATGGGGGAGTAGTTTTATACAACAAAGAGGAATATAATAATGTAATTACCAACATTCTTTTGGATAATAAAACTTATGTACCTGTTTCTATTAATGAGATAAATATTGGATATAGCAGAATTGATTCTTTATTAGAAGAATATCTTATTGAAAATAGAATTGATGACAAGACGTACAAGTTTTTGAAACAAGAATATCCTGTTATTCCCAATATATTTGGAATACCTAAGGTACATAAGTCAATTTTTGAACCACCATTTAGACCAATAGTATCAGCGAAAAATTCAAAGACGCATCCCCTAGCAGTGTATATTGATTATTACACTAAAGATATTATTAGCAGGACCACACATTTGGTAAAAGATTCATGGGAATTTCCTAGTAAAATTAATGATAATTTATGGAAAGAAGGCTGTATATTCTTGACCATTGATGTTAGGGATCTTTTTACATGTATCCCTAGGAATGAAGGGCATGAGTATTTTGGGGACAGTTTGACTAAGTATTCTACTTTACCTAAGGATAAAATAATTCTAATTTTGGAACTTATGGAAGTAGTATTAGATTCAAATTATATCCATTTTCAAGGGGAATGTTACCAACAAATTAGCGGAGTTGCCATGGGTGCGGCTTGCGCACCTGTGTTCGCTAACTTGGTTCTCCTAGAATGGGAAAATAGATACGTGTTCAACTGTCCTTTCTTTTCAAATATTGGACTATATTTAAGATTTTTGGACGACATCTTTGTCTTATGGTATGGAACATCAGATGATTTAGAAGATTTTATGTTATATTTGAATTCATGTACATCTTTTTTAAAATTTACACATTATTCTAACGACATGAGTATAAATTATTTAGATGTCACTATTTGTAAAGCCTCAAAAGGTTTCAAGTCCAATATTTATAGAAAAAATACATGGTGCAATAGCTACCTGCATTATTCAAGCAATCATCCCACTGTGCAAAAGAAAAGTATTGTTAAGGGTCAGGCGGTGAGGATCGCAAGAATGACCTCTGAATATGGGGACCTCAGGGGGGCCTTTACCTTTCTTGGTAACATGTTTGTAGAAAGGGGTTATCCCATTAAGATAATTAAGGAAGTATTAAATGAGGTGTACTCAGGATGGGGTGTTAAATATAAGGCCCTTTTGGGGCAACCGTTAATGGGTAATGGTGAGGTTACAGAAAGAAAAAATTTCAAAGGAGCTTGAATAATACGATATGACACTTTTTCAGACGTGTTCACACAAACATTGATTTCACATTGGAATATATTTAAAACTAATAAAGAAGTGTTTAATGGGGTGGGTAACAAACCTATATTTACATATAAAGTTGGTAGGAATTTCAAAAGGACATTTGATACAAATTCTATAATATTTAGAGCAACTACTGCCTGTGGAAATTGTAACATGTGTTCCATGATTTACAGTGAACCTACAATAAAGTTAAATAATGGATTAAATAGTTTGGTTAAGTTCTGTAAAGGGAACTGTAAAACCAAAATGGTTGTTTATTTAGCTCTATGTAAATCATGTTGTGCATTTTACATAGGGAAAACAGAAAGGTCTTTAAAAGAACGTATGTATGAACACCAATATGACATTAAAACAGGCAAAGTTACTAATGCTTTATACAAGCACGGTTCAACCTGTCCACTTTTTAATGGTTATAGGTTTGGCATTATTGATATAGTAAAGGAAAATACTTTCAGGGGTAGGGGTCATTTTAAAACTTTTTTGCTCAACAAAGAACTTAAATGGCAACTTAGGCTTAGGGCGAACATGCCACCAGGTTTAAATGAATATATAAGTATTAAATCTGTTCTAACAGCTAGAGCTGATTGTATTAGATGAATAATAATATGCAATACAAAGTGGATTTTAAGTAATATATGTTTGATTTTATTTTTTTTTGAAGTTTTTTCAACACAATGTCTTTTAAATTTTAATAGTGGGCTGTGTATTATGTTTTATTTTAACAAGTAGAAGAGATGTTTGGAATTTAATATGCAGTATAATGCAATATACACATTTCTACTGAGAGTAGTTGATGAATGTTTCTTTAAAATTGTATTTGGAAGGTGTATTGTTTAATTAATTGGCAATTATTGTATTAAGAAAAATGTATTTAATTAGGTTTTTGGCACCAGTGCTTTCATCTGAAGAAGTCTGTGTCTCAGACGAAAGCGCTCATTAATTCAGCTTTTTTAAGTTATTAAAATAGACTGTTGCACTTTCATTGTGGCACTGGACTCTTGTTCGTTTTTTTAGTTTGGATATTAGTTATCTTGTTGATTCTGAAGGTAGAAGGTTGTTGAGGGCTAGGGACATACCTGTCTGGGACACATAATCCGAGAGTTCAATAATGTCTCTCTTCATATAGTCCAGAGAGAAATGTCTCAAGTCATTCACCCCAACATGTACTATGACAGAGTCATAACAGTAATTGTTGTTGAGTGACTTGAGTGTGTGTGTGTGTGTGTGTGTGTGTGTGTGCGTGTGTGTGTGTGTGTGTGTGTGTGCGCGTGTGCGTGTGTGTGTGTGTGTGTGTGTGTGTGTGTGTGTGTGTGTGTGTGTGTGTGTGTGTGTGTGATTTGATGGATCCTGTCACTTGACAGGCAGCTGACCATGACCTTCTCCTCCACGACCTTCTCTTTGTCCAGCCTGGTGAAGGGGGCATCTGTGTGTCTCACTATGGAGTAACCTATGACCAGGACATTTGGTTTTGAGGTGTTTTGCCTTATGGGCTTATTTTCTGAGACCCTGGTGTGTGTGCTGTTATGTGTAGTGGATTCTATTTGCTGTGCAGTGTGTACACGTGGTTCGTGCTTGGGAGGTCTCAGATCTTTTGGAAGGCTTCTATTGAGTACCTCTGTGTATGAAAATGGCAAGGATCTGTGGCCAGAAGGAGATCAGATTTTGTCACAGAGGTAACCCCTGAACCCCTGGACATTAGAAGAGTGGAAATCTGTCAGGTTAAAGAAAGAGCCATTCCATGAAATATCAGGAGGGGGCACTCTTGGTTTCACTGGTAGGTACTGTCAGGCAGCAGCAGCTACAGCAAGACACCAAAGCAAAGAACAGAGTATTGCAGGACTTCTGTGAGATCATCGAAAAGACTGCCCTACTGTTTGTCACTGGCCAATTCAGCCACACTCAGAACATTGTCACTGAAAGATTGCTGGCATTGTGTTATGCAGTTTGATTTGGAGAAGTGCAAGAAGGTAAGTGTTGGATTTTCCTCAGTTTCTCCTTCTCTGAGCTTGTGTGATCTTGCAGATGGTCTATAGATATATACTTTGGGATGTGGGGGGGTGCCTCCACAATAGAAGTATGGAGGGGGAGTGTGCCCATTTGGAAAAACTGTTTTTGCTTTTTGCTGACTTGGCAGTGTTGTTCTTAGCCTCCCTAGGTTTTAGGTTTTGGGGTCCAAATACTTGTGTCTGTTAAAGCAGGCATAATTATTCATAGTGCACCCCAATGAGAAAGGTTCTCTGATGGTTGCAAACAAGTACTGGTAAACTAGAAAAGAGGGCAATGTAAGATAAAGCCCAGGCTAATACCAGTAAGGGTGTGAAAATATAAATTTTGGCTGGGGGATATTTTTGAGAGGTGAAAGGACCACTTCAAGGAACTCTTGAGTCTCGTTTAAATGCCTATCACTGAAGAGGCAGTACCAAACACAGAACAGAAGCCATTTGGGTAGACGAGGTTACTACTGCAATTAAACAGTTCTAATGTGGCAAGGCTGTGGGAGTGAATGATATGTGGATGTAAATTTTGAAGGTGGCTAATATTGTTGGGGTGTCTCAGAGAGCATAGCATGGAAGGCTAAGACATTATCTCTACACTGGCAAACTAGGGTAAGTATTCCTCTTTCTAAAAATGATAACAAGAGGGTACATTCCACTTTTAACTGTTATTTATTATTTTATTTATCTTATTTATTTATTTATTTATTTAACATTTGTTAACCAGAAAAGTCCGACTTGGAACAAAGCTAATTTTCAGCGGAGACCCAGGAAGAAACACTCCAGATGCATGTCTTTGTAAATGAATTAATAAGCCTCAGCCCCCTGGGAAAGTAGGGTGCTAGAAAGGATACTTTATCCAGTAGTCAAGTCTTTGGTTCAGGAGGAGCAAAGCAAATTCCATTCTGGCCATGGAATGCTGGAGGTGCAATGCAGATTCCATTCTGGCCATGGAATGCTGGAGGTGCAATGCAGATTCCATTCTGGCCATGGAATGCTGGAGGTGCAATGCAGATTCCATTCTGGCCATGGAATGCTGGAGGTGCAATGCAGATTCCATTCTGGCCATGGAATGCTGGAGGTGCAATGCAGATTCCATTCTAGCCATGGAATGATGGGAGGTGCAATGCAGATTCCATTCTGGCCATGGAATGCTGGGAGGTGCAATGCGGATTCCATTCTGGCCATGGAATGCTGGGAGGTGCAATGCAGATTCCATTCTGGCCATGGAATGCTGGGAGGTGCAATGCAGATTCCATTCTGGCCATGGAATGCTGGGAGGTGCAATGCAGATTCCATTCTGGCCATGGAATGCTGGGAGGTGCAATGCAGATTCCATTCTGGCCATGGAATGCTGGAGGTGCAATGCAGATTCCATTCTGGCCATGGCACAGTGGGAAGAAGAATACAGCTTCTGTCCTGAAAATGGAATAGTGAAACAACCTTTTGTCCTTGCATAGATCTCGTATGGATTATGGTAGTTTTCAGTTCCTGTCTATGTATGTTTTATAGACATGGAGAAAGCAAATAACTGTGAATGCTAAAATGCCTTATGGGAACTGCTACAACAGGGCAGAGGTTTCAGAGCTGCTGCTGAGTACCACTTATTCTCTCCATTTGAGAAGTGAAGGTTATGCCCATATTTTCGGCAGCAAGTTGAACACATTCATGGCAGACATAGAACTCCACCAGGGACATGTCTCCCCTCATCTTTGTGATTTTCTTGGACAAGTAGGGTTACCACCTTTTGTTGTGCTCAAAACTGGGCCAAGGCCACACCCCCTCACACCTCCCATAACCCCACCCATCTCCTCTCCTTTCCTGTCCACATTCTGCATATTTTCTGATATCATTGTCATGTCAGGTGAGTAGGAATGCTTCTCTTTCATTCATGATGCTTTCTTTTTTTGCCGATTTACTATGCTTTTCTAGTAATTTCACCAATTTAACAAACTCCAATAATCTATTTCTTTTTTTGAAACAGATAATGGGATTTTTACAGTGTTTTCTGGAGTACTGGACAATTTATTTGATTTCTGGATAGTCCAGAAAAAAAAAGGATAGGTGGCAATGTTATGAACAAGTTGTCTAGGCACAGGTAGGATTGATGAGCATCCACTTTGAGGTTATAAGATTTTCAATTTTTTTTGTCTATGGATGATACTGTCCTCTTAGTCTCAAGTGACTTTGATCTCCAGCATGTACAGGAGTAATTCACTACCGAGTGTGGTGTGGTGTGGTTAGTATGAAAAGCAATGTCTCCAATTCAGACATCAAGGTTCTCTCTTGAAAAAGAGTGGTCTACTTTCTGCAAGTGATGAGGACGGATTTTAAACATCTTGGGATCTTGTTTCTTATTAAAGGTAGAGGCAATCAGAAGTTTGAATAGCAGATGGGAGCAAAAGCAAACACCTGCATACACAGTGACATTTTGCATGAAATGATAATTCAGTCAATTTCAAGGTCAGTCTCTGTTGCCATCCTCACCTATGGAATGAGGTTTCTGGCATTGACTGAAATTATGAGATTATGTATGTAAGGGCTGAAATA
This sequence comes from Protopterus annectens, assembly GCF_019279795.1. Classification (NCBI taxonomy): domain Eukaryota; kingdom Metazoa; phylum Chordata; order Ceratodontiformes; family Protopteridae; genus Protopterus; species Protopterus annectens. The sequence goes on from NC_056736.1 coordinate 697,957,620, forward strand.
AGTTTCCTTCTAGAGGTAACTGGGCTCATTCTCTGTATTGGAGTCCGAAGTCCTTGCAGGAAGTTAATGCTGTGCGTCAGCTGTTTCTTTGTGCTGAGCTGTCTCCACTAGGAGGCTTGGGCACTGGGATGACACTCCAGGGCAGACCAAGGGAATGTTGGAGGAGGTTATAAATGTCATCTTGTCTAGGATTATGTTGGGATTCCACATAAGTAGTTGCAAACTGTTGCTTGAAATTAGAATAGTCTGGTCTACCTTCCTAAGTGTGGTACTACCACAGTTCTTGTTAACATGTGTGGCAGCCTGACATTAGTTTTAGGCCATGATATTGTCTCTATAACCCATTGTGTCTCTGTGCACAAGTCAGACAGAACTACTGCGTGACACACAGCTTGGAAAAATACACTTCTTGGTCTATCTGCTGTACACTGATACATTCACTTCTGACACATGTCAGTTTGACAGCAGGACAGGCTGCCTTTTGTCTCAAGGATGGGCACTCTGGCAATGTCCACTCAATCTTAATCACCGCTATTGGCTTCTTTAGAGCTCCAGTCTTATAAGGTCGAGTCACGGCTTTATCCTTTTACATCATGGAGCTGCCAGTCTGTGAATATATTGTATATTTAAGCATTGCATCACTGAAGTGGATAAAACACAGTATAGTCAAGGTGGGGTCATTACTGGTCATGAAGATACAGCCATAATGATGAAACTGGGTGCATGTACCGCTGATAGTAGTAACCTAGTGTCAGCTGTGTTCCCAGACTTATCCAAGCTTGTGACACTCTATCACACCAACATTTACTTGCTGAACTCTGTTCTATAGGTCTCCGTCTATCCTCCCTTAAATGGTTCCTTAGTTATCTATCTAGAAGTTAACAAGCAGTCAAATAACAGCAGGACCTCTCCTCCTCTCTTCATAGTTACCATAAGTGTCCCTCAGAACTCTATATCCAGACTATAAGAAATCACCCAAATTTCTTTCTCTTCAATCAAAACCTGGCTGAAAAATTCAAACCTACTCCTTAATCCAAATAAAACAAAATGGATACTCTTTATCTGAATCAAAAACAATCTTTCTTAGTTACATCAGCAAATAATACTAAAAATGAGGTAGTAACACAGGCTAAATTACTGGGAATTATTATAGATGATAATATTAATTTGATCAATGTATTCTTCAAACAATTAAAAAGACCCACCAAAAACTTGAATCCCTTTACAGGGTAAATCATTACCTTATGGCCTAGCAAGACAAATCCTAACCTCATCCTATTTGTTTCCACTCATCTTATATGCCTCACCTATCCTTAAAAACTAAATTCTTCTCTAAATATAAACTAACCTCCTGTTACAACAAAGTAACCAAATTTGCTGCCAGCACTGCACACAGAGCTCACCACTGTGAAGCCTTCTAGCATCTAAACTGGCTAGAGCTTAACAACTACAAAATATTCTCTCAACTAATTATGGCATAAAAGCTGATATATTTTCCTGAACAATGGAGTGCATTAAAAAACATATTATTGCCTTAAACCCCCACAAGGGATCTCCATTTTGTTGATGGATTACCATCAAGCATTACTAAGGTAAATAATTGATCGTGGGCCTCGCTATACTCCTGTTACATCTCCACGCTCTGGAATACCATCCCTACACAAACAAAAATGATAAACTTCCAGGCTATAAAGTGTCCCTCGGGACGTTATAAGATCAAACAATACCTTATCCAAGCCTGGTCATGCTCATGTTCATCACCAGGTTGAAACTTCTAGTAAAGTAAAAAGCACAAACTTCGTTTTGCTTATTACACACTTTTCGCCCTCCTCTAACTGAATCATTACACCTCTAACAACTTTCCCTCCTGCATTTCAATTAATACATCCTTTTCACCCCCTCCCTTAAACAACACTTCTCAGCTTGCTCTTTTTCTAACTGCCCCCCATCCACCGCTCTACCCTTTTCATGTATCCCCTCATAGGCACCGGAAGCTGTTGAAGACTGGGGGAGTTGGAGGGTGAGAGGGGCACTTAGTGATCTAAAAAGGGCAATTTTTTATAACTAGTTACTACCACAACATAGGCTCACTTGAATAGCCAATTCCCTTTTGGTGCTTGAATTAACATTTTATGATTGGTCTTACCTATCTCATGGCTGATAATTGCATATTAGCCCTAGTAAGAATAACTGTGATCATAACATAGATAATTTGAGAGGACCCATGTAAGGGATGCAGCATTTAGGAACTGCCTCTATCCATTAGGGGTATGAGGGGCAATCCTGGAGTACATTTTATATTACCCATCCTTAAATCCAAGTTGCATTTGAATATGGACAGATGAGCTTTGTTTTATTTTTATGGATAGTCTCTTCTGCAACAGTGGTAGCCACTGTGATATATATCCATCTCCACAACATTCCGTTTCAATACCTGGGCTGAGTATTTCTGATGCCATTTGACTTGCTGATGTTCAATAGGTTCTTCTGTATTAGGTTGGAGGATGCCTTGTATGGCAGACATGTCACCTCTAAACATTCTGTAGGATACAGAATATAGTAATAAATATTTGAGGTGGTCCATGCAAGACCTATTGTTTAGGACTTTTATCCTTTTAGTAAGGTATTCCTGAAGGTATTCCAATTGCTGCATGGGGCTGGCCAAATACATGCCAAAGTGGGCATTATACAAAATGATTGACCTAATGAGGGCTTTGTAAAGGGGGACAACAACATCTCTAGATCTCGTCACAATCAATTTATTTATAAGCTGTGCAATATAGCAAGGCGTTCTTATGACTCTGGGCACATGTTGGTAAAAAGTTAGGTCACTGTACACACAACTTCCCAAATGCCAAACAATTGGGTCAGTTCTCAGAAGGCATTGTCATGACTTTGACACCAGTTATTATTTGGGACAAACCTTTCTGGATGATGGTTAAGTCATTTGGGGATTCAATAACTGCTCCTAGCTTGCAGTCATCTCAAACTTAACCGGCCAAAGCTCTTTGGTATTTCCTTTTACTTTTGAGATGTATATGCCAAACAGTAAATGTCGCAGCACCAAACCCTGGGGGACTGCACTGGTGACTGGTCTCTTTCCCTATTTTGATCTCCTACATCCTGTGAGCAATTTGGCAATCCAGCTAGTAATGCAAGTGTTTGCTCCTACATTATTCATCTTTTGTACTACACCTGAGTAGGGCATTGTGTCAAAAGGCTTGGCCAGGTCAAGGTAATGTAGTGTGAACCATTTTACCTCCATTCATTGCTTTGGTAACAAGAGTAGAGATTAAAATATACCCATGATTTTGAGCCTTTCACACTTTCCTCTTGGCTGTTTTCAAACACATTTTTAGTGCCATGCATACATGTATGCATTTTTTGAGTCACCTTCCTGATTGTATTAAATTATATTTCTCGTATAATACAGCATGAGTTGTTAGAATGGATTTTACATTTATTTATCATTTGTTAACTGGGAAAGACCAATTTGGAACAAAGCCAATTTTCAGCAGAGGCCCAGGGAGAAATGCTGCAGATGCATGTCTTTATAACATAGGAGGAAACCAGAGCATCCCAGAGGGAACACAGGGAGGACATGCAGACTCTGCACAGAAGGTACCCCAGCCAAGAATTGAACCAGAAAACCTCTACTGCTGCACCACTGCACCATCCAGAGCAGTCTTCTAGTAAGCAATGAAACAAAATGTGTGAACTAATAATGACAAAACTACCCATTTCAGAAAATTTCAACCATAAAAGACCACTCAAACTTCTGTCATTACAATCCACCAATATCAGTAAATATGCAAAATCTCTGCAGAAGTAAAAGTCACCTAAATAATTCCACATTAATGGGATCTCTAACTAATGAAGAGATTGCTGCTAGGAAACAACTTTGTATTTCATTGTCTCATCTACAAATAAAATGGCAGTTGCCCTTGAAGAATAAATTCCCTATGTTACATTAAAAAATGATAAGCTAGTAATATTGCAATAGGGAATGGATGGCAAGCTGTTAACAGGTTCATAATTACTAGGTAACTCCTCCAAAGGAGGACATTCACAGGACTGCAGCATCCACTCCCTTTAAAGTACAACACAGTACAGTATCAGCGATCCATCTGCATACTATGGGAGTAGAACCCACTACCTGTTGTGATGCTAACAATACAAATAGACTTGGAATAAGCAGCACTAACCTTCTCTCCCCCTGAAGCTCCTTGTAAATTTTTTCATTTATTTAACATTTGCTTACCAGAAAAGTTCAACTTGGAACAAAGCTAATTTTCAGCAGAGGCCTAGGGAGAAATGCTGAGAATTGAACCAGAGAACCTCTTGCTAGGATGCAACAACACTACCACTACACTATCCACTTGCCACAACTCAATCTCTTTCATTTTCACAGCAGAAGAAATCTGGAAAAAGCCAAAATTTATTTGGGGGGGGGGGGGCAAAGGCCCCAAACCAGGCACACATTTTAAATATTGTTTGTATAATCTTAGAAAGTTGCTAAAATAATGTTTTGTGTTACCATGTGTTTCCAAAAAATATAGGAAGACTGAAACTTAAAAGGCTATCATTATTTAGTGAATTCCATTCTCACTGATTTGTCAGAAAACCACAAATTTTTAAGAGCAACAGACCAAAAGTATGAGCCAAATATTCTGTGAAAATCTACACAGTAGAGAGATATGGACTCAACAAGTGGTGGTGTGAGTAGAGAATGCAGGCTGTTGTATATAAAGTACAGGGTTTGATCCTGAGTAATTCTAACCACCAGTTATAAGTAACTGGGCCATTTCACACACACACCCTTCCTAATGCAAAATATGGAGCACAGCCTTCAGGTATGCTGGTGTAATGTGTCAACTATACAAATGCATTTACACATAAAGATTAAAATATTTGTTTGGAGATGGATCTTCTATATAGTTTGAACTATTCCTGGGTATATTAGTGCATCGAAATAAGCTTTAATCCAGTACATACATTTTTAGTTCACTTCTAAATTGCAGATATTCCATTATTCTGTTTTGCTGTATTACCTCACCACGAGATAAAAGCTGTCACCAAATCGATATTTTTCTTTAACACAAAGCGTGCTGTTAATAGACAATAAATAATGAATGCTACTTCTACTTCTTGACTAAATATTGATACTGATTTATTCATACATGCCATTTAGCACAGCGGAACATGTTTCATTTACAAACAGAAATTCGTGGTTAGTGTAACATCTATTGCAGTTGTTTACTGCTGGTCCTGAGGAAAACAAAAGCCTTCTTGAGAAGTGGGAGAATGAAAAAAATGACATTTCTCACCTGCTACCTTAAACACATCACCATGGTTACACCTGCACTAACAATAGACCCAACGAATAAGCCAGCAGGAGTTGTCAAGCAGCCAATCCTCATCAAAGGGGTGGAGCTTCAGACACAATCCATGAAGTGTGGGTCTGCGAGTCTTCAGCAGAGGCTCTGCATCTGCATCAAAGTAGCAGGCTGAGAATGGGGCAAGCTCTCTGCATCAGCAATGACAACATTGTGCAGCTTGGCTGTGTCACCTTCAGATGCCTTGGTCTCTATAATTTGAGGTACTAAGCCCTGCACTCATTTTTTTTTTTTTTTTTTTTTGCATCTGCTAATGATCTTTCATTTACATTTGGATCTCACTTCCCAAACTGAAAAATCCTGTGAACAGATGTAAATAAAGTGTTAGAGGGAAGATGCATCCAAAGTTTAGTTGCGATTATGAGCTGAAGGCTTTGCTTGTAGGTTAAAAGTAGAATGTCCTGATCTGAATACAAACTACCCACATTTACCCTCTTCCACTTTTCAGATGTTCTACTGTAGTAAACTGCTGATAATTGCTCGACTTCAAATGCATGTTTGTATGCCAGAAAAATTCCTTGTTTCAGAACAGCAAATAGTAGTTTAATAAAAGTTGGCTTTTTTGGTGTGTCAGGGTTAAAGCAAAACAACTTTAAAGTTCAGAAATACTACTCCTAGCTACACAGAGAGAACAGATGAACCTGCCTTCCTAATACAAAGTATGGAGCACAGACTTCCTAATACAAAGTATGGAGCAAAGCTTTCCTAATATAAAGCACAGACACACACACACACACACACACACACACACACACACACACACACACACGCACACACACACCCTTCCTAATACAAAGTATGGAGCACAGCCTTCCTAATACAAAGTACTGAGCACAGCCTTCATAATACAACGTACGGAGCACAACCTTGGGGCCAAACCAAAACCAAAAGCTTTGCACATAAAAAACTTCTCCTTACTGTGGGTGACTGACAGTAGGCTAGCTAACAGGAACACGCACTTTTGTGATTGAATTTATGTTATTGTGTGATTCACGCATGCCGTTACTGGTCTTGCAGCTGTAAAAGTGGGGGGAGGTGCTCCCTCCCCCTTGCTCTTTGGCTCCGGCAGCTATGTATCCCCTGTATACTTAAGTTATAAACCTTCTAGATACATCAGTTTGGAACAGGCAGGCTTAATAGAAACATCTTATACCCTGTTCTCTCTCTGATGCTGTTAGCACTGTTCTATATAATATTAATATCTTCCATCCTCGTCTACATTATTTTATAACTTTAGTACATCTCTCAAACTCTTTGCAAAGTTATGCAATACTAAAATCTCCCTTCCTACAAATTTCTAACTAATTTCATTATGTATCTTAAACTCCTTGCAAACCTTTCTTTGCTAAATTGAAAGAAATTTTAATTTCTTTACAATAATGTTTCCTTCTGCAGTAACAGTCTATTTTCTTCTGACAGATTTTACAACTGGAACAACTGTATAGACTTACAATTGCTGATGTAAATATTTTACTGTATATACCTGTCTTGTAATTATTTTTGCTTCATGAGAAATGTAACTGTTGTTTTTCGGAGGACATGCTGTGATGGAACTTTTCTCCCTAGGTCTCCACTGAAAATGAGCTTTACCCTGTTGGACATTCATGGTCAACAAAGACAAATAAATAAACAATATAAATATGAATTACACATAATACTTCCAAGATACATTGTTGATGCATAGTGACATTATTTAAAAAATGAAATTTCTTATCAAATAACTGTAGTCTGTTCTCTCTGGTGTTTTCATTTAACTGCATCACTACAAGTCAGCAAGGATGGATTTAACATGCATTGTACAATGGACTCATATCGATTCCTTGAATCCTCTTCAAACAAAACCTAGATATATGCATGGGAAAATGTAAATGCACCCCAAGGAGGGCCCCACATTCTCTTATGGAAAGGGGTAATGTATTAGGAATCGATTGGCAAGGCTTCAAATGATCTATCAGGTTCAATTACCTAATAATAATCTATAAACCTTCTGAAAACTTTGAAGACACATTCTTCAACCCTTAAGGCCCTTGAACCCCCCCCCCCCCCATATAGGAGAAACTCCACACTACCCCAATCATATATACACTACCTCCATTATCATTAAAAGCGGCTTTCATTGACCTTACCTTGCAGTATCAACATTTGCTGAAGTACCTTCATATATCTGTCTGTCTTGCTGCACAAGCTGATGCTGAAGTACCTTCATATATCTGTCTGTCTTGCTGCACAAGCTGATGCTGAAGTACCTTCATATATCTGTCTGTCTTGCTGCACAAGCTCATGTTAACGAAAATGATGATGTAACCACAGTACATTGATAAATTGTAGTTTCTATGAGTGTAACCATAGATTCAGAAACAGTGATGAGGTGGATGATTTTTAAGGTACAGGCTGGACACATTTTAAAGTAAAATAAAATAAAATAATTTTGTGTCTACACCTAAATGAGTTTATTTGCAGCTGGAATAAGACTATAAATAAAATACGTATGTTTGCTTTGCTTGTTGCTTAAGAGTGATAAAAAGTAGCAGCTATTTTTGAAGTATTTGGTAATCACTCTGATCTGTGTTTCACGCACCTTCTTCACGTCGAAATTTCTTTATTTCGAAAAAAAAAAGTAGAGGACTATTTACGCAAAAGTGCACTTAAATGAAAGTGCACTTTCACGAATATCGGTTCAATGAACCGATAAGAAAGGAAACAGGAAACACTGCGGCGCTGAAGCACACTACAGTGGGGAAAAGGTAATTTAACTGTTTCCCCACTGTAGTGAGAACTCGGAGTTAGTATATTTAAGTAGTGGGGGTGTGGGGGGTGCAGCCCCCCCCCTGCATGGAGGGTGCAGGAGTCTTGACCCCTGCAAAACATTGTTTTTTGTGTTTCCTTTTTGTGTTTTTTATCGGTTTGTTGAACTGATATTCATGAAAGTGCACTTTCGTTTAAGTGCACTTTCGTTTAAATGGTCCTCTACTTTTCTTTTTCCAAATAATGAAATTTCAACAAAGAAAAGTCGATCCATTTTAAAATGCTGTTGTAGTTCATTACCACCTTATTTCTTTTGTCTGAAGCTGCAAAATGCCGATTTATCATAACTTTTGCTGCCACTAATCATTACTACAAAGTTTGCTGCCTTCTTGTCTTTTAACCTGTGATATGTTTTATTCATTATATGTACACTTTCCTTGTGAAAGTTCATTGCTCATTCAGTGTAAAACATTCTGTCAAGTTGAGCATGCCTGTGTACAAAAATTTTTTTATATATATCTTTGTTTATATATCTATATCTATCTGTCAATAAATACAAAACCCTGCAATATCAAACAAACAGGCAAAACAAGCAATAAAGATAAGTAAATAAATGACCCTGCAGTGCATTATTTATTCATTTATTTAGTTATTTAAACTTTGTTGACTCAGTTAGGCCCTCTAAGTCAGTGTCCTCTTTTCAGGGGAGAACCACTGTGACATTCATACTGACTTGGGGAAATTTGGCCAGGGCATCAAGGAGTTTCCTCTACACTTTTTTGATAAGTGTTGTACACTTAGCTACCACTGACTCAGACAGCTTGGACTTTGGTTCAATCCAAAGGACATCAAAGTGAGGAGTGCCCCCCCCCCCCACACTGCAAAGCAGTGTCAGTACTGAAAAAAAAAAATCCAAGCATGTGGGGTGGGAACGTAACCCACACCCTTCTCATCGACTTGCATAAAAGGTGAGGATGATACCTGTTGAACTAGTGACACAGTAAAATGGGTTTGTGCTATGAGGAAGTAACAGGCATCTAGTGACCAAATAGTCCACAAGATAAGAATACAAGGATTACATCCACTTGTGCTATATAAATACAGGTGGAAGTATTCTTATTAAGATTGATTTGTTTTGGTTATACTTTACTCCTCCATTGCCTGCTGACCACCTATATTTCTGTCCACCGCATTCTGTTTCGCAGGTTTAGTGTAAGCAGTGACATTATCTAGGCAGCCATTGCAGAGGTTATTACTTCAGGCCTGATGATTCCCCTTGTATAATGCTTAAGGGATGGGCATGAAATGGGTGGGCACTACAGGACTCTCACTCATTTCCATGAGTGATGTAAGACTGCAGATGACTCCACACCATTTAAAGCAGATGTTTCACATTAGGTCCTTTAGTTTTAGGTTTATAGGTTTATAGATTAGTACTAAGCTAACTGCCCTTGCAAGCCATTTTAAGCCTAGCCAATTATCCCTTGGGAGACTCAAACCCTGTACCTTGTGTTTGTAAGGCAAACATTTTAACCATTAGGCCACCCTCCCAACCTTCTCTGCCAGAGGACCTTAATGGAACATATGCCCCTGAAACACACATCCACCCATCTTCAAAAAGGCAGGTGAGTAGGCACTGCCCCCTTCATTCCCTTATTTCCATCAAAATTTGATTCTTCAGCAGCACGATTGCTAATTAGTCCAAATTCATCTGGAAAATAGTCAGGGCTTGCTTAGTAAGTTCAATGTCACTGAAGAGTAAGGGTTAAGAAATTTAATTGAAAACTTGTACTCAGCTCAAAGTAGACTTGGCTGTCATGCTGTGAGAGTGGGAGGAACATGTCTTATTTTTGATGTAAGAAGTTATAAAACCATGGTGAATCAGTAGTATTTGTTAATGATGATACATTGCGAATATTGCAGAATGGTTTGACGAAACAGGAAAAGTGGATGTTTTTAATCAACCTCCTTGTTCAGTTGAAGTCTATCTATTGAATTCAAAGAGAAAAATTTGCAGAATTATGAAACAGTGTGATTTACTTTTGAAGAGTGATTATGCTGTGACTTTCAATAATTCTGATATGCTTCTCCTGAAAATGCAGACCTCCAGAGCTAGGGTTTCAAATCCCCCAACCCAGATTAGTTGTGTCAATAATGCATGTTTCTGGGAATTTTTAAGCAAACAGCATGGCTACTCTCTTACTTGCCTATTAAATTAATTCCATAATGGTGAAGGTTTCTCTAAGATGTACCATTCAAACTGCTTCTAGGTTCTTGGTGTTATGTGAGAGATACAGGACCTGTTCCTAGGAATACTGCATTCATCTGTCAGCATACACTTAAATGGTTGCAGCTGTGTGACTGTATTCTATGAATGTGGGATGCCTTCTGTCTCTGACAAGATTGTAGTCTTTTGTCATTTTGTTTGTGAAAATGTTAGTAACCTTTTTTTAGAAGTATGTTGTGCAACTTTAGGAATATCTCACAATTCCTTCACTCACAGTGATTTATTTAAGTGAAAGTGAAGTGGGATGGGGTTCCTCAATGTCCTTGCACATACATGAAAACAGTGGTGTGTAAATTAGTAATCAGGTAAAATAGCTGCTGCATGAATCAGTTGATTTTCATCTGTTTCACCTTGTAGTCATCATCTATTACTTATGCCTGTAATACTGTACCTAACTGAAAAGAAAGGATGTTATTACTTGGGGCTCACAAAAGATGCATTGATTTATTTCAGCAGCTTCAGTTTCAGTTCATCAGAGATGAAGATGGTGCATAACACATTAATGCTGGAAAATACAGTTCTTCCTGAGCTAGGCTTTCCTGTTGTTGAGATGCACAAACATTTCTATTTGTCAAGTACTTGTGTTTCACTGTGTGTGTGTGTGTGTGTGTGTGTGTGTGTGTGTGTGTGTGTGTGTGTGTGTGTGTTTGTGTGTACGCATGTGTGTGTGTGTATGTGTGTGTGTGTGTGTGTGTGTGCGTGTGTGTGTGTGTGTGTGTGAGTGTATACGCATGCATTTGTGTGTGTGTGTGTGTACACGTGTGTGTGTACACGTGTGTGTGTGTTTGTGTGTACGCATGTATGTGTGTGTGTGTACGCGTGTGTGTATGTGTGTGTGTGTGTGTGTGTGTGTGTGTGTGTGTGTGAGTGTATACGCATGTGTGTGTGTGTGTGTGTGTGTGTGTGTGTGTGTGTGTGTGTGTGTTCGAGCGCGTGTATGTGCTCGTGTGCATGTGTGTGTATGTACTGAAGTTGTGATTCTGATTCTGTTTCTCAGGTGTATCTAAAGGTAACCTACTCTAGGAGAAATAGTTATTAAAAAGAGGAAGAAGCAGTAAGAAAGAAACTACACAGACGCTGCTGATTTTTTAAGATTATATTCAGTGAAAGATATGATGTAATGCACATGAATGCAATAGGCATTTAACATGCATCAACAAAATTTGTGCCCAAACGCCTGAGCCATTTCTGCAAGCTTGAATATACAAATTTGTCTTCATGTTTGACACTAATTAACATTTGTAGACTTTGGAACTGAAGGCCTGTCGCAGGTTGACCCATTTTTGAAAGAACCCTATGGAATATGAACATTTTATTTACTAGACTGAAAAAAAATTAAACATTATAACGGATATGTATATGGATATTTTTTTCATTTATTTGTTAACCAGGTAAACCCACTAGGCACCAATGTGCTCTTTCATGGGAAGTTTCTCTTTAAATGGCTCACCTAGAATCATAAGGTTGGCAACTGTAAAGGCTATAGAAAGAAGATCATTTGCAGATCAGTGTCTCATGTCTTTTTACCGAATTGCCAAACTTTCTTAACATTCCTACTTTGGAATAAAATACTTCCGTGTTTCAAATGTAAAACCAAGCCTTACTTGATTATTTTATGTAAATGAAATATGTTTTCAGTGCTCTAATCGGGAGAACAATTAAAATATTATGACAAAGAATGTTTTAGTTCTCCCTGTGCTGTCATTCAGATCTGTTGGAGTGTCATTCAGTTCGAGAACAACTGCCACCACCACTTTCAGAAACTATAATGCTGAGAAATTATACAGAGTACTTTGGATGAAAATCATTATTCATTTGCAAGAACATTCACTAAATCATCTGCTGTATTTTTAGCTTACATTTTGAGTTCATTCATTTAATTAATTTCTGATCTAAATGGTTACAGCTGGGACTTACAAAATTTCTCAGTCCAGTGAAACCTGGCTAAAATCCTGTTCTACAAATGGAAAAATGTGTTCGAAAACAATGACAAAATAAACTAGAAATAATGAGCACAGCCAACTGGGGAAGAAAATCCTCCATATGGGGGTGTGAAATGATTGATCCTATAAAGAAGTGTCTTTCTTCTATATTTTTATGTTATACAGTCTTTTAGCTGTTATGAACTGTAACTGATGAAGTTCACATTACAGCAATGACTGAAAGGACTAAAAGCAGTAATTCTTTATTAAAAATGTCACTAGTTCCTGGTGCCTACAAGTGCATTTGTTTTTGTTTTACCAAGTTTTGTAGGTGGATTTTGTTGGTTGGTCTGTTATGAACTGCATGTGCTCCTGTCATATAACATCTTGCCTAAGTTAGAGATTTTACACTTGCTTAATAATTAAAACAGAAGGTTACCGTAGATTCTTGCTTGTGACTTAGATCTGACGTAACTCTGAGAAACATTTGTTTTTAATGATTCCAGTAATGTGCATGGTTTACCGAAATGCTACAAGGAATGTTGCTCCTGCAGATAATTTGATTTTATTAATAGAAAGACCAATAAATAAGGCTTAAAACAGGTTCCTATTACCAGATCGCAGACGCAGTTTGTCGAATGCATCTTGATTGAACTGACAAGAGCGAAAAGGCAAAATAGCGAAGTGGCTTTTCAGCGAATTCTTTCCCTGGGAAAGAATTTGCTTGGCTGCTTTCATTACTTTGTCGTTTTTGGCACTGTAGTGCGATCTCAGAGTTGGTATATTTAAGTAGGGGGAGTGTGGGGGCAAAGCCCCCCACATTATGTAATATTTTAAAGTTTTATTTTTTTTATTTCGGAACAGCAATTTTTTTCCTTTTGAAAAAAAATTGCTGTTCTGAGGTTTCGACGTTGTAAGCTTTCGCTTACATGGGGTCGATTATTTATCGTTCGTTTTTCGAAGCATGCAATAACATAATATAGACCCGCTTAAAACAGAGTAATTTCAATGAAATAAAAATCTATAAATTATATACATGCACAAATACAAGTATACATTTATACAGTTGTGAACAGAAGAGGTCTGGGGCCTAACTGCTGTGTCTACAGGCCATCATCATCATCATCATAAACCCCCTTGTTCTCATTTTGTACATGGGGTCGGGTGCCGTGTCAACTGTCAACATCATCTGTCTACAGGTCAGGGAGTTTAATTTCTCATTTTATCTGGCAATATTCTTTATCTGCAGTCTATAAGATTATCAGTGTAATCTGAGCAAACAGCCTTTTCTGCTAAACTGTCAACTGTCAGTGTAATCTTACCAGGTAGATTTTTTTTCCAGGCTGTTGATTGTCAGTGTAATCTGAGTAGGCAGTCCTTTCTGCCAAGTTGTCTGACATTTGCCTCTCAAAAATATATGACTTTGAGGATATATGCAAGTGTGTGTGTGTGTGTGTGTGTGTGTGTGTGTGTGTGTGTGTGTGTGTGCCCGTGCATCCGCGTGCACATGCACGTGTGTGTGTGTGTGTGTTCATATATTTATCTAGTAAATCAGCATTTTTTTCTGAGCAATCTAAAATAACCTCTAATTACATGAAAACGAATTACACAAAACTCAGAGCACAAATAACTGCTGAAAGGGTAATAACCCAGATGCTGTCTCCTTATCTGCTCCCAAGATGAGATGATGCAATCATCCAAATAATGCACAGACACTTACCGTGACTGTTACCTTCCCAAGATGACTGTAATGTAATACTTGATGTTTCAGAGTATGCGCAGACTATATCTCAGGCATAATGGTAAAATTTGTAAGCAGAAAAATACAACAGATGTCTCTATGCTGGCTGGCTATACTGGTAAAAGTTGCAAGGTTCCAAACCAGAAGACAAACTGATAAGCACACGCAAGGCCACGGAGATTCTGACAAATCCAGCTCAACAACTTGAAATGTAATATTAGCGCTTTCATTTTATTTTATAATAAAACTTCTTCTGATGACTAGACCACCCTTTAATTTTTTTTTTTTTTTTTTGTCATGGTCATGGTGCAATGGTGCAGTGGTTAATGTTGTCACTTCACAGCAAGAGGGTTTCTGGCTTGATTCCTGGCTGGGATGCCATCTTTGCATTTGTGTGTGTTTCCTCCCATGTTGCAATGATATGTATCTGGAGCATTTCTCCCTAGGACTCAACTGAAAATTAGCTTGTTCCATGTTGAACTTTCCTGGTGAACAAATGTTAAATAAATCTCTCTGGCCATATATGTGTTTTTTTTTAAAGCTGAAAAGTTGCCAAAATGGTTTTATCATTTCTTGTACATCATCTCATAATGCAGAATAAACCTTACTGCACACTGTAACTGTTAACTATAAATTAATTACATTCAACCGGGACTCCTTCCAATGACAAAATATTATGGATCAAAAGTAATCCTGAGGAGTTTCTTGGGAATCAAACCTGTATATTCAGGGCCATAAAGGGCATGTAACCCTACCCAATTTTACTTCTTTAATAAGTGACTGCGATGGTGGTGCTGCGGTAGTGTTGTCGCCTCACAGTAAGACGTTGTCCTGTTCAATTCTCAGCTAAAGCATCTTCTGTGTGGAGACATGTGTGAATGGGCGTACCTTCATTGAAGGTTGTGTGTCAGAGCTGGCAACTTGGCATGTAAAAATCTACTGCCAATCATTAGCAGACCAGAGTTCCACTGTGGCAACCCCTAACTGGGAAAAGCCGAAAAACACAACAATAAGTGATTGTTTCCTCTCACAGGAGCTGTGTTATTACACCATTCAGAAATTTCACGAAGATTAAATTGGGTGGGAGGTTAGCATAATGGTTAAGGTGTTTATCTTACAAACACATGGTGCAGAGTTTGATTCTCACAGGGGGTAATTGGCTAGGCTTAAACTAGCCCACAAGGGTAGTTAGCCTAGTACTAACCTATGAAAGGGAAACTTTATGTGAATAAATCATTCCAATTTTCATTTTCTTTTCCCTTTTCGGTGCAATCCCTCCCACAGGAGAGTTGGGTTTAATGTAGATGCAAACATGCCTTGGTATTTGTGACCTACTCCCACATGATTAATAACCAACATCCATCCATCCTTCTTTGCTTTGTTAAGAATCAGGTACTCTCTTTTGTCATAGTCTGGTGACCATTTGCCCATCCATCACAACTGCCCCTACTGGTGCCAGATTTCTGAAAACCACTCATTGTTAATTATCTGCTTTTATCACCATGAATGTGCAAACAAATTATCTGAAATGCTGCCCTCCATTATGTTCACAAATGTGGAGCAAATGGTAGAATGGCCATTTACAAGCTACTGATATTAAATGTCCAGCATTGCCTAAAACAACCACATCTGGAAGCTATTTCTTATCTCAACCTCATGTATTCCGTAGTCATAGTGGCCAACATAGGTCAGTACATAGAATATCCCAACAGACATAAATCTGAATTTCGGGTCATATTCCTACCACCTTGCCCCATGATCCATCTGATATTCCTTCTAGATAATCAGCATTGTGTGCAGTAATATGTCTTGTCGCTGCCATTATGTATCAGCAGTGTGTGCAGTAATATGTCTTGTCGCTGCCATTATGTATCAGCAATGTACGCAGTAATATGTCTTGTAGCTACCATTATGTATCAGCAGTGTATGCAGTAATATGTCTTGTCGCTGCCATTATGTATCAGCAGTGTGTGCAGTAATATGTCTTGTCGCTGCCATTATGTATCAGCAGTGTATGCAGTAATATGTCTTGTCGCTGCCATTATGTATCAGCAGTGTGTGCAGTAATATGTCTTGTCGCTGCCATTATGCATCAGCAGTGTATGCAGTAATATGTCTTGTCGCTGCCATTATGTATCAGCAGTGTGTGCAGTAATATGTCTTGTCGCTGCCATTATGTATCAGCAGTGTGTGCAGTAATATGTCTTGTCGCTGCCATTATGTATCAGCAGTGTATGCAGTAATATGTCTTGTCGCTGCCATTATGTATCAGCAGTGTGTGCAGTAATATGTCTTGTCGCTGCCATTATGTATCAGCAGTGTATGCAGTAATATGTCTTCTCACTGCCATTATGTATCAGCAGTGTACGCAGTAATATGTCTTGTCGCTGCCATTATGTATCAGCAGTGTGTGCAGTAATATGTCTTGTCGCTGCCATTATGTATCAGCAGTGTATGCAGTAATATGTCTTGTCGCTGCCATTATGTATCAGCAGTGTACGCAGTAATATGTCTTGTCGCTGCCATTATGTATCAGCAGTGTACGCAGTAATATGTCTTGTCGCTGCCATTATGTATCAGCAGTGTGTGCAGTAATATGTCTTGTCGCTGCCATTATGTATCAGCAGTGTATGCAGTAATATGTCTTGTCGCTGCCATTATGTATCAGCAGTGTACGCAGTAATATGTCTTGTCGCTACCATTATGTATCAGCAGTGTACGCAGTATTATGTCTTGTCGCTGCCATTATGTATCAGCAGTGTACGCAGTAATATGTCTTGTCGCTGCCATTATGTTCTCAACGCACTGAAGTATGCACATGGCACCATCAGTTATCCCAAGCGTCGGACCTTCCTTTTATACGTCCTCCATTTATAAAAATCTGCCAATGCTGCAGTCTCTTTCATCCCCTTGAGGTCTCCCCTTGAGGTCTCCTTTCTCTAGATACCACTTCCTAGAGTCTTCAGCTAACTCTGTAAGTATATGACGTACTTTCTAGTCTTTCTCCTTAAGTTGCACTAGTATGTGAAGCCACACTGGCTCTATTTTGTATGTCCTTCCTTGCTGGAATTCTCTGCCTTGTCATTCCATTCCATATTATATTCCATGACCATCCCAGTCTGCTTGCCAGTTATATTCTGATTCTTCTTGTCTCCTGCTACCTTCCTGATGAATGATCACACTCCCATATTACCTTCAAAAGATCAATCCTTTCTTCAGTCTACAATGATCTCACCCATTTTGTGAAATTGTTTTTTGTGTATATGTAATATGTTTCTTTCCTACCACATCCCATATGTTTCTTTCCTACCACATCCCTAACTTGTGTCACTTTGACCACAGCTTCCTTATTCTAACAGAGTTTATTGGCCTGATTGTTTTTGTCCATCTAATCTTCTGATTCACATGAGCTGTTTGGGATATTATTTTTTCTGTACCTGTCCTGAACCCTTCTTCCTCCTCTGCCTCTGGATCATGTGCTACATTTATCTCTCCTGTCTTGCTGTAAGATTGACTGGTGTCATCACTCATGTCTTGTAATGTAGCCCTGGCATGCAAAACAATCTCCTTCAGTGCTTTCTCATTATTAATATTGCCTGTAGCATGCACCATAGAACATATATCATTACAGCCAGACATAGCTTGTACAGAGTGTACAATGGCATCTTTCTTCCTTGTTAAAATAATGAAAATAAGTCTGTGCAGAGCTAAAAACGTATCCATGGGAAAATATTCAAGTCTGAATTAGACTCAAACTGGCTGGTGTCCCACGTCTTTTCTTGGAAACATTATAGTCACCTCCATCGCCACTGCCATGCCCAGATAAACCCGTTTTCAGTTTCTTCTGCTAGCTTTTTAAAGCAAATGTCATGCAGTCCTTATTTTCTTTTTATGGTAACATTTTATATATATGGACTCCAGCAGAAACAAGAGCACAGGCATCAATGATTATAGTTACAAGGATGGAACCATCTAAGATAGGAATGTAGGGGAAGGAACTAACTCATCTTCCACGTATACCATAATCCTTTGCACTGTGCATAAAGCCTTCATACAATAAGACAGATCACATATATACCTGAATGGTCCTGCTAATTCCTGTTCCTCTATTGCCAATAAGCCTAATCGTTATACTTTGTTTAGTTACCAGAACAGTCACTCTACCCATGATCTCATAGATACCACTTAATTTTTCTAGAAAGAAAAATATGATGATTTTTTCTATCCTGATGAATTTTCCTCAAGCTCACCTTCCATTCTAAAAATTTTTTCAGAAACCACATTTTTACGTCAGTGGTAGTACATCTATGGAATTCTTTTACTGTTTCTTATATTATTTACAAGTGCAGTACTACCCCAAAATGTTTAGTCTCTCTTATACAAACTTGTTATGTATCACTTGTAAATTGCTGTGCTTGGAATACCTGATATATGTAGTTCATTGCCTGCCCTGGATTTCAGTATCAGCTTATACTTCTATAGATTAAGTAATACACTCTGCAAACTCTGAAGAACCCTCTAAATTTTTTTCTGAATATGTTTCACAAAGGTTTATAGCATGGTTTCATCTAGACGTCTTTTCTTTGCCAAAGATAGATTTCTGAAATTTCTGAAAGCTGTATGTTGCAAGCACCTTAGGAACAACAAATTGAGTTTTTAAATCCCCCATTTTAGAACATCTAGAGGTTTTTGACTCCAACTCTTTCCCTCTGTTGGAATAAATTCACCTTTAAAATAAGATATTCTAATTCTGTTACAATATCTAAAAGAAAAATTAGATCGATGGGTACAGCATTGGATTTTTATTCCAAGATGGCATATAAGGTTTTGTACCTAGAAATATCAAAATATGAAACAATTAAACTATTTCTAATATATTTTATCACCCACTGTGCATCTCTAAATGCAGCTAACCCACAGAAAACTGATTTTTTTCCCTTAGTTCAGATGCCATTCTGATTTTTTATCTACTTGCAGCATAACTGGCTTATTCACATCATGATACTTTAATACTAGTACAACTATAACTACTTTTTATGCACTTTTAAAACTGTTTTCCTGTTAATTGTTTTTAATAAGGTACATCATACTCTACCAGAATTTTTAGAGAAACAGTTATTTAGACATATTAGACAAGAGGTTTACAAGACACTGAATTATTAACTGAAATCTCTGCAATACTTCCTTAATTTCTGGTTTTACCATTCCACAATTGCCTTAACTTTTTCTGTGGCAGGCTTTAGTCCTCTGACATAAGAACATGCATTATATATGCAAAAGCTGTTTGGAATACTTCTAGAGCTGATGAAAAAGATACTGATGCCAAAGAACCCTGCGCATTTCTTATGGACTGTTAAATGTAAGCAATCTGAATCTTTCTTCATGAAGGTGTATCTACCAGAATGCCTTTTTTATGTAAGACTTAATAGAACTTAGTTGTTGGAATTCTTGAGACTTTTTTAACTGTAATCAGACAGTGATACTCCTTTCTAATGACTTTGTTTAGAACTTGCAGAGCAATGCAAATGCAAATGCTATATTGCATCACAAGAGTAACTGTACTATGTAACCATTATGTTGGCTCTAATCGTTTCTTAATGAACCCTAAGCCTTCTATTTGCCTCATTTAGGTTCATAGGTTCATAGGTAAGAACTATGTTAGCTGCCCTTGGGGGCCATTTTAAGCCTAGCCAACTTCCCTTTTTGTGTTTGAATTAACCTATGTCATTTGGTTAGACTTTGGCCATACTCATTCCATGGTTGATAATTATATCCCTGATGCCAATAACTGAGATTTCTTACATCATTCTCCCCTGAAAGCTATGGATACTTTTTACAGAAATGGGACTATGACAAAGCATCAAGATGTATTTGTCTGTGATATTCTCCTTGTAAATCATCTAAGCCTATAAATAAATCAGCATAGTCCTGAAGAAAAACATTGCTATGATTCCACACAATGCCTACACCTCTCTTTGTCATGGTTATACATAGTGTCTGAGATGTCTTTGTGACAATGTGCATGAATGCAGTTAATTCTGTTTTGTCATCATATATTCAGTCTTTGCTTTCATGTAGTTATTTCTGTTATTTATTTATTTATTTAATTTATTTATTTAATGTTGATGCATGGAGCTTCTCTCCCCAGGCCTCTGCTGAAAAGAGGTTTGCTTTTGCTAACCCAGTCAGAATATCCCTTCAAATAAATGTCAATGAATAAATAAATCTGATGACTCAGAAGGTGAGCTGGTCAGTTAGCTCTTTTCAGTTATGACCTGAGTACAGTACTGCAATAAATATAATTACAGCAAGTACAATTAACAGAATTAGAGGCATTCATAAATTCTCTGGTTAAACAGTCCAAAAAACAGAAAATTAATTTAACGGTTGTGATTTGAAATATGTTATTATACTTGCATTTTTATATCCACAAATTAGCAGTTTTTAATTGATTGATTGATTCTTTCTGGTGCCCTGAATCCATTTAACAATTTGCATACAGCTCTAGTTTTGGAACATTTTAACCCAAACACAAAATATTCCACTCTGCACTTGTGTATAGTTCAAACTCAACATAATTCCCAGCATTTTCTGTTAATATTCTAACTCAGACTCGTCTGAATATCTTTGATGTATTTTCAAATTTAACTGTATCAAGTCTTTACCCAGTTTGGGTTCGTGAAGGGCCGATCTTGTCTCCTGAACCTGATTGACTTCTTCAAATCAGTCTCCAGAGCCATGGATAAGGGTAAGGTGGTCCACACAGCCTATCTAGACCTTGCCAAGGCCTTTGACACCATTCCCCACTCTGGAATCATAGATAAACTTACTAAGCTGGGCATTAATCACTACATCACCCAATGGGTTGCTAACTGGCTTACTGATAGAACCCACACTGTAAAAGTAGCCGACTCCAAATCCAGCTCCAGAAAAGTGACAAGTGGAGTACCTCAGGTTTCAGTCCTGGGACTGCTCTTGTTTGGCATCTACTTCTCTGAAGTACAGGCCAACACTAAGGGACTCTGGATAACAAAGTTCGTAGATGACTGCGAACTGGGAGCCATTATTGAATCTCCAAATGATGTGGGTACTCTACAAAAGGGCCTTACAGAAACAGATGCTTGGTGCCAGAGCCATGGGCTCAAGCTCAATGCCAAGAAATGTATAGTTATCCCCTTTGGGAAAAAACATGTATCCATGAATTACCATATAGGTGGCAGTACACTAAACATTGAAAGTGTGATAAGAGACTTAGGGACACAGGTGGACAGTGGTCTCACCTTCGATAACCACATCGCCACAACAGTCAGGAAATCCTTCTATGTGGCACACCTCATCACTAAGGGCTTTTCATCCAGAAAAAAGGAGGTAATTTTCCCACTGTGCTCATACCTCATTAGACCCATTATAGAATACAACGCACCATTTGGTATGTACCTCTCAAGACATCTGCAACAACTGGAAAGGTCACAGAAATACCTCACTAAAAGAATCACAGGCCTAAAGCAGATGCCCTATGCTGACCATCTTAAAAAACTCCAGCTATACTCTGTCGCTTATCGTCTACTCAGAGTCGATCTTTGCTTAACATACAAGGCCATGTCAAACCCAGAGCTGTTGGACATGCTACACTTAAAGAAATCCTAATCCCTCAGAGACATACGCTCCAGGGATCTAAACCTTATCATCACAATAAACAAAACATGTTGGAAGGATAGGATCCTGACCCAGAGACTCCCCAGACTCTGGAATAGATTGCCCATACATGTCAAGCAGAGTGCCGCCTTGGTCCTCTTCAAAAGGAACCTTGACGATTGGATGGGGAAAGGAAATTCACCCCGGGGATCACGTCAGTCGCCCTGCTAGACAGGGGTCCAGGGAAGTAAATAGTGTGGGAAGAAATAGCCAGGGAATTGTTATGGCTAGGCTTGTATAGGCCCTAGGGCTGATAGCCTAGTACCAACCTATGAACCTATGAACCTATAATACAGTTAAGTACGAAAATGCATGCGACATGCATATTCTTTAGGTCACACTTCTTTCTCTAACATATGTTTGCAAAATGGCTCCTTCTAATACAGATTCTGCAAAATTAGTTAAAAGCAGGACAGTGCTTCTTTATACATGTACAGTTGCACATACTACTTGAAGCTAGAATTTTAGTTGCAAGATATTTTATCTGCATATTATGACCCTATTTTTGTTTCCATTACTACTGTGGCAATGCATTCTTACATGGATTTTTTTTTTATCCATTTCTTTTTTAACACATTGCCACTTTACTTTCCCATGGATTTACAAATCTTCCATGCAGGACTAGTCTAGTCCTACACAGAAGCAGCCACTTAGGAGCAGGATGGCAGCGCACCATGCATAGTAATGAAGGTGCGCCACCTGAGCTCCCAGGCTTACACGGAGCATGTACGAGTGCACGGGACATGTCTGAGAGCAGAGTTGTCTGTATAAACATGCCCCTGCAATGCTGAACAGCAGACAGTGGAAATAAATGAGTGATACCGCTCATAGGTGTCCACATATCCCCACCAACAGTCCCCCATGTGTACAGCAACAGGACATAAAAATAAAAAGAAGAAAACCACTGTAGTGGTGTCTAAAGTCTGAGTACAGCTAACCATAGGTGCACAGGTGTGCCCATTGCTTAGCCACGGTGAAAGCAGCCGAAAAGGCTGAAGAGGATAACAAGGACGATATATGCAAATGAAGCATCACAGCAATTGTGTAGTGGGCAGAGCGTTCGCCTAACGAGCAGGCATTCCCAGTTTGAGTCCCAGTGCAGCACAGTCTATTTTACCCGGCAAAGCATGGCATAAGCAATATTTGTAATGCAAAACCCACTAAATAACATACATTTTTATGAACAGGAGTACTGCAGGAAATGCACATGTGAAGAGTCAGCATCATAATGAATAAGGCAGCTGTAAGCAGAGATAAGCAGTAGTAAGCATATGTAAGCACTAGTAAGTGTGTGCAAGTGCGTCTGCACGGGGTTAAGCACTGCCGACACAGATTAGGCAACGGAGAAGCAAACTGGGTGTAAGACAGTGTGACTGGAAGTTAGCAGTGCTTACCTCCATGCAATCCCACTTACAACCGCTTTAAAGTGCCTTAAGCACACCGTATCCAACTGCTGGTGTCCTGCCCAGCAAAAAAACAAACCGCTTCTGTAAGGGCGGAACCCAAGAACACCATACACAAAATGATTTACCACTAAGCCATGCCAAATATGCATAAATCATATGTTGTCAGAAACATAAGCCCAGCCTAGTCATGCAACAGTACAGAGAATGTATACCTACAGCTAGATGGACGCGTGTGTGCGCAAATATATTACTATCTAAACAGATACAACATATCTATAGATGTAGTCACACATATATATATATATATATATATATATATATATATATATAAATATCCAGAGATATACATGAAAATGTTGATAACTACACATATATATATATATATATATATATATATATATATATATATATATATATATGTCAACATCTATATGTCCATATACACAGCAAATTACATATATGTATGCAAATATATGTCTCCGTAGGTATATACAGACATAGTTAGAAATTTGTAAGCAAATATATATACCCACAGAGGTATATATGGCCAGACATCTGTAGATAGCAATGGTAGATTAACAGACACATATATGTCCACATGCACTGTGAATGGGCTTGAGTGGCCCCAAACAATATACGTCACATACGAATTGGCATACCCCTCGCTCAGCCAAATACGTCCGCCCTGCAATACACTACCAGCCTCATTGTATTGTACATGTGCCATTGAAATAGGGATTTAAATTAGCCCTCTGTT
Source organism: Protopterus annectens (assembly GCF_019279795.1). Taxonomy (NCBI): domain Eukaryota; kingdom Metazoa; phylum Chordata; order Ceratodontiformes; family Protopteridae; genus Protopterus; species Protopterus annectens. The sequence continues at coordinate 697,981,569 of NC_056736.1, forward strand.
ATGTTTCACATGTTGATATCACATCCCCCTCTCCCCCACCCACTAGCCGGGACAAGCAGTACAGGCCCATCCAACCAAGGCCATCCCCGACCCATACATTCATTACCCACAGTTCTGCTTCCCCCCACCCACTGCAGACATGCAGCGACCATCCCTACTCTGGTTTCCCGGCCTGTAGCTGTCACACCACCACACATTGCCCCCCTCCACTCCCACCCTCGGGACCGATCTCGTATGTTGTCCCGACCCAAGTATCCTAGGTCTGGCACACGCCATAGTCCATGCACATAGCCATGGGTACCTATGTAACTCTGGGTGTAGACGAAAGTTGTATTCCCAATGTTCGGGTTGTTCCGCATGGGACGAATGATTTTCTGGTACTAACAATAGATTTCACGTATGACTCTGTGTACACTAACGGATTTGGTTGTAGGTATCGCAAAGCATACGTGGCACACAAGGTTGGCTGGTATTCATACGAAACACAGTGTCCAGCAATACCAGTCAACATTACAGGATATGTAGCTAAATATGTAGAGGTATGTGTGTGGGTGTGTATATATACCCATAACTAAATGGAGATATACCTCTCCCTCTCTGTAGTACAAATGTGTACATACATAGACATAAATATAAATACCCACATATAGTTATATATATATGCAGTCACCCATATATCCACGTCGTTAGATATATATATATATATACAGCAATATACATATATATATATCTATATATATATATATATATATATATATATATATATATATATATATATATATATATCTGTAGATATATAATATATATATATATATATATATATGTGTGTGTGTGTGTGTGTGTAAATATACACATATGTATAGCCATGATATGATACAGCAGTTAAGAATTACATATGTTCACAGGCCATGCCAATGGGGGTGAGGGCCCAATTAACAAACGTGTAACACGTAGCATCAACCCCCCCCCCAGCCAGACAGGTGAAACATACAAACACACATAAAAAGTAAACAAACCACTGCTTCCCAGACTACAGGCAGGATACTACCAGTGGGAGAGACCCGCCACGTCTAATCTTGAAACAAAGACAAGAACGTCCCTTGCGGGACAACCCAAAAATTTAAGGCATATTTGGGTTTCCTGGCATTACACAGATGCGCAATGGCAGGGAACGTATGTTCTCGGACTACAAGGTTGGGGAAGCCTGATGATCCATGGGGCGAAACAACATACGTGATGGGTCTCGAGGAGTGGAGAGTGGGCAGTGTGTACTGGTGTGTTTAGACCTGACCTGCACCTGGAGTAAGGATGAGTGCTGTAGAGGAGGTATGGGGGGGGGACTATGGGTATGAAATTATGGAACTAGGCATGCAGGTGTTGGCTGGAGTTGTTCTATTCGGACCACCCCAGGGATGTAAGCAATAGTGTGCATTGGGCAGAGCCACTGCCTAACAAGCAGCCATGCCTGGTACGAGTCCCACTGCAGCACAGTCTATTTTACATGGTAAAGTACAGTATAACCAGATGTGTTGTTGCAAATCCCACTAAATAACACCAAAGAACACATAGTTGCAACACCCCAATGTAGGCATGTAAGCCGAACAAATTGGCATCACAAGGTATTATTGTTGTCCTGACCCCCACCCAGGGGTGTGAGTGTCCAACCCTACCCCAAAATGCAGTGTATATACACAGCTGTTGCTGTAGAAAAAATGCCCAGCTGTGGACCTTCCCATCAGCCTTCCTGCAAATCCCTGGACATTTCCCCTGCTATCTGCCCCTCTGTGTGCCCCATTAACACCACTTACCTATCGACCCCTGTTTCATTACTATTAATGTTCACAGTCACAAGTAGGTGACACCCTCTTCCCAAACTATATTGGCAGAATCTGGAACCCCCCCCTACCCACATGTATTACCTCAGCTGTCCCACACGACACATGTAAATAACACATGAAGGAACACCTCAAGCATACTTGGATCAGCACATGCTCACTACCTGGCAAAGTTCCCCCTCAACTAACACTCTATACACCTACACCAACTAATGAAACCGACACCTCCTGTCCTGCCTCGCATACAAATCCCAACATCCTGCAAACCTTCCCTATTGCTCCCCCACCACTCATTCCAATGGCCTACTATACAGTTACAATGCCCCCCCCCTCTACCTACCTAACTACCTACTCCTTCAATATTCTCTTCTACTCTACCACACAGGTATGGCATAACTAAACCTAACCCAAATACCTGAGTGTAACCTATCCTGACATGTGAAACAGGAAGCCAACTTCACCTTAAACTGACCTTTGTCAACAGTCATACCTGACATGAAAACCTGACCTAAGCATGTATAATACTGACATGTTAATGTGAACTAAGCATGAAGAATGTGGTTCATAGCTAGGTTAAGTCTGTTACTCTCTACGAATGTGAACACCTCAGTATTACTTGTACTGTGTAGCTGGGTTTTACTGTGGAGCTCCACTCCCCGGGCCACAGCTGACAATGGGGAAGCAACCAGTCGGATTGTCCTGGACAACAAATGTAAGCTAAATACATGAAGCAGTGTGGGGGTATGCGGCAGCAAATGGGGTTATGCCTGTTTGGGCGGCGGTAAGCAATGCCCACACCGATTAAGCAATGTGGAGGCCAACTCAGTGTAAGACACCATAACCGGAGGTCAGCAAGGCTGAGCCTTGCGCACACCAGCGCATACCTGCCTACACTTCCTCCACAGTGCCTTAGGCACTCTGTACCCAATAGCTCACGTCGTGCCCATTAACAAAATAATCAGCACTCCCAGGTTTCAACCCCTCCCACCCTGCACACTATAGTGTAAATGAGTTACCACTAAGACATGGCAGATATACAATCAGCTGCTGTTATCACAAACATATCATCCAGCACAGTCATTCAACAGTATAGGAAATGTATGTGTATGTAGATTAATACCAGCAAACATGCACATTGCTCAATCACAGTATTCTGAGCAGTCTATGAGTATCAATGAACAGTGCCTGTCCACACATACTGTGAGAACAGTAGTCTTGCATAATGCTGAAGAGAGGAATGAAAAATGGTGCATGCCGTGGGGACATGTGGGCGTGCTTCATGCACAGAATGTCACACCTGGGGCGTCGGTCGCAGAACCGGGAGATGAGGCTGGTCCACTGTGAGCAAACTGCTGCTTCTCAAATCTCTGGCAGGATGCTACCAGTGGGAGAAACAGTATAGACCAGCAAAGTCTACTCATGACACAATAACAGGTCCATCCCTGGAGGGACGAACCAAACTTTGTGAGTCACATAGATGTTTCCACCAGTATCGGAGGAGGATCAAGGGAAGGCTCAAATGTACATGGACTAAACAGATGAAGAGCCTGCAGAAGCTTGGGTCAAGACAGTATAATGGAGGAGTACCGACACGTGCAGGGAGGGAAATGTGTGGAGGTGTGGTATGGCTGGGCTAACAACTGGAGAATAGATGGATGTTGTGTACAGTGAGCTCGGGGGCTGGGGGAAGGAAACATGGGCAGTACAATATGGTAGAAATATGCAAATGAAGCAGAACAGCAATAGTTTAGTGGGTAGAGCACCTGACCAATGAGCAGGCGTTCCCGGTCCAGGTCCCACTGTAGCACAGTCTATTTTACATGGCAAAGCATGTTATAACCAATATTTTTTTTGCAAAGCCCACAAAATAGCTGATATATATGAACTGGAGTACCGCAAGAAATGCACATGTGATGTATCTGTGTCAGACGGAATAAGGCACTAGTAAGTGGGTGTAAGCACATATAAGCAGTAGTAAGCTTATGTAAGCACTAGTAAGCATGTGTAAGTGCGTTTGCACAGGGGTAAGCACTGGCGACACAGATTACGCAAAGGAGAAGCCAACTGGGTGTAAGAAACTGTCACCGGATTAGCAGTGCTCACCTCCGTGCGAACCCACTTACAACCGCTTTAAAGTGCATTAATCACACCATATCCAACAGCAGGTGTTCTGCCCAGCAACAAAACAAACAGCTTCTGTAAGGCTGGAACCCAGGACCATGCACACCATACACAAAATGATTTACCAGTAAGCAATGCCAGATATGCATAAATCATATGTTGTCAGAAACATAACTCCAGGCCAGTCATGCAACAGTACAGAGAATGTATACCTACATCTAGATGGACTTGTGTGTGCAAATATATTACTAAGTAAAAGGATACAACGTATCTATAGATGTAGTCACATATATATACATAGATATATAGAAATATCCAGAAATATATACAGATATATACAAATATATGAACATATATACATGCAAATGCCGACATCTACACAAATATATGTCAACACCTATATGTCCACATATACACAGCAAGTTACATGTATGTACGCAGATATATATGTCTCTTTAGGTATATACGGACATAGTTAAAAATATGTAAGCAAATATATAAACCCATAGCGGTATATATGGCCAGACATCTTAGATAGCAATGGTAAATCAACAGAAACATATATGTCCACATGCACCGTTAATGGGTCTAAGAGGCCCCAAAAAATATACGTCTCGTACGAATTGGCATACCCCCCCCAGCCAAACACATCCGCCCTGCAATACACTACTAAGTGTTGCAGATCCCATAACCAGGACCTGAGACAACATGGGCACACGATGTTACCAGTACTACATCCCACCTGTATGATGTCAGGCTGATATTGGTAACATATCATGCAGTACGGTCTGCCTCCCATAGGAAATGTAATATATGGAAGGCATCAACATCCCCAGGATACAGATACACAGACACATATATGCAGATACAGGTATACATATTTATATATATGTATATTTATATATATATATATATATATATATATATATATATATATATATATATATATATACATATATATATATACATATATATATATATATATATATATATATATATATACACATATACATGTGACTACACATACACACGCAGTTATATGTACAGTAAGATACATATGTAGAAGGTGCACACAATATAGAACAGGCACTATACCTACAGTTAACCCCTGAATGACTGGACACCATATGGGCCACCCATACAAATGACAATCGTTGCCTGTAACATATACCCACAAAGAAGTCATAGGCAAACCACCACCCACAGGTTTGTAGACATGGAAACCTTTAATCATGCACTATTACAGTTCTATATGCCATGCCAAATAACTGTTCAGACACTGACAACTATATAAACAGAGTAATGCAACTGTGAACCAGTTACAGTAATACAGTAGTCTGGAAAGGTTCACAGCTGTTGCTGTCCAGGCCAAGCCATTCACATTGTACAATAGGAAAGACAAACTGGGCCACAGAATACCAACAAGCAACAGTATGTAATGCAGGTGTATAGTTCAGCAGCCTCCATCTACACACTGTTCAAACTCAGTAGGTGGTAAAGACGTCATCTGGCCATATGGGTCGTAACTGCTACATAACATGGCATAACTTACACCATCATGAGCACACCGACAAACAGAACAGTTTGTATGGCAGGGGGCAGTAGTCCTGCATTAACCAGATCCATGTCAGTAATGTATATTATATAGGTGAAGTATATGGTACTGTACATCCAGATACCTTATGGCAGCTCAGCCCTGATACCCCCACATTTTGTAGCAGCCTAGGTCATTTATGGTGCTCCCCCCAGACTCAATAATACAGGGTTATATACGACTGTTACATACACTGGCCTCTGGAGTGCATAAGGGCACACATGTATTGTGTAGGTGATGCCCACACATATATGGACCCAGCCCCACTGTATGTGTGGGGGATACAATGGAAGTGGACTGATGGCAGCAATGGCAGTGTGATATACTCACAGCCCACTACAGAACAACCCCTGACAGCATGACATATGTGCAAAGCTTGGTATGTAGGTGATGGACAGAGGCTGGAATACAGGCACATATGTGGACAACTGTTGCCATACACTAAGCAAGGTGCTGGTGTTACAGGATAGTCTGTAACATACCCTTTGTCAGGGAATTGTGGTTAGAAACAGTCATGGATGTAGCCATATACCAATAACATTCAACACACACACTGCCAGTGTAATATCTGACACAGGACCTGTGTGGTGGACAGACAAGACATGATAGGCATAACTCTGGCCAGCATGAGGATAGGCCCACAGTTGTATGCTATGCAGACATACTGCATTCCAAGGTAAACTAGTATGTATATACACACACCCTGTAACACATGTACTAAACAAAGCATAACACAACTCCACTCACAGTCTGTCTGTACTTCCTGATCCTCCTACAGATATGTGGCTGCCCTGAGTGTGCCGGTTCTCCTGTAAGAGGTATTGCTACCTGCTGTCAGTAGCACTGCTGCCCACACACAGGATGGATGTCCATCACACAGGAAAGGTAAAGGGACCATGCACACATGATGTGGGGATTTATAGTAGGTGGTTGCCATGATAATGTTAACTGGGAGTAGTACACATGTGTAATCATGTATATCTGGCTATCTGGATAAGTATATGTACATATATTCCCACCATATGTCCTGGACATGAAGTGTAGCCCAACCCCAGCCCGTATGATCCCAATGTTGTAGTTGAAGGGGATGTCAGGTATGTATAGCAGGCATACTAGTAGACTATTGGTACTGTCATTGGGATTGTCTTCACAGACATGGTGTGTGTGGGAGGTCGCATCTGCTTATAACATGTGTGCCACTGGCTACTGACAGACATCCTAAGGACATCATTGTACAGTACCGCTGCTAGCACGTAATGCCGATGTGGACTGCAGCAGAGATATTGTCCAATATATGTGGAAAGTCTGACACACTCTGTACAGTCTAGAGGTATACACATAAGCCCATAGTGCTACACATGTGTACCATGCCTGACAATATGGATGTACATGACCATGTAGATGGGTATGACACATAACGACTGGTATATAATGTCCATCATAGGTTATGCATTCACACACCCCTGTCTGGCCTGACACATTATGACAACTGGTACAGGGGTGCCATGGCCACATACTACCCAATAGATGTTGACATACATCTGCACTGCATCCCACTGCCCTGTCTGACCTACATAACTGTTAAGGGAGGCCCAGCAGTGGTACATCTGACAAGTATCTGCACATGACATCCCAGTGGGTAAGTACAGTAAGCTGCTAGGCATTTAACAATGCATTGTGCAGAATACAGGCAGACTGGCTCAGCACTGGCCTACATCTCTATGGGAGACTGCACATGTACCTGCATATAAACCAGGCTCAACAGGCATGTCACAGCACAGGGTAAGATACACCTGTGTGAAAGTGCCTATCCTCAACCAATGTGAATACAGCCACAGCCACATATGGTTAGCTAGCATGATATTACAGTATATAGACTATCTGTTCTACACCATCCTCATATGTGCCACTCACAGACTGACCCTAAATATACTGGCCTACTACACAGTTTGGTCTGATGGCTGTCTGTGGTATGGGACATGTGTGTGCATGGCCCTACAAACATGTACGCCAATACAGTACCATACAGTGGAGCAGCATGTAACATCTGATAGGAGGGGAACTAGAACAATGACATCTACCACAGTCTGTACACAGGCTAAGGTACATATCAGCAATACGCACACTGTCGACATTCACCATAGGTACACAGACCTCAGTGCTGTATGAACATCCACAGAATGTGCAGGTAATGTCAAGAAATGTAACCCCTACTGTACATAACATGTGTAGCAGTCGGATATATCAGTGGCTTGTTCTCAGATATGATTACACTAATTATGGTGTACAGCACATATGCACCACTTTTTACATGACATATGTACCAAGGTTGACAGAGGTGTGGTTGGAGGCACATACACAGGGCCAATATTGACATGTTGCTGTGATAACCGCATACATTTACTGTTGTTGCAGGGTTTGTTGCAACATATGTCATATGAAGGATATGACATCAGTGACTATAACGGCTTTCACGATCTACTGACTGCAATCCTCATAATACCTTCTGCAGTCCACCGCTAGATGCTTTGTGGGTGACACATGAAACCATGGACACAACATTGCCCAGTCTGCAGATGATCCTGCAGATGGGGATTCCTCATAAACATGGAACTGACATGGCAGGTATTGAGACATGTATGACAGCCATATCCACACAAACACTGTTAAACCAATATTATCCCAAATGCAGTATAGCAGCACTTACAGTCTGTAATCAGGTCAGGCACATCCCCGTCCTGTTTGTTGCACTGTTCCCACAGTGTATGTTGTTAGAGGTAAACCCCAATCCATCTGAGATGCTGTTTGGCACACGACAGCTCTAGTTCCTGCTCACAGTGGATGAAAAGGGCCAACACCACCATGATGTTCCTAGATATTGGAGTGTGTTTCCATACAATTGGCTATGGGAATGTTACCACAGCTGTTTCACATGCAATCAGCTAGGGGAGGGCTGCAATATGTGCAGAGGCCATCAGCTGATCATGAGCATCACTTAAAATACACATGCTGCTGCCTAAGCAAAGCAGGTGTATGTCTCCACATCCACCAGAGAGGGTGTGGGAGAGGCAGACAGAGGCAAATACATGTCAGGGAGGGGTGGGAGGGTAAAACTGAAGCATGTTTGTGTCACACACCTACCAGCACAGGGTATCAAACCCCTGACAAGTATGTAGCACTATCACAGTTCGATGCAGTTACTGGATGCGCCACATGGGTTACCTGTTGTGGAGCACTCAGAACATATATGTGATGGTGAGTGACATCTGCAACAGGGATACAGTAGCTGTATGGTAGGTGACATACACGTGCCTGTCTGCATGAACAGGTGCCAGCGTCAACACAGTCACACTCTCACAGGGACACACACACATTGACACATGTGGCAGGGCCAGGTGTACAACTCATCAGTACTGGGGTTGCCACATCACTGTGCAGGTATTACATGCACCACACAGGTCATACGGGGGCTGTACGGGCAAAGGGTATGAGAAGGTGTCTGACATCAGACAGCATGCTGCAGTATGCCCATGGGGGTTGTAGGGAGTGTGGATGTGAACATACACAGCATGCAACATACACACAAACACACAGGGTGCCAGTACTGACATGCATGGGTGCATGTCTGCACGGGTGTGTGGTGTTTGACTGTGCCAGACAGCTGTCCAAGGCTAGACAATGGGTGTACCTTGGCATCAGGCCACATGACGATGGTCTGCATTGTGGCTCAGGGATGTAGTGTCTACATTTGCCCACACAGGTGGGTATTGTATCCCCATCTGGTCACCTGGGTGACTATTGTGTGTGGCCAATGCTGTGCATCACCTGTCATGTATGTGTTCCTTAGTCCATGACATGGATGGTGTTTGGGATGTGCACACCTCCCACATGCATGTACAGTGACATGTGGAACTGTACCTGGGGTGTCCGGCCAATGTTTTGGACACAGATTATCATCAGATGTGCCAGTCCTGCCCACCTGTGGTGGGAACTGGTAATGTCCAGCAGCTTTACCCTGCACCTACATTGAGAGCATGCTAACAGCATTCCCTGGTGTCAGTGGCATCTGTCCATACAGGGCATGTTGTCAGGCATGGTATGTCCATTGTGGGTCACATGTGATGGCACAACAGGTGTTGCAGGTGTCCATCGGGCAACATGGGGGAGGTGCACTGTCTGCACTTACGTGCATATTGGACAGATGGACAGGGTGACGTGCCCTCTATGGCCCACTGCTGTCACTCCATAGTTACTATCAGTGGCCAATATGCAGTGTACTATCCACATATTGGCTGTTACCTAGGCATGTGTGTGTGTCTGTGTATGACACATGGGTTGAGAGTGTGCTCTTGGTAATACTGGGGTTGCTAACTGTGATTGCCAGGCCTTGATGTCACATGTATGGGTATGGCTTTGCACCCCAGCCTGTCAGCCATTTCACATCCATTATCCCTGTACGGTGGACATTGTGATATATAGTAAGGCCACTATATAAGAAATATGCAAAACCCACTGCACATTGGCCACAGGTGTCACACAGTCACAACCACCTCTACGCAGGATACGGGTTACAAACACACACGCACACGCATGCACACTTGTCATGTTTGGGAGTAGAACCCCTACCTAACTAGTTTATTACACTACAGCACTATGCAGTTATAGTACGCGCCATGGATATTACTGGAGTAGTCCTTCCCCAAAAGTGTATTTCACAATGACTGACATCAGCAAGATTGCCAAAGTAGGGCATTTGCAAATGACTGTGACAGACTAGCCTAAAATGCATTGCTTCCTACACAGACAGTGACGCACACAATACGTCCAGAACTGCCAAGGGTGGGGATGGAACCCTACCACAGTTCTAATTCACACTACAGCAGTATGCAGTTACAGGACATGCTATGGAGATTACTGGGCTACAACCTTCCCAGAGGTGTATTTCTAGGTGCGTGACAGCAGCCTTGCTAATGTTGATTATGTGAATCTTAAGGGGTGTGAGTAACCTAAAATGCATTGCTTTCTACACAGTCAGACATGTACACAAACACACACACTCACTTGCCAGGATGGGGTTGTAACACCTACCTAACTAGTTTATCACGCTACAGCAGTATGCAGTTATGGGATGCGCTACAGAGGTTACTGGGCTACAGCCTTCACAGAGGTGTATTTCTAGGTGGGTGACATCAGCAGCCTTGCCAAAGGTGGGTGTATGAATTGTATGGTCACATTTAAAATAGGGAATTACAATACTAAACATGTAATATATTTAGCCAGATGCACAGTATGTTCTGGGTACTATGTGGGAAAAACTGACAGATGTCTTAAGAACAGAATCTATGACCATTTATATAGGATTAGGAAAAAAGACAAAAATAATGCCTTATAAAGGCATATTGAGAAGTGGGGGAACAACCATAACTTTAAATTGGTATTTTAGAACAGGTTAGGACAAATTTTAGAGGTGGTAACATAAAGGCTATATTAGGACAAAAGGAAGTAAAGTGGCAATTGTTGCTTGATGCCACAACCCCCCAGGTTTAAATGATAATATTCCTGTTAAGCCCATAGCCCATATTAGTAGCTAGGGCATGAGGTCACAGAATAAAAACTTTGTGTTTATGTCCACTTTATACTCACTATTTATACAACTTATTGCTTAATATTGTTAACATGTATGAGTATGTATGTAATGTTTGTGATGATATATCAAAATTCATGTATTAGTTAAGTTATGCAGCCATACATAATGGTATATACGTAGCATGTAGCTTTAAATATGAGTAGTAAATGAATTAGCCCATTGGTGCCAAAAAAGAGATATTTAAACAATTACTTTGTAGTGCTACATGTTCTGATGAAGTCCAGAGTGGGAGTGGATGAAAGCGCTTAACCTGTAGCACATTGCATATTTATATGAACATTTATTGTTTTTATTGTTTTTAGTTATTTGTTGGATTAAATGTTTACATTACACCAATTGCCCAAGTGCGTTCTTTGGAATCCAGGCTTTATTAACGTTTGCCTTTTTTGATATTCTTGGCTGTCATTGGGGAAATGTTAACTATTAATTTTTTAAAAGTTGTGTATGTGAAATGTAAGGGGTGTGAGTACCCTAAAAAGCATTGCTCTTTACACAGTCAGACATGCACACAAACACACACAGTTGGCAGGTTTGGGGTTAGAACCCTCACCTAACTTTTTTATCACACTATGGCTGTACCCAGTTACAGGATGTGCTATGTATATTACTGAGCTACAATTGTCCCAGAGGTGTATTTCTAGGTGGGTGACATCAGCAGCCTTGCCAAAGGTGGGTATATGAATTGTAAGGGGTGTGAGTACCCTAAAATGTATTGCTCTCTACACAGTCAGACATGCACACAAACACACATAGTTGGCAGGTCTGGGGTTAGAACTCCCACCTACCTCCTTTATCACACTATGGCCATACGCAGTTATAGGACATGCTATGGAGATTACTGGACAACAGCCGTCCCATAGGTATATTTCTAGGTGGGTGACATCAGCAGCCTTGCCAGAGTTGGGTATATGACTTTTAAGGGGTGTGAGTACCCTAAAAACATTGTTTTCTACACAGACATGCACACAAACACACAGTTCGCAGATCTGGGGTTAGAACTCCCACCTAACTCCTTTATCACACTATGGCCATATGCAGTTACAAGATGTGCTACGGAGATTACTGGGCTACAATCGTCCCAGAGGTGTATTTCTAGGTGGGTGACATCAGCAGCCTTGCCAAAGGTGGGTATGTGAATTGTAAGGGGTGTAGCCTAAAAGTCAGAACTCTCTACATAATCAGTGATAGACAGACACACACACATATGCACACACAGACTCACACACGCAGAGTTGCCAAGTCTGGGGTTTGACCTCCTACCTAAGTACTTTATCACACTACACAGTTACGGGATGTACTATGGAGATTACTGGGCTACAGCCTTCCCAGGGGAGTATTTCTAGGTGGGTGACATCAGCAGCCTTGCCAAAGGTGGGTATATGAAATGTAAGGCATGTGAGTAGCCTAAAAGGCATTGCTCTCTACACAGTCAGAGACAGACAGACATGCACACATACACTGACACACACTCACACACACAGTTGCCAGGTCTGGGGTTAGAACTCCTACCTAACTAGTTTATCACACTACAGCAGTACGCAGTCATGGGATGCACTACGGAGATTACTGGGCTAAAGCCTTCCCAGAGGTGTATTTCTAGGTGGATGACATCAGCAACCTTGCCAAAGGTAGATATGTGAATTGTAAGGGGTGTGAGTTGCCTAAAAAGCTTTGCTTTCTACACAGTCAGACATGCACACAAACACACACTCACCAGGTTTGGGGTTGGAACTCCTACCTAACTAGTTTATCACACTACAGCAGTATGCATTTACGGGATGTGCTACAGAGATTATTGGGCTACAGCCTTCTCAGAGGTGTATTTCTAGGTGCGTGACATCAGCAGCCTTGCTAAAGTTGGGTGTATAAATTGTAAGGGGTGTGAGTAGCCTAAAAGGCATAGCACTCTACACAGTCAGTGAAAGACAGACACACACACAAACACACACACACACACACACACACACACACACACACACACACACACACACACACACACACACACACACACACACACACACAAACACACACACAGTTGCCAAGTCTGAGGTTTGACCTCTTATCTAACTACTTTATCACACTACAGCAGTACACAGTTATGGAATGCGCTATGGAGATTACTAGGCTACAGCCTTCCCAGGGGAGTATTTCCAGGTGGGTGACATCAGCAGCCTTTCCAATGGTGGGTATATGAATTGTAAGGGGTGTGAGTAGCCTAAAAGGCATGGCTCTCTACACATTCAGAGAGAGTCAGCCATGCACACAAACACTGACACACGTTCACACACACAGTTGCCAGGTTCTAGGGTTAGCACTCCTACCTAAGTAGTTTGTCACACTACAGCAGTACGCAGTTATGGGATGTGCCACGGTGATTACTGGGCTACAACTCTCCCAAAGGTGTATTTCACATTGGATGACTTCAGCATGCTTGTTAGAGTAACGCTATGGGGTGGGCGGTGTATGCATGGGCCATAACCCATTTATGTCAGGGTGACACTCCACATGCGGCCACACACAGGGTCATATGTCACAGGTACATGTATACAGCTACTAGATGACTATGTCCTTGTACAGTCATGTTGCACAGCTGGCACATGGGCCACAAAGTCTGTGGTGCTGACAGGTACTGGTCGCTAGTATCTGCAGTGAGTGACATCTGCACCTAATGTGTTTGGGACCCTTTGACTATGTGCTGGGTGGGACATGCCTGGATGGCTCCTTGTCACGTTCACCCTCTTCCACACATCTATGTCCATCAACCTTTGGCTTATTATAGTGTGTTGTCTTTACATATATGTTTGTATTCCTATCCACAGTGTGTGCAAGGCATGAGTGGTGCATACTGACGTGTGTCTGCACTAACAATTGCAACTGCCAGATGTGTTTGGTCCACTGGTGTTTGCAAACATGGGCTTCATGTGTTTAAGTGTGTGAGCATGCCCAGATGAACTTTCAGTATGATGATGACTGACATTGCCTTTATTTCTCTAAGTGTGTGAGCATGCCCAGTAAGGCCGTCTGTTTTGCATGTGTGGATCATGTCCGGTGGTTTGTACTGCAGTGCTGACCTTTGTGTTGTACACCGACATGTAGCATGCTGTGTCTGTAGGGTATACATTGATCATTTGGCATTGACTGTTGTAACATGTCTGCATAGCGGGGGGCACACCTGACTATTTCTATGTTTCTACACAGTATTGGGGGCACAACTGACTGTAACTATATTTCTGTGTAGGATTGGGGGCACATCTGACACTTGTACACATTTGCAAGGACTCTACTGGTATGTCATGTACTCCATTTCAGTCAGTAGTCTTACCTATCGTGCTGGCTAAGCCATACCAGTGTACAACTGTTCTTATCTTTTGATTGCCCACACATCAGTTTCTGACTTCCTAGCCATCACAACTGACTTCCCACCACCTGGCCTGCTGTAGTCTGTCTGTGTAGGCCTGGGGGGGGGGGGTGGTTACCCATAGCCCTCATCCAGAGGCCATAGTACAGCATTTGTTTGTGTTTGTCTACACCTGTCCTGCTGGCTGTGACTGTTGTTGGGTATGTGACCCCCCCTCCTGACTGGCATGTGTGAGTCCCTTATTTTGTGGGTGTCCCAGTACTGAGGGTGGTGCTGCAGGGCTGCCTATGTCAGATGCACATAGTACACTCCATATGCATGGTTAGGCACAAGTAATGTAATGTTTGACATCCCTTTTACTGTATGTGAGAGTCAGAGAGAGGTGCTATTCCCTGGGTCCCTCCCATGTCAGAGTATGTGCTATGCGTTGCCTCTTTGCCAGGGCCAGGGCATACTAGGCATGCCTCCTTCTGCCTACTGGGGCAGGCTCAGGTTGTTCCTCCTCCGAGTCACTCTGTGCCTGTGCAGGCCTTGGCATTGGTGGGGGGGCTGTGTGGCCCTGCCCCATGATGCTCCTGCTGCAGCTGTTTCCACAGGATCATATTGTATAGTATGGCACATACAAGGCCAATTTGGGTACATGTAGTTGGTGAGTACTGCAAGGCTCCACCGGATGTGTCCAGGCACAGGAACTATGACCTGAGCATCCCAAACACACGCTCTATTATGATTCTTGTTTGTGCGTGCGCCTCATTATGGAGTTCTTGTTCGGGTGTGTGTGTGCTTCTGATGGGTGTCATCAGCCATGGCTCCAGTGCATATCCAGCATCCCCCACTAGGTGACCATGTGGAATGTCCCCATTGGCAAATTTCTGGTACAGCTGTGTCAGATGCCAGATGTGGGAATCGTGATAGCTTCCAGGGCAGCCAGCACACACGTTCAGTATTATGCCCTGGGCATTGCACACAACTTGGCAGTTGATGTAGGGGAAGCCCTTGTGATTGATGTAGACCCTACCCTGCTCAGTGGGTGGTGCTTTGATGCGTATGTGTGTGCAGTCTATTGCACCCACTACCTCAGGGTATTCTGCTATTTGGTGGAAGAGATGCATATTGCTGGCCAATGCCGCACGGGTGATGGGGAAATATATGTGCTCACCAACATTGCTGACATGGCATCCAGGAAATGATGGAGTACCCTGGATGCTGATGCCTGTGAAATCCCCATCATATCCCCAGTTGGCCTTTGGAAGGTACCTGTAGCTAGTATTCTTAAGCCTACACATACCTTGGTATCCACTGGGATGGGTTCCCCTCTGTTAGTTCTGTATGTGAGGAGTGGCCGGCACAGCTCAACAATTTGCTGTAGGAGGTCCCTTTCCACCCTATAGCATTCCACTATCTCCAGCTCATGTAGTCCTTGGTAGGTTACCCTCGGTCTGTACACTCTTCTCTGTCTCCTCACTGTGGGTTGGTTGGCAGCATTCACATCCTGACCAGCCTCAGCCTCTTCCACTAGTTGTATGATAGCTATTGCAGCCCCTAACATTTTGCTGTTGTGAGTGTTAAACGTTCCTCGCTTGTTTACACTGGTGGTGTAGTGTGTGGGAAAAACCAGAGGAGTAGGTGTTTGCATAGTTTATAGTAGTGTTCTGGGCTGGGCTGGTCTGCTGCCTGTGTAATTGTCTGGTTCCGATACATTTCACCTGGCAGCGAACCTAGTACCCCTTGATTACCTTCCTGCTGCTGTTTTCCCTTCCCATTGCCCTTCTCTTTCAGCCTGGGGGCGCACCGCGCAATCTGTGTACTCCAATGTGCACACTGCTGCTATTTCCTGGTTTCACTTTCTTTATCTTCCTGTAGATCCCAGTGTGTGGTGCACACACCCGCTTCCACTTTGTCATAAGTCCTAGGCAGGTTTAGATACACCCCCTAGCTTGGCTGTGCGAAGCTATGAGCATACCCGAGCCACAGGGCTCCAATCCACTTACAGTATGCCTGACACACCCACCCATGATGTCATCTACCTCCTAGTCTTGCACTCAGCTATTCATACTCTTACACTGTTGGGACCTGCCTGACATGCTGGGGAAAATTGGGATTCACTATGCTTCCTCTCATTTGCTTAGGATTGCCTGCTAATGCATAGTTACATGTGTCACACTGTGCCTCCCCACTTAGCAACCACTATTCACTGGCCAGGTTGTCTTTTGCCTGCCATTGACTTGCATGGTGGAATACTGATTTTAGTTAGACTGCTTTTTTTGGTTTATTTTCTTATTTCCCCACTGATCCCGTTTGTGCCCCGCTGCCCTAAGCTTCAACAGCCGTGATTGGCGGACATATACTAAAAGTTGTATTTTGTATGTTTTGCATTGTTTGCAATGTCAATGACCTTAATATTGGCCATTGGCATGCTTCCTTAATGATATGCAGCCTTTATTTGGGGCTGTCATGTCCCCATTTTGGATTTTGCAGAACCGTACTCGGTTACTAACCAAGTACATTTCTGCATATTATGCTAGTCCTGCACGCCATGATTCCTGCTTCCTGGATAGCAGATTTATGTCATTTGCATGATCTTCACCTGTAAATGAGGTCATTTTCATATGGGGGCTGGGAACGTGCAGAACTAGGGCTAGAGCGCTCGCGCACCTCAAACGAGCACATACTTGGATCGCTCGGCCGCCATATTGCCAACATTACCTCTTACACTAATCATGCACACCATGTAAGCTTTTGAGAATCCAGGGGTTTTTCTTTTTGCCTTTTTACATGATTCACATTTAGCCTTATATACATCTTTCCCTCAGATTATTCTTTTAACTGTTGACTAGTAATTTTACTTGTTTTACATGTTCACAGCCCCCTGTTTGGCCATATCTTATGTCACATATTAGTCTAACTCTTATTATTGAATCACGTATATCACTAAATCAATTTTTAGCTTGGTAATATATACATGTAAAATCTCTGTAGCACCCTGTACCATTGGAAAGAACAAATGGTGAATAAATGGCAAATTATTTCCAGGTTCACAGTAAATGCAGATTCTTTTCCCTAGAAGTGTTATATTGACTTTGCTTTCTTCAATAAAAGTAAAATATTAAGTATGTTCAAAGCATCCTTCTGCGCCATATAGAAGCGTAATGCACTATACCTTTTTAGGTTCTAATCTGTTCTACCAACAATAACGAGTACATTAAATTTCTAGATTCAGTACTTGCAGATTTGTGTTAAATTTCTGTGTTGTGATATAATTCCTAGTGTTTGCAGTTGGAAAAAAATTTCCCTTATGAATTAACTATTCCTATACCTATTGAAATAACTGGTTGCTGTCAAAGGAAGTGCTCATGATTTACACTGGTAACACTGCCTGATATCAGTGTATTAGGCTGCTGCTATGATGTAGGTAGTAAGGGAAAGTAGCACTCCCTTTGGTTGTCTTAATGACAGATCTTCCACTAAATTTCTCTCAAACCTGCATCAGCCTCCTACAGGTAAAGGGACAGCAAGGTAAATTCCCACTGAAATATGTGAATCTCCTCATGGAGTGATGTAGGATGCAGTGGCAAGGTGCAGATGTGAACAAAATGCCCAAAAGACTGCATGGAAGGAGCTCGGTAGACAACAGACGTAGAGCGCAAAACAACAAAGAAAAAGCTTATTCAGAACAAAGAAAAAGCTTATTCAGACAATGGGGAATTTAACCTTTGTGCAGCATAGGTCCATAAGGGCTATCTAGTTTATGGACCTCAGAGCATAAGAATTGAAAGGGATTATGATAAAACCTAGGGGCATCTTGTTAAAGGCGGTTGTGCTTCGCTGTCTTTATGGATGAAACGTGGTCCTAATACAGATATGCTGAGATCATTCATTATATTGATGTTAAGGCAGTTGTGCTTCACTGTCTTTATGGATGAGACGTGGTCCTAATGCAGATACGCTGAGATCATTCATTATATTGATGTTAAGGCGGTTGTGCTGCACTGTCTTTATGGATGAGACATGATCCTAATGCAGAGACGCTGAGATCATTCATTATATTGATGTTAAGGCGGTTGTGCTGCGCTGTCTTTATGGATGAGACATGGTCCTAATTGCAGATACGCTGAGATCATTCATTATATTGATGTTAAGGCAGTTGTGCTTCGCTGTCTTTATGGATGAGATGTGGTCCTAATGCAGATACGCTGAGATCATTCATTATATTGATGTTAAGGCGGTTGTGCTTCGCTGTCTTTACAGAAGAGACGTGGTCCTAATGCAGATACATTGAGATCATTTATTACATTGATATTAAGGTGGTTGTGCTTCGCTGTTTTTACAGATGAGACGTGGTCCTAATGCAGATACACTGAGATCATTCATTACATTGATGTTAAGGCGGTTGTGCTTCGCTGTCTTTATGGATGAGATGTGGGTCCTAATGCAGATACGCTGAGATCATTCATTACATTGATGTTAAGGCGGTTGTGCTTCGCTGTCTTTACGGATGAGATGTGGTCCTAATGCAGATACGCTGAGATCATTCACGTGGTCCTAATGCAGATACACTGAGATCATTCATTATATTGATGCTGCTATCCTACTGTACTCAGGCAATATTGCTAGTGAATTCAGTGGCCAGTTTCAAACTGGTCTTAAAACTTGGTTGGCTGGCTTATGCATAGAGATGTAATCATAAATATTGGCAAAACTGCATCTGTTCTATTTGCTGGTTAAAAAAAAAACATTCCCTTGATTACTGATAGATATTGTTAAGAGCACAAAAGGGTCTCAGGCTACGCTGTATTTTCTGTAACCTATTCACTGTCCTCCTGGATAAGGGCATGTTCTCCAGCATGCTGTGGTCGACATGTCCAAAATGAGAGAATTATCAAAGTTTTTACATTGACTTGATATCCTACCTTAGTAATTATGTTTGGCTTATAACTGAGACTTCAGTCCCTCTTCTTCAATACTATGGGATCAGCCTTTTTATCCTTCTCCAAACCGTTTCCAAAAAGGTGAGATGGCCTACATGAGACGGATAAACGTACATGCCATTGCTCTACAGTTGCCATTTTGAAATTGCTCCTTTGTAAAAATGAAGAAATAAGTTCACCAAGTTTGTTTTATTTACAGGTTATTCTGTGTGCAATGAAACTTTAAACCTTAGGTACCAACATCATGAGGCACTCTTCAGCTAATGGCCTCCACTCAAGGTGTAGGAATCAACTGGATGTCTGAGACACAGAACATAAGTTTGTTGGCCAGAGCCAGAGCTTGTCCATCTAACTCCCAGCGCTGTTCTCCAGTCTGACATTCACTAAAGTCAATGACAAATCTCAGTCTGTGCTCCTCAACTCTAAGTTGAGAAGCCAAAAAACAAGGGTACCTTTCCAAATTTAGTGTTACTGTCTTCAATAGGAAGGGTCAGTCTCCCTCTGCTCTGTGTTCTATAGCTCTAAGCTGAGTAGCAAAAATAAAAAAAGGTCCTTTGTCAAGACTTCTAGTAAAATTGTAGCAACCTGCTTGCTACATTTGTAGCAGGCAGCTTATGCAACTTAGAAAAAAAAAGAAACCACTTTGTCAGCGAATAAGGCAGCAGACAAATATAACCAAATAAAATTTTAATAAAACACTCTAGCGCCTCAGCTATAGCCTTCTTGGAGTACATACACATACTGAAAAATGCACATCTTAAATATATCTTAAATATGTAACTTAATTACATCAATTGTCTAATTAATTAATCTAATTTTATTACAAAAATGCCTTTCAATTACATTCTCTATTCATGCCCCTAGGGCTTAAAGTATCAAACTTCAAAATAAAAACTGTTTCTTTAAAATGCAGTTTGTCTTTTAAAACAGCTTCATCATCTTCAACAATCTAATCTATTATCTAAATTTTTATTTTTAATATCTCTAATATGTTCCTGCAGCCTTAACTTAAAAATACATTTAGTCTCACCTCTATGGAAAAGGCTGCCAGAACAATAAATCACATACACTGCCCCCTTTGTAATACAAGTAAAATGACCAAAGGGAGAAAAATTTACTCCATTAATTTTCTTGAAAGACATTGACACATACCTGCATATAGAACATTTGCCACACGGAATGGTTCCATACAAATTTATTTTCCTATAGATATTTTCATTCAAATATATTATGTACAATCATATCCTTAATGTTTCTTCCCTTTTTATACAATACTAAAGGATATCTATACAAGTGTTTAACACTATTTTTTCCTTTAAAAATAAAAGCCCAGTGGTATTTAATTATGCCACCCACTTCTTGGCTAAAAATATTATAACTTGTAACAAAATAAACTTTCTTATCCCCACTCTTTACTATCTCATTCCCCCTAGGGTAACTATTCCTATTCACTTGCCTATGCTCTTGATCCTATTGGAATAATAATTTCTTTATTTCTTTAATGACTGGATTATAAGGTCTTCACTATAGCCTCTTTGTTTGAAAGCTATACAGGTCTGTATTAGTTCATGTTGTAAAACTTCTGAATCACTACATAATCTACTAACTCTTAATAACTCATTAAATGTTAAAGCACATAGTGGGTGCATAGGGTGGCAAACATTACTATCAAGGAAATGGGCAACGTCATTAAATTTTCTATGGATTTTAGTATTAATGTTTCCATCACTTATATCTAACACCAAATCCAAAAAAATGACACTCTTTTCTACTTGCAGCCCATTAAAATGCAGGCCAAACCAGTTGTTATCCAATTCTCTAGCAAAAGAATATACCATATTTTCCCGTTTTGCAAAAAAATTAAACAGTCAATAAATCTTGCATAAAAATCTACATTATTAACAAAAAAATGCATGTGATATAAAAATTCAGTTTCAAATAAACCCATAACAAAGTTAGCATACATGGATGCAAATGATGCACCCATTGCTGTTCCTTGTAACTGGTGATAAATACATTGACTGAATTCAAAAAATGTATTATTCAAACAAAAATGTAGTAATTCAACAACATAATAACTCATGGGACTAGTACATAGAAAAAAATTGCATGGCTTCTAAATCCACATTATGCAAAATACTGGTGTACAAACTTTTAACATCAATAGCAACCCAAAAATAGCCTCGTTCACATTTCACCAACTTCACTTTGTTTATAAAGTGAAACGAATCCTGGATATATGACTCCAGCTTATGCAACTTATTCCACACACTAAATGAAGTGCTTACGCACTTCAGCCCTACAGTCCTGTCCACAAACAACAATGGAATTCATTACGGCACTGGCATTCAATACAGATACAAAAATGAATAAGGGTACTGCACTACAGATGGAGCACCATCTCCCAACTGCAGCTCCAAATAGAGGTTCATGGGTTCATAGGCTGTTAGTAGGCTAATAACCCCTGGAGGGCCTTTTTAAGTCTAGTGTGCTTTCTAAATATATCTGGCAAGATTTGATACCCTAGGGCTGTTTTATGGGGTATATGTAGGCTTGCACATGGGTGGTCAAGCATTTACCAGCTGTTTCTATCTAACAGAGACATAGGTGACAGACCAGGAGCAAATTTCCATTTTCCCAGCCACTGATCCAAGTTATTCTTGAATTTGGTTAGGGAAGAATTCCGCTTGACATTGATTGGAATCCTGTTACAGAAAAGGGGTGCTCTCTGAGTTACATACCTGTCCCTCCAGTGTGTCCTATTTATGTTACAGGCAAGGTTTGGGTCTCCTGATCAGGTAAGTCTGGTGCTATTTGTTTTGTGGATGTGCAATGGGTGTATCAGAGTGTAATCAGATGATGCTTTGAAGGCTAGACAAAAAATTCATCTCTTAGCAGCCTGTAAGATACCGAATACTAGGATAAGACTTTGAGTTGGTCTGGGTAGAACACGTTTCTGCCCTGTATTCGTTTTTGTCAGGAACCTATGTGGATGCCCCAGTTCTTGCATATACCTGATCAGGTGCATATCAAAGTGGATGCTGTACTCATTGATTGGTATGATTAGGGCTGAGTAGAGAGGATAATGTCATTGATTGGTATGATTAGGGCTGAGTAGAGAGGATAATATCATTGATTGGTATGATTAGGGCTGAGTAGAGAGGATAATGTCATTGATTGGTATGATTAGGGCTGAGTAGAGAGGATAATATCATTGATTGGTATGATTAGGGCTGAGTAGAGAGGATAATGTCATTGATTGGTATGATTAGGGCTGAGTAGACAGGATAATGTCATTGATTGGTATGATTAGGGCTGAGTAGAGGGGATAATGTCATTGATTGGTATGATTAGGGCTGAGTAGACAGGATAATGTCATTGATTGGTATGATTAGGGCTGAGTAGAGAGGATAATATCATTGATTGTTATGATTAGGGCTGAGTAGAGAGGATAATATCATTGATTGGTATGATTAGGGCTGAGTAGAGAGGATAATGTCATTGATTGGTATGATTAGGGCTGAGTAGAGAGGATAATATCATTGATTGGTATGATTAGGGCTGAGTAGAGAGGATAATGTCATTGATTGGTATGATTAGGGCTGAGTAGACAGGATACTGTCATTGATTGGTATGATTAGGGCTGAGTAGAGAGGATAATGTCATTGATTGGTAAGATTAGGGCTGAGTAGAGAGGATAATATCATTGATTGGTATGATTAGGGCTGAGTAGAGAGGATAATGTCATTGATTGGTATGATTAGGGCTGAGTAGAGGGGATAATGTCATTGATTGGTATGATTAGGGCTGAGTAGACAGGATAATGAGCGCCTTAGATCTAGATGCTACACCCTTGCTTTTAAGTTGCATGATGCAGTATGATTTCCTTCTACCATACATACATGATGATCAAAGGCCAGGTTACTGTCTACAGGTATTACCAAATTCCTAATCACTGGATCTCTTCTTAGGTGTATATTATCAATGTGGTAGTTTCCAGGGGTAGCCATCTTCCCAAAGGATACTGTTATGCATTTCTTTGCATTAGGATTTAGACTGTGGCTCTGGCAACAGTTATTTGTCTTTTTTAGCCTTCTTGGATGGTGTTGATGTCTTTGTAGGATTCTATGACTGCATCCAATTTGGAATCAACTGCAAACTTGGTCTGCCAGATGCCACTCAGGTTAACTTTGACATTAGCGAAGCAGTTGCCAAAAAGGAATGGCCCCATCACCAAGCCTTGCAGGATTGCAATAGTGACTGTCTTATTTATGCTAACTTCTTGGGTCCTATCTATTTGCCAGCTGGCTATCAAGTGGGGTGAAATAGGGGTGTATACCTAATTTTGTGAGTTTGCCAATAATGCCCAAGTGGAGTATTGCGTGAAATGTTTTGGCCAAGTCAAGATAGAGAGTATGCACCATTTGTTTCGTACATATCTTTGGTGACTTTCTTAAAGGAGTCCACCAAGGTGAGTGGCATGACCTGCCTTTGATGAAACCAAACTGAGTTGGATCCAGTGTCTGAAAGTTACCTGTGTCATTGTTTATTATCTCAATTGTAAATATTTTATTTTATTTTTTTTATTTTACATTTGTTAACTGGGAGAATCCGACTGGATACATGTCCATTTTCAGCAGAGGCCCGGGGAGAAAAGCTCCACATGTACAAAAAATGACAATCAATATTCATGGTTACATTAAAAATTTCAAATGTAAAACTTTTAAAAAAGTGATTATAAATATACATGGTTACAATGAAGTTGAGCATCTTTGTAGGTTTATAGTATGAAATATGTACAGAAATCATTGCACAGCATTGGAGTGTATAGAATGACATGATACATTGATGTCATGGATGACAACCAGGAGAAAAAGGTGGTTAGTTAAGAAGGGGAGTTATTAGAAATTAGATGCAGAAGGGTTAAAACAGCCTTAGAATGGCTAGGATAACAGGTTATTATAGAAGAGTTAAGAACATAGCATTAGAATGGTTAGGATAGCAAGTTAACATCCTTATAATATTGTTCTAATGGTTGTTGAGAAGTGTTTATAGTCTGGGTAGGTTGGGTTTAGATCATCTTTCCATGACTTTGCCTATGAGACTACTTGCCTGTACTTACCCTGGTCTGTAGATGGCCCAGCCTTGTACAGAGGGATGACAATTGCAGTGCTCTATTCACCTGGCATGAGGCATGTCCAAAGACTGCAATTAAATAAATAGCAATTCTTGGGGTCAGCCACCTAGCTATGGTGCTGGTGTTGGCATATCCTTTACCTCATCTGCTTCATATGTTCAAAATTCATTTCTATCCAGTACAGTGAGCTGCACACATCTTTATGTGCAAGAAGAATAGCCTTCATGAATTATTGATGGTCAAAAACAAAAACTTGGGCATGCAGAGATCCATAATACCTCAACAGAGAATGTGAAGGCTATGAAGAAGGCATAACTTCAACAGTATATTCAGAACTGATGATATCGCAGCAAATAAACACAGAACAAAATAAAAACAAAACAAAAACACCTAAAGAAAACTGCCTCAAGATATGCTGGATGACTAAACATCTTTGTGAAATCTGTTCTAACAGAGTAATAGATTCCCGTTACTTATTTTTCTGCAGTGAAATCAAGAAAAGCAAGTGATACCAAATGCCCCAAACCTGTGTTGAATTAGCCTTCATAGTATGTATTATTCTGACTGATGAAGAACTATGATCAAGTTGTACTATTCAGATTATGCATAAAGGAAAAGAAATGCTCACTGACACTAATAACATACTATTTCTATACCCTGTATGTTTAAATATAAACAGATGACTGGTTAGTAGCTGCATTTTGTTCATTCTGAAGACGTCTGTACTCTGAATAGTCAACATTTTTGTTAATTAAAGGCTTCTATGTTGGATGGATTTTGTCTGGTGTTTCATTCATTTGTGGTTTGGCATTTCCAGGGGAATTTGTAACTAAATGTTGATTTATTAGTGTATAATTATTAAATGTATTTCACATATAATCATGCCTCTTTTAACTGCTAGAATTTTGAAGAATGTCTAGATTTGTGCCTCATTGTTTTGTTAATTATAAAATGTGTGGTTTTCTGCCAAATCCCTGTGGATTGAAATCACTAAATAATGACAGACATTTGAGTTTCAGACTTCTTATCCCTCAGAAAATGCTTGCTAATGCAGAACCTGTTATTCTAGCAGCTTTCTAAGTTTATAAAAGCAAAAAAATTAAAATCTTACCTTGATTTTAGATCTTTTTCCCCCATTATATTTGGCTTTGTCCAGGATTCGTGTGCTAAGAGGTTGAGAAATATACTTACAATAATAAACAAATAATGGACATTATGCCAGTTTCTGTCTTTATTATTTTAAATATATCCTATACACCTTTGCGTAACAATTTTTTCTGTAATTTTCAACAGATCAGAAAATAAAAATGTTTCAGTTACTATCACATCTAAAATGATTTTACCTCCCTTCTTTTAGCAAACCATGCATTCCTTTAAAATTTTGTGAACACAGAATTCTTTCAGCATTTAAGGAACAACACAAGTGTGATAAGCTTAGAATATAATTCCGAACTCATATGTTGTTGTGACTCTAGCTTTTACTGTGTAATTGGCCGTGCATATCCTCAGAATGTACAAACATCCTACCCCACACAAGGAAAGGCAAATTAATAGAGGCCTTATCTTGGCCTTAACACAGGTCACCATGATATGGTTCCTTTAGGAGCCATGTAAACATATGAATTGCTATTTATTGTGCAATGGTATGAAATGCAAATCCTGATGAGAATATCTTAAACTTAACAAAAATAAGGTCTAATAAACAATCACACTTTTGCATATTTGAAAAAATTCTGGGTTTATATTGCCAAATAAATAACTTGAGGGATTACTTTAACAGTAGTTTTAGCCAGCTCCATTGGCATATAAAGACAAAGACCTGACTATGACCCGTGCGATCTAAGTTTGACCAGTGGTCTATGTACCTGCTGGAGCCAGCAGGTGAGGGAAAGTAATGACAATGGTCTTACCAGGTTGCCTTTCTCAAAGAGAAGCAATGAGGACAATGTGCTGGAGGGGATGTCCACTTCTCTGTAACCCAGATGGAGATCAGGGCTTGAAAGTGTCTTATGAGTTGGGAGAGTGGGAAGGCTTGGGAGGCATTGCTGACTGACAGCCTGCATTTTGCATACTCCTGAGGACATGCATCATAGTTTTTCAGTCTACCTAAATGACCTCAGCATAAAAAAGTGGGTAGGGCTATAGTCATAAAAGCCAGATTATACTACCAGTATTGGCAGCTTCCCAGATAACTAAACTCTCAATGGATACCCTTCATCACCAAACTGGTGCCTAATGACCCCAGCCTAGAGGGGGTAAATGGCTTGGTGAAACTGCAATAACCATCCATGAGATCAGAATAAGTAGAAATAGAGGGAACCACACTGTAATATACTATCTCCATAAGCATATACTGCTGTGATGGCTTAGTGGTTAAGTGCTGTGACTTTACTGTATGGGGTCCTGGGTTCAAGACTTGCAAGGGCTGTTTCTTCAGGGGGTTGGGAGGTTGGCCTAACGGTTAAGGTGTTTACCTTACAAACCCAAAGTGCAGGGTTTGAGTCTCACAAGGGATACTTAGCTAGGCTTAAAATGGCTCACAAGGGCAGCTAGCCTAGTACTAATGTATGAACCTATATACACAACAACAAAACTTGTGCAGAGAAAAATAAATAAATAAAAGCATGTTTTATGTAAAGCAAAGCAGGTAACTGCAATGGTCTTTAACTAAAATGTAGCATATTAGAAGTGTGTGAAGGAGTAGAAAAATTCAGGAAAGCAAATAATGTTTACTATATTCTGTAATTATTCTTTGTGCCAAATACTTACATTTTATTAAATGGATGTGTTACTTCAGTAAACCTAGTAGGAAGAAATTCCTGTTTTTACAGGTGACCTGGGTTCACTGTATGGATACAGTAAGCAAATAGAGACTGAGTGAATCAAACCCAGGACTACAAGCTGAAGCTCACTCCTAGCTCTTAGTCTAATCCTCTGCATTAAACAGGCAGATCTGGTGCTGATCAAGTCTAGTAATGTAGTTCTGCAAGAACTAAGCAGAAGGTGGTTCTGTGAGATTTATTAAGAAGTGTCTCAGAGAGCTGTTTCCTGGGCCCCCTCCTCTACAGTATTATTAAGGTCAGGGTATTTGATGTAGTCAGAAAACATCACCTGTTGTGTCCCATAGGACACTGTCTTGGGCTTTGTCTAGCTTCATATATTCTTCTCTGACATCAAAGCTGATATCAGTGGACTAAATTTGCTTATGCTTGCAAATCAGAGTCAATTACGAAATCTCATTCTGATACTCACATACTCCAACAAAACTAATGTTTGCTGTGTTAATCATGGACTTACAGTTAATTAAAGAAAATACCAACATGGTTTGCATTGGCAAGCCCATCATCACTACTATGTACCTTAGAGAGAACATTCTACTAACACATTCACCAGAGGTTTGGGTACCTATTGTAATAACATCACATCTGTCTCATGGTTAGAAAACCTTTTTATCTTGTAAAGCTTATCCTTGGTGTCTTATCAAGGTCCAAAAATTTTATAGCTGACACCATTGAATATAATGCCCCTTTCAGCATGTACCATGCTAAGCATATGAACCAACTTGACAGACATTAAAATTTCCTCATAAAAAAAATATCTCAGGTCTTAGTGTCCATTGCTGCTTTGATCTAAAAGCCCTGTCCTTCTACTTGTTATCATGCAGAAACCCGAGGGATTACACCTGCAGGGGTGATGCCTGCTTTGTCTTCTGTGCTATGAATGACCCAGCATGCCTTGAACTCCTTAATTGACCAGTAGTAAAGCAGACATATTCTTTAGGGACTTAAATGTATACTGACATTTCAGCAACACCAGATGGTGTGACAAATACCACACCCAAAGTATTTCCCATTTCCGAAACAGGCTACCAATGCATAGCCAGCAAGAATACGCCATTATTGTATATCAGTCAGAGTATTTCCCTAGCAATCTATAAAGCCAATCTGGATAACTGGGTGGGTGATCACAAATTTTTAGATAAGATATGTGGGGAAAATAGACTTAATAGGGAGCACTGCTAGTCTTCTACCAGTATTAGATAATAGCACTGAGCTTCTCAAAGGTCTTCTTGGCCATACGTTTAGTAAGAACCTATGAGCTTAATCCATAAATGTGCAGCTGTAATGCATGATGAATGAGGTGGATTTGCCAGGCAGTGTATCACATGTGCATAAATTATAATTCTGAAATGGTGGTATAGCAAAGGTTTTCACTATGTATCTTGATCAGCTATGCTAAATGGAACATACAGCAAGACTGTTAACTACGCTGGTAGCATAAGTTGAACATACTCCCTGACCCTGCTAGTAACAGTCCATATCCCTGGGTATTATTGCTGGAAAGGACCTTCAAATCTTTGTACCTTACCTATTTGTGGTACATTTGCCTAAACATGCCTGTCTGTAATTGTTGTCACGTTACCAATACATGCATGAAATAATCATGCTCCCCAAACCCTATTACATCCAGATACTTTCAAGCAGTATATCAAAATCATTCCTTAAGCCCTATCTTCCTACATCCCTTAATTTGGCTCATCATGCGTAGTAAAGATGCACCCCATACCACTTCAGTCTAGAAACAACTTGAACATTTGGTAAACTGCAGGAGAAAGCCTAGTGGAGGGACAGACAAAACTGTTCAATAATATACTGGAGGGAGCTAATCCCCTGTCAACCTGGAAAGAAGCAGTTGTATCAGTCATACATAAAGATGGGAAGGATCCAACCTTCCCCTGCTTGTACAGGGCTATTTGTATATTGAACCACCATTATTCCTTTAGCTTGCTGTAATTAGTTATATCTTATTCCTTTATTTCTTTAGCTTACTATAATTAGTTATATCTCCAATTGGACTCTCAGTCAATGCACTCAGATGTCTAACTAAAACCCCGCTGTGTGTAGCTGTTGTTTTCACTGTTAGTTAGTACTGGTAACTGCATAGGTTATAGGATGACATCACAAGTGCTATAAGAGTGGAAGAACGCACCTCTGGCTGCATTTTAACTGATACTTTTTTTCTTCCTCTCACATTATGGATGGGAGCTTAACCCACTCCATTCACCCTCGCTTTGCTTGGGTTTCACTCTGCTCATTTACCCTACCCCCATTCCCACCCACCCCCACTTCCTCTAGACTTCTACACTATAGTCACTATGCCTCCCAAACTAGGGGAAATCAAATCCCCCTTGCATCATTTGTCCAATTAACCCATCCCTTAAAACCTAACTTTTCCTGGCCTCTCCTTACCTAAAACACAACTCTTCTAAATAATTAACTGATTCCTCTTAATATTGCTCACCTTCATTTCCAACTATTACAACCTCTTCTGTTTACACCTTCTAGCTCTAATACACACACCAACTTATTCATAATTCTTACACCTTCCAGCTCCATACCATCAGTATTTCTCTTGCACACTTATTACTCCAAACTCTCGTACTAATCATGCTTCAACTATACCTCATAAACCCTCTACTGCTCTACTTCTCATACCTAATGTCCTACCATGTACAACTGAATTATCTACAACCGTCTCCTACACTAACTCTTCCTACAACTAATACTGACACCCTCTTACCTTTCTTAATCTCCCCTTCTCTTTATAATATCTCCATGATACAACTCTTTAAACTGAAGATATTCTCACTGTCACCTACCCAACCCAACTCAAATACAAATCCCTCACCTACTACAACTTCCCTTCCAAACCCACCCCATTAAAAACCTTCTACATGTTGAGGACACCCCCACCCATTGCACCATTAACATTCCACACACTTAAATTCCTCCCCATCTCCTCTACTACCAAAAACCTCATTATCTACTCAATAAACTTACAAAGTCTACTTAAAACTACAAAGCTACATGCTTGCATCACCCATTACTCTCCACTTATCCTAGCTCAAAATGAAACTTGGCTAAAACTACACATTCCTAACTCAGAAATCCTACCCCCTCACTACAACATTTTCCACCAAGATAGAAACACTAAAGAAGGGAGAGGAGTAGCTATACTATACTATGAGCAACTCAGCTTATTCCCCTTTCCAATTACTCTCCCAAACTTCCACCCAGTGGAGCTACTTATACTAAACTGTCACCTCAATCCACAAAATAAATTTGCTATTGCAGCCATCTATATGGCACCAGAAAATAATATCCATATCCTTGAAACCATTCTTTCATAGATTTCTCTCCACATCCCTTATGAGACTATTATCCTTGGAGACGTCAATATTGATTGGCAAAAACTGTCAACTAACTCTCCAGATCTCAATATCAATCTCCACAGCTTCAACCAGCTCATTACAATACCCACTTGCTTTAACAAAAATAACAGTCATGGTTCCACCCTAGATTGGATCCTTATCTCTGATCAAAACCCATACCATAACCCTGGCATACTCCTTGACTCCCTAAGTGACCACCTCCCCATCATCATAAATAGGCACTCTCTACATATACTCAAGGTCCACCTTTGCAAAGATCATTGCAAGCTCTCCTCTTTAGATATCCAAACATTCAATAATAGCCTCTCATCCATTAACTGGTGGAGACTCAAAAACCTTCCTCTCAATGATGCAGTTCTAGAATTTAACCATATTTTCCTTGATGCCCTTAACACCTGAGCACCAATTAGGAAAGTTAGGATTAAAGCAACCAACTCCTCATGGCTCTCTTCACTCTTATTAAAAAAATGGGATAGCACCTGAAAACTTTGGCTAAAAACTAAAACCTCAGTATTAACTCCAAAAATATAAAGAGCTCAGAAATCTCACAAAAAAGCAAATTCAGAAAGATAAGAAAAAATTCT
The DNA here is from genome assembly GCF_019279795.1 of Protopterus annectens. Classification (NCBI taxonomy): domain Eukaryota; kingdom Metazoa; phylum Chordata; order Ceratodontiformes; family Protopteridae; genus Protopterus; species Protopterus annectens. The sequence goes on from NC_056736.1 coordinate 698,013,005, forward strand.
ATCATAAGCCATGGTGGTGCAGCGGTAGCATTGTTGCCTCACAGCAAGAGGTTCTCCCATTCAATTCTCAGCTGGAGCACCTTCTGTGTGGAGTCTGCATGTCCTCCCCACGGTTGAGCGGCATTCGAAAGACATGTGTGAATGGGCGTGCCTTTGTTGAAGGTTGGGCATTGGGCTGGCACCTCGGCACCATAAAAATCTACTGCCAATCATTAGTGGACCGGAGTTCCACTGTGGTGACCCCTAACTGGGAAAAGATGAAAGAAGAAGAAATTCTATCATGACACTCAATTCACCTACAACTCTAACCATAAAAAATTCTGGTGTGCCATTAACAGGATCCTACACCCCTGGAAAACCTACTACCCCAAACCCCTATCTTAAACAATACTCCTCAGGAAACAGCCACTCTACTAAACTTATTTCTTACAATCAATTTGTAAACTTAGTCATACTGACCAAAGTAAAATTACTCCACCCCCCCCCCTCCTAACACCACCAATACCACCCCTTGCTCCCTAAACCCTGCCCCTACTGCTTACATAAAATCTCCTCTACTTAAACTTAAACCATGCTCCCACTCTGCAGATAACCTCCCGCCCCTCTTTTTAAGCTTGCAGCTCAGTCAGTAACCTACCCTGCCTCTATACTTGTAAACAGGTCAATCCAAGAATCTACTGTCACTGATATTTGCAAGTCTTTTTACATCATACCATTACACAAAGGAGGTAACTCCACAGCTCCATCAAAAATACTAGAAACATGCATATACAATTAACTTCTTAACTATCTAATAGACAAAAACATCCTGATACTGACTCAACACGGCCTTAGGCCAAACCATAGCACATCCACCACCCTTCTTTCTTTCATACATACTGTTGAAAAGGCTAGAGACAAATAGCTACTGGTCTCAAGTCTTTTCCTTGACCTCTCAAAAGCTTTTGACACCAAATTACACTCTAAACAGCTAACTAAGCTAGCCAAACTCAACCTCTCCTCCTCTGCTGTTCTCTGTTTCTTTAACTAATTTCTAGTAGGCTACAGTCAGTTAGATGGCTTTCCACCTGCTCCCCTTTCTTACCCATCCAGACTGGTATCCTCCAGGAATCCATCCTGGGACCTCTTCTCATTAATATTTTCACAAACAACCTCCACTCCTCCTGCTCCTCTTCCTTGCTGATACAATATACTGATGACTCTACCCTTATCGATGACATCTCTCACCTCTACTCTATCACTCAAAACACATTTCACAATGTTGGACAATAGCTAATTGAAAACCAGCTCATCCTCAAACCCCCCCCCCCCAAAAAAAAAACAAACTCCTCCGCTTTCTCCCTAAATCCCTCTCCCATCATAAAACCACCTTTACCATCTCATCACATGACAATACCATTATCAAAGCTGATGCTCACACTAAACCTCTTTGTATTATAATCAATGACCAATTAAAATTTGACCTCCATATACAACACTGCATTAAAAAGACTAATCAAAAAATGGGTCTACTCCACAGAAACAAAAAATTCCTAGCCTCTAATGCCAAATCCTCTATAGCTCAGACCTTTGTCTTACCCTGTCTTTTGTACACCTCCTCAGTATTCACATTTCTACAATCAACCGTAATAACAGACTGGAACAAACTTATAACAATCTAGCTCAATTTGCCAGTAATCAACCATACAAATCCCATCTCTGCCTTGCTTTAAAATAACGTCAGTGGCTTGAGTTGCCCCAATGCCTTCTCCTTTCCCAACTTCAGTTCACTCAGTCCTTACTAAACAAAGCCTTAGCCTGTCCATCTGTCTTCCCTCATATCTCTCTACACCCCCTCTCAAATTCTATGCAGCTCCGACCAACACCTCCTAAATATTTATAAAACTAACAAAAACATTAGTAAACTTCTTTATAAAAGCACAGTGTCCCAAGCCTGAAATAATCTTCCATTACATATTCACAACATCAAATGTACCACCCATTCAGAATTGAACATAAAAACTACCTTCTCATCTTTAATTCCTGCCCATGCCAAGACCGTCCTTAACCCCCATTGTGCTTCCTTAATTCCCCTCTCTTATCCCCTCTCTACCCAAACATTTTTCAGCTTTATACTTAATCTCCTCCTATCTATACCCCACTCTGCACATTAACTCTATGAGTTCTACTTCCTATACTCTTTATCAATAGCAACATCAACACATAGTCACCACCAATCTCAATCTCTTTCTGCAATAAAATGACCTACTAACATGAACTTAAATTGAACATTTCTATCTCTACCTCTCTTATGGTGTTTAATTAGCAAATTAATTTCTCCTTGTATATTTTCTCCATGCACATTCTGTCATTGTAAATATGTACAACAATATAACATTGTAAAATGTTCTGGATTTATGAATGCATGATATAACTATGTAATCTTTCTTTTCTAAAATGTTTTGCATGTTAATATCTGTAATTTTTTGGAAGCTTTTTTCCTCAGGTCTCCACTAAAAATGAGCCTTTGTCTCAGCTGGACCAACCTGGTTAACAAATGACAAATGAATAAATAAATATTCATTAATTGCAGGTAGACTGGCAAAGGTGATGCCATTTGTCATAAATGAAGATCAAACAGGTTTTGTCAGGCAGTAGGAGCAGATCAGATCACCTGATAAAAGCCTTGATGGTTATATTAGATGCATAAAAAAGGGAGAAAAACTGGCTATCCTCTCACTATAAACAGAAAAAGTACTCAACAGACTTTGATGGGACAACTTGTTTACTATGGTGAAAAGATATTGGGCTCTCAGATAGATGGATCTCAGTGCTGGAGAGGATAGGTGAGGGAGCAGAGGCAAGGGTGAAATTTAGGACAAGGCTATCAAGGGGAACAGCACAGCACAGGGTTGCTTGTTATCCCCACTGCTATTTGCCATGTAGTTAGATCTGTTAGCAACATGATTAGGAATTAAAGGAAGTCATGGTTATCAGTGGTGTAACAGACACTGTGTGTAGATGATGTCTTGCTAATGTTATCCAAGCCAGAGATGTATTTACCACAAGTATTGGATATCATAAACAACTTTAACAGAGTTACAGCGTATAAGATTAATTAAGATAAAACCCAAGCTACATCATAAACATGAACTGATAGGAAGAAAGTAATATAGGATGAAAGAAGTGTGGAAAGAAAAAATAAAATAGCTGGAGTTATGGTTGTGGAATTCAGTAGAGGGGACATTGGAAGTTACATATGAAAAGGTATTTGCTAAAATGAAAAAACAAATTGAGAGGTATAGACAAATTAAACTAGACATTGACCATAGGGTGCAAGTAATACAATCATATTTCTTACTACAGATATTATATCCAGGCAAAATATTCAGTAATAATTCTAAGGGCAGATATATAAAAAGGGTCAGGGAACAGCAAAGAAGCTAATTTTGGGAAGGAGGTAAACAGAGCGACATGGGAAAGATGTTTATTATTGCCAGAAATTTATGTTGGAGATGCAACATGGGAATTCAACCAAAGCGAGGAGGTTTAAAAGATTTGCTTGGCAATGCCTGGACCAGAATTTTTACACCCTAGATTGGTCAATTAAGATTTTTAATGTTGCCAGAAACATATTTGCAGATGCAAAAATGGGAATTCAAACAAAGCAAGAATATTTGCAAGAATCTGTTTTTTACTGGAATTTGTGCTTGCTAACAATTTATTTATGTTTCAAAATGATATTTACCAACAACTGAATGGTGTTGCTATGTTTTTGCTAATCTTATTATGTCATGGTAGGGAGAAGATTTTTGCTTCAGCATCTATTGCATCAGTTTCTCAGTTTTTATAGAAGATATATAGATGATTACATTTTTATTTGGAATAGTACTTGGGATGATTTTTTATTATTTTGAGGAGATTAATCATTGCACTAATTTGTTTAAGTTTAATATCAGTGCTTAAGGACATAATGTTAATTTTTTAGATTTGATGATTAATTTGGATGTAAATAATTTTACATTTCATAGTACTGTATTTAGAAAATTGACATTCATTGATAATTATCTTCATTTTAATAGCATACATCTTAATTTTTTGAAATGGAAGGTAGTTGTGGACAATTTATTAAACTTAGTCAATTAATTAGTGATGATATTTTTATAAAAGAACTAGACATTTTGAAATCTTTATTTATTGATCATGGTTATCCATTTAGGATTCATCATCATCATCAGCCCCCTTTTTCCCATTTTTCTGCATGGGGTCAGGGTAGTGTGTTAACTTTTGCCAACTCTCTCAATTCAGTGCCGCACTCCTGCCTTCTTCACTACTCATGCCTGACTGTCGCAGATCTTCTTTCATGCAATCCATCCACCTCTTTACTGGATGTCCTCATTTCCTCTTACCTTCTTCCTGTCTGTTCCAAATCTTCTTCACCAGATTGTCTTCTGCTTTTCTACACATGTGCCCAAACCACCGTAATCTGTTCTCTTTGATCTTTTCTGCAATTGAAACTCTTTGGCTTCTGCTCTTATGTCCTCATTTCTTTGCCTGTCCCGCAGTGTGCATCCTACCACTTTTCTCAGCACTTCATTTCTATCACCTCTAGCTTCATCAACTGTTCTGCCTTCACTGCCCAGGTTTCAGTACCATACAGTAGTACTGGTCGCACCACTGTCTTGTACACCTTACCTTTCAGCTTCTTTGGCATTCTTCTGTGATAGACTACACCTGATACTCTATGCCAGTTGGCTGCAACCCCTCTGACTTTGACCTCTTCATTCAGGCAACCCTTCTCCTCAGCCACCCCTCCCAGATACTTGAAGCTGTTTACCTGTTGTACTATCTTCCCTTCTATCTGTATTCTTAGCTTCTTCTGATTTCCCCAATTTGCTGCTATTACCACTGTCTTATCTGTGCTTAGTTTCATCCCATGTGCCTTCAGTTTTGCATTCCAATCCCCTAACAATGCTGAAGTTCTTGCTCGGAGTCTGCCTGCACTGCCACATCATCTGCATACAGCAGCTTTGTTGATCTGTCCCCTCCAACCTGTCTGCTAATGTAGTCCATCACCAATATGAACAGCAGTGTGCTCAGAGCTGAACCCTGATGTACACCCACACCCACTGGGAATGCCTCTGTGAGGCTGAACACTGTTTGTACTTGAGTCATTGGGTCCTTGTACATAGCCTGCACTTCTTCTTCTTCTTTTGGCTTTTCCTGGTTAGGGGTCGCCACAGTGGATCACCTGTCCGCTCATGATTGGCAGTGTAGTTTTACAGTGTTGAGTTGCTAGTCCGGCACCTAACCTTCCACAGAAGGCACACACACGCACTCATGGCTAGGGCCAATTTAGAGTGTCCAAAACACCTACAGCATGTCTTTGGGATGTGGGAGGAAACCAGAGCACCCGGAGGAAACCCACATGACCACAGGGAGGACATGCAGACTACGCACAGAAGGCACCTCAGCCAAGGATCAAACCGGAGAACCTCTTGCTGTGAGGCGGCAACGCTAACCACTGCACCACTGTGGCCACCCTGTACATAGCTGCCACTAATTATATTAATGTTTCTGGGACTTCAAACCACTGCAGTACTGCCCAGATCATCTTTCTTGGGACCTTGTCATATGCTTTCTCTTTGTCTAGGAATGCCCAGTTGGATTCTCTCCTCATCTCCAGCTTCTTCTCAAGTATCTGTCTCAGTGCAAACATTGGGTCAATTGTGCTGCATCCTGATCTGAATCTGAGTTGCTCATCTCACACCTTACATTCTACTACACTGCACATCCATTTATCAATCAACCTCTCCAGAACTTTAATGCAATGTGGTAGGAGTATGATGCCTCTGTACTGCCCACAGTAGTGGATGTCCCCTTTGTTCTTGTGCACTGGCATGAGTATGCTTATTCTCCAGTCATCTGTGATACACCTTTCTCTCCACACTGCTATCAGTACCCTCAGGAGCCTTTTCTCTCCTATCTCACCCAGCATCTTTATCATATCTGCTGTGCCTCATCTGGGCCTGCTGCTTTCCCTGACTTCATCTTCCTTAGTACTGTTCTTACTTCTTCTAAGGTGGGCTCCTCTTCTTCTCTCATCATAGGCTGTTTCTGGGGGAGTACAGCTTCTGTGGAGTTTTCTTCATTCGAAAGCTGCTGGAAATACTCCTTCCATCTGCCTTTGATGTCCTGTGGGCTGGTAAGCAGGTTGTTGCTGGAATCCCTTACGAAGGGTGTCTGACTATCTTTTTTATCTTTCTGTCTTTGCCTTGCAACCTGATATAGTTTCTTTGTTCCACCTACTGAGTCACTTTCCAGAGGTTGGTAGAGTGCCTCTGATGCCCTATTCTTTGCTATTGCAACTTCTTTCTTAGCTTCTTTGTTAGACAACCAGTAGTCCTTCCTATCCTGGTCAGACTTTTCTATCTCCCACTTCTTCCTGCACTCTTTCTTTCTTTTGATGACTTCCTGGACTTTTGCATTCCACCACCAGCTTTCCATATGTACCTTATTTCCATATATGGCTCGGCCACATATCTTTTCTGTAGTCCTAACATATGCTGTTTTTAGGCGCTGCCACTCTTCTTCAACTCCACCTCTTTCTTCCATCTTATCCATAACCAATCTAATCTTATTGGTTATCCATCTAGTAGACTTTTAAAAATATATAAAGAAATAGTGAATAATAAGTTGGAGAAATTCCAACCTATTTTACTCTGTGGTTATAAAAGTAAGAGTAATGTTAATGTTACTATATTTCAGCATTCATTTGCCCTGCCTATGAGTATTGATATGGATAATATAAAAGCTATTGTTGATAATAACTGGAAAATTAACCAAAGCAATAAGAATTTAGTTAATATTGCTGGTAGTGTTCCCACTTTTACTTATAAGAAATGTATTAACTTGTCATAGTATTTTGTCAATAATATGTCAGCTGTTCAGTTGCGACCCTTTGTTACATATAGTTGTCAGACATTCAAGCAGTGTAGGTATTTATCTAATAGCCAAGCTTTTGTTATTAAATATACTGGTAAGATAACTGATGCAAAATGTAGGTTTATTTGTAAGTCAAAAGATGTTATATATTTAGCACACGGTGATACTTCTGAGGAATTTTATGTCGGCAAGACCAACAGTATACTATCGAAGAGAATTTATGAGCATGTATTAGCTATTAAAAATAAAGATTTAAATAATGCTTTAACTAAAAATGCAGTATCATGTAAAGTAGTTAAGAACTGTTGTTTTTTTTGTCTTGGATACATTGCATGATGTATGTCATGGGGGTGATTTAAACAGTATGTTAGAATGGAAGGAAGTTAGATAGAAAATATTTTTAGATGCAGATAAATTTCCTGGCTTGAATGAATGTATTAATATTAAATGTTTTTTAAAAGAGTCATATATTTAACTTTATAGTGTTGCAACATATGATTTGTATTGTTATGTATGTTTTAGAGATGTTTTATATATTTGGAACATGGTTTAGACATATCACAATCTAGTGATATTCTATGATTGGTCTATGATGCACATGTGATGATGTTACAGTTTAAATGTTTTGTATTTTTTCAACTCAAGTTGGTGTGAAGAAATTCTTATTGGATTTATTAAAGAAAAACAGTGCTTACCTTAACCAATTCAGCATTGTTTGTTGTGATGCCCTTGTGGACTATCCTTGCACTGTTGTGGTGGCATTTGTTTTTTTTTTAAGATTTTTAATATTGCCAGGGACATATGTTGGAGATGCAACATGGAAATTCAACCAAAGCAAGAAAGTTTAAAAGATTTGCCTGCCAATGCTTACACCAGTATTTTTTACACCCTAGATAGGTTTAGTAAGATTTTTAATATTCCAAAGACATATGTTGGAGATGCAACATGGGAAATCAACCCAAACGAGAAAGTTTAAAAGATTTGCCTAGCAATGCTTGCACCAGTTTTACTCCCTAGACAGGTCAAGTACGATTTTTAATAGTGCCAGAAATGTATGTAGAAGATGTGACAGGAGAATTCAACCAAAGCAAGAATGTTTAAAATATATGCCTGGCAGTGTCTACACCAGAATTTTTACACCACAGACTAGTAAGAGTTTTATTATTGCCAGAGATGTATGCTGGAGATGCAACATGGGAAAGAGAGGTACATGGTTGCATGTATTCTGGGATTGACCAGCATTAGCACAATTCAAAGTAGATTTAGGAAAGTTGCTAAAGACAATGGTGGGAGAAGAAGTGCAGTTATCCAAGCAAATGTTTATCTTAGGACTCAATAACCAGGTGTTAGGGTCTGATGGAAATCTAATAGCCATAATGATGGCAGGGGAGTAAGAAAGCTATCATGAAAAAGTGGAATTAGAAACAACCAACATCAGTAGAAGAGACTGAGAAAATAATAACGTGTCTGTGTCAAAGGGGGGAGGTGGAGCTAGTAGGAGAAGAAAGAGTTAAGTGACTGAAACTGCATGGGGGGTGGTGCTAGGAGGAGAAGAAAGAGTTAAGTGACTGAAACTGAAGGGGGGTGGAGCTAGGAGGAGAAGAAAGAGTTAAGTGACTGAAACTGAAGGGGGGTGGAGCTAGGGGGAGAAGAAAGAGTTAAGTGACTGAAACTGAAGGGAGGGTGGAGCTAGGAGGAGAAGAAAGAGTTAAGTGACTGAAAGTGAAGGGGGGTGGAGCTAGAAGGAGAAGAAAGAGTTAAGTGACTAAAACTCAAATAGAAATACTGATGGGAGAGAAAGGAAGTTTATAAATGAAGGCAGGATTAAGAGATACATAATAGTACAGTAGGAAAACAGCTGAGAAATGTTTTTTACTGTTAATGTTATTAGAGGAATTATGATATGATGGTATGTTAAAAGTAGAGTGAACATCGGCATGGGTGGAGCTGCTTGTATAAATAATACAAATATAGATAAAGCCAAAAGAACCTACCACTGATGCTGTTATGCAGACTATATCATCTTGGATCATTGATGTAATAAAGCCCCATTTCTTTAAAAATAAATTCCAGAAGCAGTCCGTGCAATGGTGCAAGATTATGTAACAGTGATAATAAGGACGTTTCTCCTTGCCTCGACTGTCATGTGATTTTAGAGTTAGCATATTTAGAGATGCTGGGGTACTGACTCCCCAGACTCTGGAACAGACTGCCCATAGATGTCAAGCAGAGCGCCTCTTTGGCCCTCTTCAAAAGAAACCTTGATGATTGGATGGGAGATAGAAAATTCATCCCGGGGATCATGTCAGTCGCCCTGCTAGACAGGGGTCCAGGGAAGTAAATACTGTGGGAAGAAATAGCCAGGAAAATGTTATGTCTAGGCTTGTATAGGCTCTAGGGCCAATAGCCTAGCACCAACCTATGAACTTATGAACCTATGAAGGATATGTGTTTGAAATTTCTTTCTATAGTCGATGATGTGTGTCATCAAATGCTTATTTTGACAGAACTAGTTCTGATGAAAGGCAACACAAATATAGAGCTGGTTTGCAGTGTCCTAGAAATACTGTAGTAAAAAGAATGGTGTGGGCGACTGCTGTTGTTTGCAATATCAGTAGAGTGACAATATCTGCCACTGTACCTCTTATTTGGCCATCACTGATTAACACTCAGACTCAATGTAAATCCATGTGAAATGTGTTAGATGGTAAACTGATCGGTTCAGTCTTTGGGCCACTCCTCTTTGGCATCTACTTCTCAGAGGTTAGAGCAAATCTAAAGGGCTTATGGCTGACCAAGTTTGCAGATGACTGCAAACTTGGAGTTATCATTAATTATCCCAGAGAAATGAAAATCCTCCAAACGGTCCTATCTTAAATGAGCTGCATACCCATACAGGCCTTATCATGCAACCTATGCAGGAGAGTAAGGGGGGGACCAAGAGGAAAGGGACAAGAGGATAGAGAGACTGGAGGGGAAAATATAAAAAAAAAAAGAATGAGGAGCCACAAAAGAGATGGGACAACATAACATGGGGACAAATGCTAAAGAATGTATTTATTTTGGAAAAAAAAAAACAAGTAATCTCCGTGGTATCCCCGAAGTCTCAAATCAACCCACTAAAGTGTAGTGGGTCTAAAAACAAAACAGTGTAAGAAACTTCTCTGTGTGGAAGATTTTCAGTCCATATATTTCTAGTTAATCACTGTATATTAATCAGATCAGACAATAGTAGTAGAAGCAGCGAACGTAAACTCGTCAAGTCAAAAAGTAATAATAGAAAATAAATAATTCTACAGTATTACTAAGTATTCAAAAGTAATCCAAGCAAGGCAGGCAGTCTGTTTCCAGTCGAAAATCCTTTATTAAGTCTTTAATTAAGTTATTAATTTATTAATTTATTAATAAAGGATCTTTTATTAATCCTTTATTATTTATCCTTTAGACTTAATAAAGGATTTTCGACTGGAAACAGACTGCCTGCCTTGCTTGGATTACTTTTGAATACTTAGTAATACTGTAGAATTATATATTTTCTATTATTACTTTTTGACTTGACGAGTTTACGTTCGCTACTTCTACTACTATTGTCTGATCTGATTAATATACAGTGATTAACTAGAAATATATGGACTGAAAATCTTCCACACAGAGAAGTTTCTTACACTGTTTTATTTATTTTGGAAACATGCAAACTGAAAAGTAGTCCTGTGAGAAAAAATGGCAGCTTAGTTGTCTTTTGGAACTATCATTGCTGATAGTCTGCTTTTTCATATTACAACTTCTGTATTAACTTTGCATCATCTACTGTGTAGTTCCAGTTCTTATCCTCATTTATTTGTGCATACTTTGTAATCTATTCTCTTTTTATTGTTTTACTCTCCTATTGTTTAATTTGCTACTGTCTTATTTTTCTTCACATCCATGTTTAGTATTTATGCATATAAATATAAATTAATTTGAACTTGAATTTGATTGTAGTAGCTTTGTGGTCAAGATCTCTTTCTGACAGTTCCAGTATACAGGGTTTAGTCCTGAACTTTGGTCATTGTCTATGTAATATTTACATATTTCCCAGTCTCACAAAATCATGATGATTGAGTAGGTACTGTAAAATATATCCACATATATTGCATTTAAATTTGCTGTTTTGGCCCAGCTCAAGACTGAAAAGGGTTCTAGAGAGACCAGTTCACTCCACAAGTTAACAAATGAGAAACAAGCACCCTCTTAAACTTTATAACCATGACTATCACACAACTAAGTCTAGTCTGTCTTCTCATAATTCTTTATAACACCACAAGTTATCACTCTAGCAATATTCCTAAACTTAGTAGCACAACACTACATTATGCACTCTCATATACAGACACCGTACATTATAATAATATATGTCCACAATTGTTCAAGAACTACATAACTGACCAATTCAGAACTAAACACATATGCTCTCATTCCTACTCCAAAAAAACAATACTTTCTCACACTCCTCACCAAACACCAACATCCGTATCACCATTTTAACACCAAGCACACCATCCATTCTGTCCAACACAAACTGCTCCAACACAAATGTCAGAACATAACATCCCCACTATCTTCATCCCAGGGCAAATCAACAACAGCAGCAAAGCCAACCATCTTTTAATGTTAAATATTAATATTAGAAGTATCAAATATAAAATACCTGAACTCCAGGCCACAATAGCACACTACTCCCCAGACATAGTTGCTTTAACAGAAACCTGGCTAAATAAAAACATAGCTAACTCAGAAGTTCTCCCTACCGGCTACAATATCATTAGACAAGACAGACCACTTCGTAAAGAGGGTGGAACTGCCTTACTGTATAAGTCCAACTTAACTGTATGTCAATAACCAAACTCCTACCCCTCCCCCAATAACTGGGACATACTTATCTCACACCTTCAACTTCACCCTAAAAAGGTCATCACCATTGTGATCTATATTCCACCTCGTAATACACCTGCTAGCCTTGAAGACTTCTTATCCTGGTGTTCTTCCACGTACTCAGAAGAAACTCTTATTCTGGGGGAGTTCAACCTAGATTGGTTCACCTGCATATCAGAACCACCAAGTAATCTAATAAATCTCCATGGCTACCAGCAGCTAGTCCAAATTCCAACTAGATGTGATAAAAAATCTAAAAAGGAATCCATCCTTGACTGGGTCCTAACTAACAACCCCACATTGTACCCCCATGCAGGCAGTCTCCCTGATCCCTTAAGTGACCACAACATAATATACTTTATACATAGTAGAACAAGCATATGCAAAACCACTAACTATATATCCACTAGAAACACAAAAAAAATTCTCTCCTGAGGTCCTCAATACTTTACTCGGTAATTGTGACTGGACCCCCTTAAAAACCCTCCCACTTGACCAGGTTGTAGCGTATTTCAGCAAAACATTTCTACAACACCTAGACACTGTCACTCCATTGCGCAAAATCAAGGTTAGAACCTCTATAAACCCCTGGCTCAGTAAAGAAACCAAACAAATCCTCAAGTCCAGAGACAATGCCTGGCTTTACTATAAAAAAAAAACAAAGAAACACAAAGCCTAACTAAGTACCAAGAACTGCGCAACCATGCAAAAAAATGCATTAGACTGGACAAAAAATTCTACTACACGACATTACAAACTAAATACCAACACAACCCCCAAAAATTTTGGAAAAATTTAAACCAGCTACTAAAACCCACCCAAAAGGCTACCCCAAAACCAACCACCCCTGACACTAAAGTTCCCATCGAAACACAATTCATCTCCCACTTTGTAAACTCAATTCTATCCTTAGTATCACAGGACAGTTCCTTCCTCACTAGCCCCCTCCAACACAAATAACACTAATACAAGCTTTACCCTCAAAACAGTTTCCATCACTACAATCAAAAGCATTCTCTCCAAACTATAAACCTCAACAGCAGCCGACCTACTCCCCAGCTATGTCTTGAAATTCACAGCAGATGCTATTGCTATCCCAATCTCCACTCTCATAAACAGATCAATTGTTGAAAACTATGTGACCAAACTCTGGAAAATATCCTATGTTACACCCACACATAAAGGTGGGACCTCCACTGAACCTAATAACTACAGACCCATTGATTTACTCTTCTCCCTGGCCAAAATCCTAGAAAAATGCATCCATAGCCAGATGCTAAAATATCTCCTAGACAGCAACAAACTGTCACCTACTCAACATGGTTTCAGACCTACTCATAGTACCACTATAGCCCTCTTCTGCTTCACAGACACAGTAAACCATCTCAAAAATGAAGGCCTGCAGGTGTCAACTCTTTTTTTGTATATGACCAAAGCATTTGACACAGTCTTGCACCAAATCCTGCTAAACAAACGTAACCAGTATCACCTATCAAATTCCACTCTTACCTGGTTCCAAAGCTACTTAACTGACAGGTGCCAAGCTGTGAAATGGGAAAATTCTCTCTCTCTCCTCAGCTGCCCATAACTATAGGAATCCCACAGGGTTCTATCTTAGGACCACTACTATTCACAATCTTCACAAATTACCTCCATACCTCCACACAGCATGCATCTATCATTCAGTATGCAGATGACACTACCTTAATCTGTGCTGCACAAAACATTCCCACCCTCCTGAAAACAACTCAACTAGCATTCTCTGATGTTGAAAACTACCTAACCAAAGCCCAACTTATCCTCAATCCAAAGAAAACTCAGCTTATGATTATAACCAGTTCTAACAAAAACACTGATAACAGTCAATTCACTATTTACTCCACAGATGCTACTCCAATCGCTCCAGTGGCACAGGCTAAGCTATTGGGAATAACCATAGACTCCCACTTAAAATTTGATAGTCATCTCAACTTAACTATTAAAAAAGTACATGCCAAACTGGGATCACTCTACCGTATCAAACCATTTCTTACCAACAATACAAGATCAGCCATTGCTCGCTCCCAACTTCTATCCACCCTACTCTATGCATCTCCCATTCTGACTAATCTCAACAAAACTGAACTAAGCAAAATGGAAGCCTGCTATAACAGAATTGCCCACTTTGCTGCAAATTGCTCATATAGAACTCATCACTGTACTGCTTTGAGACAGCTCCACTGGCTTGAACTGCCCAACCTCCTAACCTATAATCAGCTCTGCCTCTGTCATTCTATCTGTTACCACCCCAATAAGTGTCCTTCCCTCAAAAACCTAGTACAACATCACTCAGCCAAAAGGCCTCTTAGATCATCAAGCAAACTACTACTAAAAGTCACCAACAGCTACAATAGCTTTGGAGATACACCATATAGTAGTTCAGTGGCTAAAAAATGGAACTCTGTCCCCACTAGCATTCAAAACACATCATCCAAAGGTTCCTTTAAAGACCTCATCAGGCAACATCTCAAGCAAAGTTGGCAGTGCCATGATTGCTCCCCAGGCTAGTGAAAGTGGATAACGTATACATACTAAACCTAGAGTACTTGATTATGATTGAAAACTATTCTCACAAACACTGGCTAATCTACAATGTATGTACTGTACCTGTGTACTATGTATGTATTCTACCCATGTTCCAAATTTCAGCTGTACACCACAAATCTATTAAGTACCTTTATTTTTAAATATTTTTTGTTTGTTCTCTCCACTGTAACTGTTGATGTGCTGCATACCGCTGTAAAAACATGTCTTTTGTAATTTGTGTGTATACTAATCATGTCTAAATGTATCTGTAATTTTTCTATGTGGAGCTTTTCTCCCTGGGCCTCTGCTAAAAAAGGGCCTTTTCGGCTCATTCAGACACCCCCGGTTAACAAATGTTAAAAAAAAAAAAAAAAAAAAAAAAAAAAAGGAAAAGAGACCAAGAGAGAGCAATAGAGAGACAAAGACTGAAATAAAATACTGTTTACTGTCAAATGGGTGATCAGACTTTGTTTGATTTACGTTAGTATGAAATGCCCCCATTCGATTGTCATGAAAGAATAAATAAATAAATGTAGAAATGCACAACAGCAAATGTACTACAGCATTTGCTGTTGTTACTTTCTACTTTTTAATGCAGATCGCACTATAGTGAGGAATCGGGAAATGTACCCTTTCCGTCACTCTAGTGCGATCTTGGAGTTTGTATATATAAGTAGCAGGGGGTGTGGGGGGGCATTCTTTACTGTGTATTGCACAGTAATAGCAGTTGCGGAAGTGTGGTGAATGTTCAAATTGTGTCAAATTCAAGCATTCTCCACTTCTGCGTTCAACTTTTTTGTAGGTCGCTGTTTTTGTTTCTACAGTTCATAGAAACAATAATTCACATGGAGTGCAATCTCTGAAATTATAGTAAACCATAAAATACACATAGCTAAAAATGTTGTCAATCAGTACAGAAAACCATTTTTAAAGCACTGTAGGAAATAAACGGAGAATGAAGATAACAATGTTGCAGACACTGCATTAACCTTTGACTGAGATCTGATTTGCTACATCTTTGGAATTGGATGATTCATGATATTAGGATAAGAGCTAATGAGATGCACCCCCCCCCCCCGAAAAAAAAAAGATTGACCAAGTAGGAAACAGCTTATTCCCTTGGATTACAAGAAGTTGTTAGAAGGATTCTGCACATAACTTTAGCACAAGTACACAGTTTGGCAATGGTGTTTGTAAATACTTTGCTGTTTTGCAAACATTTTTTATTGTTTTCAAAGTAAAGTATCAACAAAGACACCTACAGCTACTTGCAGAAATTTTTTTTATATTAGATAGAACTCCCCTCATAAAATAGCTCCTGTACAATCAATAGTTTACTAACGCTCCAACAGAAAAAAAAACAGCAACAAAACAAAATAAATGCATAAAATCAGTGAAATACTATCTGACCATATCACAACTACAGAAAAGTTACCCTAACCATTCCAGCACTGGTTGCCTGTAAAAAAGAAGCTAACAAAACACAATGAATGCAAAATATGCTGTTTTGTCAGATGCCTTCTTGAAACTGCTGTTTTATTCCTCATAAAGTTTGCTATATGGAAAATGAGCCAGCCTCATTTGGTGTTTCTGCTGAAATTATTTAACAGTATGGTATACTATGCAACAGAGGTCAGAGATCTGCTGTTGGTTATTTACATTGTTCTTATTAAGACTATTAAGACAAAAGGGGTAGGCCAGGTGTTGCAGCAGGTGGGCACAACTTGATGCCATGCAATTTCACTAGAAACACTCACCTAGCTAATAGGATAGCATAGGTTATTTGCTTGTGCAGGGCAAAAGTTTACATACTTTCAAATACAGTATTTGGAATTTTAACTGGCAATTAAGACTCAGCATTCAATTGTTTTCTGGCAAACAGGAATGCCATATAATGGCTAAGATGCTGACAAGGTGGCAGCAAAATTCTCCTGCTCCGCTATTTTATATATTTCTGACAGGAAATTTTATCTACAGTAACAGTCTTATATAAATTGTTTTTATAGGTTAAAGTGTCCTCTAAGATAGAATCAAAATATTCATCAGTTATTCTGAAGTTTTCCTGTTAAATTCTTTATTTGAAAACACCTTTGTATACAGCCTGAAGATGAACCATATTACAGCAAATACACAGGATTCATCTCATAAGAAAGAATGTAGGTTGGTTCTTTCTAATACTCAGGAGCTATCTTTGAAAATGGATAGAATGGACATTAAAATTAATAATTTCCAGGAGAAGTGTACTAACTAAATGGATCAAATCCATGAAGTACTACAACAACAGAGAGCTCAAATATCTGGCATTGGGGACTCTTTAAATGATATAGAAGGGAGACTGAAAGAAGATGAATATAATATTGAGTCTTTATTAAAACAGAACTCTTGTGTACTGCGGCGGTGGTGCTGCGGTAGTGTTGTTGCCTCATAGCAAGACTTTATCCCGTTTGATTCTCAGCTAGAGCGTCTTCTGTGTGGAGGCATACGTGAATGGGGCTTGCCTTCGTTGAAGGTTGTGAGTCAGGGCTGGTAACCCGGTATGTAAAAATCCACTACCAATCATTAGCGTACCGGAGTTCCGCTGTGGCGGCCCCTAACCGGAAAAAGCCGAAAGACACAAACAAACAAACAATTAAAACAGAACTCCTGTCTTCTGAACAAGATTGGTAATCTAGAAAATAGATCCCACAGAAATAACATCAGGATTATTGGCTTACCAGAGGGAAATGAAGGTGGTAATGTGGTAAACTTTTTATCATCCTAGTGACCAAAAATATTAGACTTGCCTGAAGCTTAGTCATTTGGTATCAAAAGGTTACATAGATCTTTAGTTTCAGCTTCTTCCTCAAAGAACAATACTCCTTCAAGATTTATTATTTCAAGATTTGTTTTCTTCGCAGGACAAGAATTAGTTTTAAAAACTGCTTGGTTAAAGTCTCCTACTAAGTTTGGAAAAAGAACTGCCTGGTTTGATAATGACTATTCTTCTTCAGTTATTTCTAAAAGAAAGTGTTTTCTTCCATCAATAAGAGAGCCGAAAACAAAAAAACAAAGTTCCTCTATTGCTCCTGGCCAGATAAAAAAGTCTTCCTTTCTAAAGAGACTAAAACATTTGATGATCTGATGCAGCCTTAATATACCTGAAAATAAACATCTTAGAACAATCGGAGGATATGGATTGGAAGAGTGCTTTTTTAAAGAGACAAGTGGAGAGGTCAGGATGGAAAATGAGCGAAAAGAAGAAGAAACTAAAGGACAAATAAACTGAACAATCTATAACTTCATTATGTTAAATAGTTTTAATGTTCTGTATGTATTCCTTCTCTTCCATATATTATATTTAAAAATGCCTCATTTGACAACCAGGTGGTAAAGATAGGAGACTAAGAGTATCCAATACCTATGCAGGAAAGACCACTGACTCAGTGAAATTTTAGCACCTTTGTTCTTTATTATATGAAGAACTTCATCAGAAAATAAACAACTGTTCAAAGGTTACAAATAAATATCTTTATAGAAACTCATCAAAGACTAGGTATACACCCAAGGAAAAAGTAGTATCATCAAAAAGTTGTTGTATAGCCAATGAAAAAGTGGTATCGTACCAACTTTTAGCCAATAGATATATTGGCTGAACAGTCCAATCATTATTATCAGGTTGTATATTACGACCAACGAATAATAACATTTTGGTTTCATAACAACCAATGGTAGGGCAAGATAGAGAAGCCATTCAGGAAAACATAGGAAGAGCCATGCAGTCAATAGCTGAACTGGAAATGTGAGCCAATGGGAGCTAAAAATATCTGTGAACTTATGGAAAGGAGCTAATAATTCACTGTATGGCTCATTCTTTTTCTTACTGATAGGTGTACCCAGCTTGGTATACCATTGGCTCCTTTCCATACATGCTGATAGATTAAAACAGTTTCTTCCACTTCTGATTAATGATGATAAAACTGGATTTATTTTAGATAGAAACTCCTATGATAATATCAGAATAATCTTATCATTAATTAACTTTGCAAATAAAACATAAGAGGAAGTAACTATAGTAAGTCTGTATATCAATAATGCTTTTGATTTGGTCATTTGGAACTCTCTCTCACTGGTACTTGAAGAAAGTAACTTTTCAGAAAAATTTATACAACTTATTAACCTATATATGTCAAAATAGGATCATTCACTTCAGAATCAATTAAAACCACTAAAGGAACTAAGCAAGAATGTCCACTTTCACCTTTACTTTTTACATTAGTTATAGAGCAAATCCAATTTTTGCAGTCAATATTCTTCTGACATTAAATGAATGTAATAATTCACTGTCAACCTTCTTTATTTGAATGAAAAATTTTCAGAAGAAATCTGGACTTACTTTCAATGAAGATAAAACAGAAATATTACCTATAAATTATAATATTAATGATATGGGGAAACAATTTAATAAATACATAGTTCAAGAAAAAGGTTAAATTGTCTGGGAATAATTATCAATGAAAACATCAACAAAATAATAGATATCAATTATAATAGTCAAATTTCTATAGAAAATATCACAAATAAATGGAATAGATATTTTTTACTATGGATGAGAAACTTTCCATAATTAAAATGATTATTCTTCCAAAAATCCTATACATAGTGCAATCATTATCTTTACCTCCTTCTAAAACCTTTATAAAAAGTTTAATTCTTTGTTTTTAAGATTTTTGTGGTATCCTAATAATCCCAGAATAGCTTTAAGTCATTGTATTAGAGACTGTTTTTTGGAGGTATTGGATTACCAGATCTAGAACTATATTCCTTATTGTCTGTTGTCAAAACAATAATCCTATGGTCAAATAGTTATTATACTGCTAAATGGAAAGACATTCAAGGAAACTTTTGGATACAATCAAACCTTCAGAACATTCTAATTATTATTTAACTCCAAATAATTCTCTGCTCTGGCTATTCAAAGAACATTTCATAAATAACCCTAATAAAATAATTAATTCTGATAACATTATCAATATACTGAGTAATTTGAGAAATTTCATTTATAGAAATACAATGTATAAAACATTATTTTTCCTTATCTTTCCAATAGTTTATTCTCAAAATAATATTCTACTTTAAATCTATATGTAATGACTAATTTCAAAGAAAATAATTTGATATATTGGTCCCAGTTAATGAATAAAGAAAAATTGTATTCTGCCCAATATATAATTATGAAGTTTGATATGAAAGATGACTTATGGTTGCATTTACAAAATTGTAGACAATTTGTAGAACATAGAATTGGCATTATGCAACCATCAGTGAGAAATTCAGTTCCAAATTTAATTGAACTTTTAACTATTTCGGTACAACAGAAAATATCTGGGAAAGGTCTTTTATCCAAAATTTATAAAGTGATAAAAAAGAAATACAATATAATAAAGAAAACTACTGGGATTATTTTAAACATAAAAATACCCCCCCCCCCCAATGATGAGGAAAAAAAGACTATTTATATTATCATATAAACAAACCACATGTTTTCTTAAATGGAAACTGTTCTCTTGGAAATTTCTATATAGGTCTTTCTTTACTCCACATAGAATAGAATTAATGTCTAAAACTGAGATGGTTTTTTGGAGATGCAAATTAGACACTAAAGCTGATTGGGAGCATATGTTTTTGAATGTATTATAATTAAACCATATTGGAAAGAAATTCATGATTTCTTACTAGTTTTATTTTCTGAAAAATGTACCTTAACTAAATCATTAATTCTTTAATACTCCAATCCCTATGTGTGTTACAAGACTGAAATGTCCAATTTTGTGGAGCATACTAACAATTGCAAAGAAAGTAATAACTAGGAATTGGAAAAATTAATTTACTCTCCCCTTCAAGGAATTTTTAGACATTGCAACGGAAGTTTGCCATCTGGAACTTATTACCATAAAATCAAGATCTGCAAGAATCACTTCCTCATACAATGCCTGGAAAGGTTTAAATGAACTATTAAATAAACAATGATTGGTTTTCTTTGATCAATTGGAATGGCAACTTTTCTTAATATATTTTACTAGTTACTAGACACTTTTGGAAATAGTGGTTTATGTGTTCTTATATAACAGTTTTGTTTGTTTTAATACTTTTTGCCCTTTACTATGTTAAATATTCCCTTCTTAAATGAAATGTTATTATTTTTGTTTATGTTTTTAAAATTTAATAAAAAGGACTGAGAAAAAAAAAGAATGTCATATAATTTGCTTTAAGACTTGCCCCAGGACTCAATAAACACTGTGCAAGAATAGTACTATCCCTGCACAGAGTGGGTCATGTCCGTATAGCACAGCAGCACACCTTGCATATTCATGAAGGCTGTTCTACCTATATGGGCACGAACCATGAATGAGTGCAGTGGGTGTGTCCAAGTAGTGGAAGGAGACTGAACATGCCCCCTGCACTCAGAAAGTGCCATACAGCACTTAGTAATAAGGATCTGGCATAATATTAGATATTTACTCTAATATTATTCCAGTATTTCAGCTCCCCTGACACTGCAATTAAATAAATGATGATTTCAGTGTCTGCAGATACTCAAGTAAACATGACATCAGGAAAGCAATGCAGGGGGTGTATGACAGGTTCTGTGACACAACCCCTGCATTGTAAAAGTGCCATATGACACCTCCACAACCTGCTAAAGCCGGAAATGTGTGCAAATGCACAAATAATGGGGGATAAATCTCTCAAAAGGGACGCAACATAGATATTGCCCCACAAACTTAGAAAGTTGATAGAAAACAGGTCATGCATTAACATGAATTACTGAAGGATTAGGGTCTGAAAGCAAATGTATGCCAATATTCCCTGACAGCAGTCCATGTGGACAAAGGCATTAATAATGGGGGGAACAAGCAATAAAATAAGGACACCTCTGAAAAATTGCCCTTACACACTTAGAAAGTTGATAGAAAACAGGATATGTTTTAGCAGGAGTCCCTGAAGGACAGAAGCCTGAAAGCCAAATGAATGCTATTATTTCTAGATTGCAGTCCTTAATGACTTGTCAGAACACCACAAAACACACTTATATAACATAATAATATAATAATAATATTATATATTTTTTCTAAGGTAAGGAATGTTTAAGCATAGGTAAGTGTGTGGGTGTGCGAGTTACGGCCCACTGCTTTCCATAGCTTAAACATCCCATAGAAGATAAATATAGATATACAGGTGAAATGTCCAAGCTGAAGTGGTGCAGTGGTTAGGGTCCTGGCTTTACATGCAGGCATTCATGGTTCGAGTACCAAGACAGGTAAATTATTTTCCTGTGGGAAAGTAGTGTTAAAACTATTTTTGTAAACTTAAATTATGTAGCAACTGTTTTTTGTCAACCAGGGTAGTGTAGCTGGTGTACAATGTAAGCGTGAGTGCATATAACATGTGAAACCACCATTTGCATACAAGTGCTCCATACAGTATAGTCACACCCCTTGCCAATGTAAGGAAAGCACATAGAGGGTTGCCATGTAAAGTATATGATATACACTTAATAAAGGAAACCAATCCCCTGATATATTTAAAAAATTAAAAGTGGGCAATGGTTAGCAATGCTCAGTTATGCTTAGCAAGTGTAACCATTGCTAAGATGTGATTGCTAAGCAACAGGTAGCTCAGCTAAGTGGATTTGCCCACAGTTAAACACTGCTCAACAACTTCTCCTTTAAGCAGTGTTAAAACCAGCTTAGCAGAGCTTAACCTTTTCAAAATGGTCCAATGACAGCAAAGAGTGGGAATATAGCACTATTTAAATGGGGCAGGTGGGAATACAGCCATAACCAGTTGTAGCTGATCTCTAAAGGCACTATGGCTGGCGTAGATGAGGGTGTGCATGTTTGGCACAGTGCTGGGTCATCCAGGAGTCCAGGGTCATGGTTGGACTCCTAGTGAAACACCATGAGGAAAGAGTGCTGTAGGGACAGTACCAGGGCTCACAATACAAAGTGGAGACCTGGGACCATCTCGCACGTGATCTCACCAGTGCTACTGAAATCCCTCAAACTGGTGAGCAAGTCCAGCACCATTTTGCTGACCTCAGGCATAGGAAGAGGGAGCTCTTGGACCAGTGAACCCAAGATGCAAGGACAAAGACTGTCCCAGAAGTAAGTGTCAGCATCAGTTAGTGTTTACCAAAGTCCAGCCTGCATATGTGATCAATAGGTATGCATAAATGTTTCTTTATCTCCTGTACAGCTGCATATGAGAGGGCTGTGAACATAGACACCCATGCCAGCAGGTTGCTAAGGCTGTGCCTGGAGGATGGTGAGTACAAATCTAGCTTGTAGTATTCAGGGCAAATAAATAGAAGGGAGTAGAATGTCAACTGCCAGTTTGTTAAAATATGTACTGTGTGTAATGAATAAATGACATTAGCAGAGTAATAGTGATGTACAGGATATCTATCAATAAAAGTGTCAGTACCCTTCAATACAACTAAAAACCCCAGACTGTTGTATTTACTTTGGTATGTGGTGGTATGAATCTAAATGTGTACAGGTTCTGCACCACAACTATGGCTCTGACAGCATGAATTAATCGAGGCCCATCAGACAAAGGTTGTGGAGCTGTAAAACAGGAGATCAACTATATGAAGTGTTCCATGCACCAAGATCTGATCCCTGAATAGTAATGTGTAAAGTATTATACTGTATCCCCTACAGCAGTGCTTTGTGTTAACCATTGCTTTCCAGATTGTAATATATCAAAGTATTAATACACAGTACAATAACTATTTGCCATGCATGAATGTCAGACTTACAAGGTCAGATTGTCCAACCAAGAGAGTATTAGGTAGAAACCAGTCAAACAAGAAACAGCAGTTCCTCAAAAGCTCATTGTAATGAAACACAACCTTGTTGTTACTTTTTGCAGAAACAGGCACGATTTGAATCCCAGGAGTGGTAGTAAGCTGTATGCATAATTTCATCCAAGAATATGTGAATATGTTTAGAAACGGATCTACTATACATGATCGAAATTACAAAAAGCTGAAACCCATATAGCCGAGACCATAAGTTCGACTTTTGAAATTTCGAACAGGTACAAAAAAAAAAAAAAAAAAAAAAAAAAAAAAAAAAACTACCTACACATTGTTATCAAGGCCCCCTGCACCTCCACACCTCCTGCTATTTAAATATACCAACTCCGAGATTGCACTACAGTGCAGAAAATGGAAATGTTCCCATTCCGCGCTATAGGGAGCTGTCCGTTCAGAATGTTCGAACTTCCAAAACTCGATCATATGGTCTTGGCCATATTAAATGTGGCCTTTTGGAAGTTCAAGCATTTGTAGGGGACACATAGAAACAGTCAGGTAGTGTTAACAGAAATTTCCTCCACAGGTCTGCCAGATAAGAAAATGTTTCTATTAGCTGTAAGAAGGCTGTACTAATATACTGTGTAGAACACTTCCACTATCCAACCGCAAGGCTGCAAATGACAGCAAGATAAGTACATACACCAAGCGGTTTCTTCCGATAAATGTTCCTCAAGTGTTACACTGTCACAGCTAGTAGCCACCACTGCCAATACCCAGGGTGACAAAATCCAGGTGGATTATGGCAGTAACACACACACACACACACACACACACACACACACACACACACACACACACACACACACACAAACACACACACAGCATGGGTGCAGGGCACCCCTGCCAGTGTGACATATGTAACCTTGAAAATGTGAATATGTGTAGAAACTGTCAGATAGTGTTAACAAATATTTCCTACACAAGTCTGCCAGGTAAAGAAATGTATGTATTAGCTTTAAGAAGGCTTTAGTAATACACTGTGTGCAAACATTCCATTGCCCAACCCCAGGCCATAGGTAGATGTAAAGTGAGGTCATACCTGGAGAGTAATGAACAGAGTAATGATCAGTACAGCTGTGAACAAGTGAAGCCAATACAGTTGTTAACTAACATCTCTCTCTCTCCCCCACCATGTCTGCACCAATAATTCATACATATAATCAACGCGTATGTTTTTCTCCAAACCTACTGTTGGGACATGTGTCCTATTGTTCTAAAAAATATTGAATTGTTTGATTATTAATGTTCCCTGTTCAAATACTATAATTGGTGGCCTGTTGCTATCAATATAATTTACATGCTGTTATAATGCCTACTGTGGCTCTATGTATACATGTGTTATGTTTGTTATGCAACTCTTTCAAATCTCTTTTATGGGATCAATTGGAACACCCATGCATGCTGTATAACTAATCTTGAAATGTGTTGTTCATGACTAACCAACATATTTTGTAAAACCTCAACATTATAGCACATCTGGGAAAGCAGATCTCAGCGGATCTGCCTGTCCAACCTCATCTAGCCATGGCACCGAGCCCCAGCACATCTGGGACCCAACCCGGGACCTCCTCGTCCAATGATCCTGCACCACCTTTGGGTGGGACCGCCTCATGGCATGGGGCCTGCCCCCCCCCCCAGGAGCAGGCATAGCCAGGTCTACGATTTGATGTGCAGTGCCATCAAAAATTAGTTTGGTGGACAGCTGTGCCACATTGAGTTCTGCCTGGCACATCTTGAGGGCCAGCCTGCCCCTCCTGTCCATGCCCTAGCACACCCACCTTTGGGGCAGTGAAGGTGCAGTGTTGACTGCCCATCGGGGGACCAAAGTACCACTGTAGCCATTTGGGGGCTCATGGGCATCTGATTCCCAACAACCCTCCCCATCCAAGGTGTTTACAGCCCACATGTGTCATATACTGCCTGTCTGCTGTCTTGTGTGTCTTGTCTATCTTCCTACCCAACTTTGCTCCCCAAATATAACTACTACCCTTCCCCAACATTCCACTCTCACCTTAAAAAAAAGTGCATCTGTCCCCCCCAAAAAATTATGCCCCATACATAGCTGTCCATTTCGCACACATGTCCACTGGACACATGAAATCTGGTCTAACTGGCTTGACAACATATTACTGTTGTCTTCAGCCCTCTTTTTGGGGTTTGAGTGTTCAAATTCACCTTCAAATTCTGTAGAAATTCATAGCTTTTGCTGTAGAAGAAATGGACAGCTATGGACCTTTCCTACACCCATCTTGCACATCCCTAGCTGCCTTTCATACTGTACTTCCCTCTGTGGGCCCCTTTTTTCACCACTTTCCTATCACCTCGTTTTATTTTCTTTTAAAGAAATTAGCATGGGGGTAAACAATGCTAATTGAAGCCAACACAGATTCAGCATCTGTACATTTAAGTGTATGTTAGCATCGCTTAGCGTTGTGCAAACCCATGCAAACCCACTTACAACTGCTTAAAACTGCTTTAATCACTCTGTTTCCATCAGCCACTGTTCTGCCTATCAGCAAAATAACCAGCCCTGACAAGTCTCAAACCCTGGGCCGTGTACACTATAGGCAGAGCAATGTACTACTACACCATTTGAGTTGCAAGGATTGCTGATGCTTTTGCAAACATATCATGCAGTACAGTCATGCAGTAACGAAAAGATTCTGTAGAATCAATCAGGTTTTGCATATATACATATACACATGTTATCACATCACATACATACATGTCTGGAAATGCATATATATGTAAAAATATATACATATATGTAAAATGAAAAAAAAAAAAAATATATATATATATATATATATATATATATATATATATATGTATGTATATATACATATATATGCACATAACATGTAGTGAAAGTCATACCTCAGATCCATACCTCTCAACCTCTTAGTGCAAGAAATTTGAACAAAGGCTGTCCAAATCGGGAGACAATGGGCCAAAACTAGGGACATATTGTAAATATTGCTCTTACAAATGTAGAATGTTGCCAGAGTGACAAGGTTTGTTTGAGCATACATGTTCTGAAGGATGTGAGTTCTGAAACTGAAATGTATGCTATAATTTACTGACAGAAATCCTCAGATCATCACATTGATTTACCAGAGAAATAAAAACAATGAATCAGTAGAACAGACCAGGAAATATGAGCAATAAACCTGGACATTCTGAAACAATCTGGCCAGTCAAGAGGTAGGCTCAGAACCCCTTAGTGCTACAAATCTGGACCAAGCCTGACAAAGTGGGGGAAAAAAGCCATGAAAATAAGGACATGTCTGAAATACTGAAGTAGATAAGCTGACACAGTTGCTGCAGTAACACCCTCCTGTCTGTCTTAACATATATATTGACTGAAATAGCACAGGTCCAACACTCAATCACATCTCACTAGTTAGTGACTGCAATACTCACATCATCCCACTGATGTGTCAGAAATACACAACACTTATGGGGGCCAGGTAACAGCACATCCTGCAAATATCTGGACATAACATCACATTAGGGAAACTACACTCGGCTCCTAAGCATGTCACCAAGCTCCGTCCAAACTACGGTCAGACTGACACAACACTAACCCAAATCCGTTATGGGGAATTACACATGTATTTGCAAATATAGCAGGCACTACAGGGATGTAACAGCACTGAAAAACAGACACCTGTATGCAAGTGCATACCCACAACCAATTCCACCACAGTCACAGTGACATATCAGCAACCCAAATGAACAGTAGAGTATTAGGACTGTGTGGACAAAAACATCATCATGTTTGTCACTCACATACTACCCCTACATATAATGGGCCAATTCACAGTATAGTATGATGCCTTACTGTGGTACAGGACATGACTCAGTCTGCCCCTACAAACATATACAGCCGATAGACCACCAGAAACTGGAGCAGCATGCACAGGCAGATAGAAAAGGAGCCATAACACATAAAACTACCCCCCTCCTTACATACGTCAAATAACATTGACACACTACACTAGTACACAATCCTGGCAGTCTGTCAACAATCACCATAAAATACACAGACCTCTCAACTGTACATAGTCCCACAGAATGTCCAGGCTTTGTACTTATGTATAAGGCCTCTTGCACATAACATGTCTGGCATTCTGATACATCACTGGGATGGTATCAGGAATGAAGGCACTAAATAATGATATACCCCACCTATCACCCTCTTACTGCATGACATCTGGACAAAGCCTGACATACTTGGGGACAGAGGCCCAAAAACAGGGGCATATTTGAAATTCTGCTGTTATAAACTAATACAGTTGCTGGTGTAACAGGGTTTGTTGTAACATATATTTTCTGAGAGATATAAAGTTAGAAACACAAATGGATGATACCATTTACTGACTGCAATCCCCACAGTATGCTACTGATTTTCCAAACACAAAAAATGTCTGAGAAACACACCAAACATGAGAGAGCAAAATCTGGCCATTATGTGGATAGCCCTACAGTTGAGAGTTATGTCAACCACATAACACTGTCAGACTTAAAATCATGCAGAAAAGCCATTTCCACACAAACCCTGTTAAACTAGCATTAATTCAACTGCATAACAACAATACTTACATTCTGTCCTTATGTCTGGAACATTCTCCCCCAGTTTGTTGGGCTGTCTCCTCAGTTTTCATTGTAAGAGGTATTTCCAAATACCCTCTGTGATGATGTTGTTCACACAACTCCACAAATTCCTCCTCACAGGTAAGGAAAAGGGGTAATGGCCACATGAATTACTCAATTATAGGTTGCCATGGCATTGACTATAGAAATAACACCACAGCTGTTCTGCATGCAATTAGCAAGTGGGGGACACCAATTGTTGCACAGGCCATCAGCTGCTCATGAGCATTACCTACAAAAGGCAAGCTGCTGCCTATGCAAAACAGATGTATACGCACGTCTTGGAGAGAGAGAGAGAGACACGCACACAGACCAAGAAATCAAGCTACATATAGTGGAATAAAACAAAACCAACCATACTTGGGAAAAAAAAGGTATGTCAAACAAGTAAGCATGTAATAGAATGCAGTAGGGGGTATGTAATAATGGGAAATAGGAAGTTCAACAAATATGTGTCAAGAAGACTTGCTGTGTGGATAAATTACTGATCAGAACCTATGAGCATAGCAATTGGGTCTGTCTGCAGTGACATATATCACAGTTCAGGGCCCTGAGTCACCCCAGAAAAGGATGGCTCACGTATGACTACTACTGGAATGTGTGTTGAACAATACTGACTGTGACACTGCTAGGCCAGCTACTGGGATGTCGTTGATATCCATATGTTAATTGTGAATACAGCTATGATATACATGTCTGTCACAGAAATGTGAGAGACCTATGCAGAGTATTTGGATAGTGAAATACTGTTGCAGGTGTGTGTGTTGAACTGCATGTGATATACTGAGCTCATACCATTCAACACTGACCATATGTGTGCCTCATATTTGTAGTAATTTACTCATATAGAGTTGTGTTATGTCTGGCAAATCATTGGCAACCTGTGAAGACTAACATTACAACATGTCCTTCTCTTTCTTTTGGCTGTGCCCATTAAGGGTTGCCACAGCGGATCATCTGTTTCCATTTCTTCCTGTCCTCTGCATCTTGCTCTGTCACACCAACCACCTGCATGTCCTCTCTCACCACATCCATACACCTTATCTTAGGCCTTCCTCTTTTCCTCTTACCTGGCAGCTTCATGCTTACCATCTGTTTTCCAATATACTCAGCATCCCTCCTCAGTGCATGTCCAAACCAACATAATCCTGCTACTCTCTGGCTTGGTCTCCGAACTGTCCAACCTGGGCAGAACCTCTAACATACATATCCCTAATCTGTCCACCCTGGTCACACCCAGTGCAACTCTTAACATCTGTAACTCTGCCACATCCAGCTCTGACTCCTGCTTATAGTCAATGCCACTGTCTCCAACCCATATAACATACCTGCTGTCAATACCATCTTGTAGACCTTCCCTCTCACTCTTAATGGCACTCATCTGTCACAAATCACTCCTGACACTCTTCTCCACCCTCCCCATCCTGCCTGTACTCTCTTCTTCACCTCTCCCCCACATGTGTCATTACTCTGAACTGTTGATCTCAAGTATCTAAACTGATCCACCTTTGCCAACTCTACTCCCTACATCCTCACCATTCTTCTATCCTACCTCCCATTCACACTCATATATTCTGTCTTAGTCCTGTTGACCATCATTCCTCCCCTCAGTAGAGCCTATCTCCAATTCTTAAAGGTCTCCTCAACCTGTTCCCTACTCTCACTACAGATCACAATGTCATCTGCAAACATCACAGTCAGTGGGGACTCCTGTCTGATCTTGTCTGTCATCCTGTTCATCACCACTGCAAATAAGAAAGGGCTCAGAGCTGAACCCTAATGTAATTCCACCTCCACCGTAAATGCACCTGTCACTCCCACCGGAGAACTCACTGCTGCCACACTGCCCTTGTAAATATCTGGTAGCACTCTTACAGATTCCTCCACCACTCCTGAGTTCCTCGTACAATACCACAACTCCTCTCTAGGCAACCTGTCATATGCTTTCTCTAAGTCCACAAAGACACACCGCAACTCCTCCCGACCTTCTCCATACTTCTCCATCAACACTATGTGAGCAAACATCGCATGTGTACTGCTCTTTCCTGGCATGAATCCATACTGCTGATCACTAATCTTCACCTCCCTTCTTAACCTAGCTTACACTACCCTTTCCCATAACTTCATGCTGTGTATGATCAATGTTATCCCTCTGTAGTTACTACAGCTCCGCACATCACCCTTATTCTTATAATCGGTAACCAAACACTTTTTTGCCACCTCTCATGCATCCTCTCACTTTCCAAGATTAAATTAAATAATCTGGTTAAAAAGACCACTGCAATGTCTCCTAAACACCTCCATGCTTCCACATTTATATCATCTGCAAAAACAACCTTTCCATTCTTAATCCTCTTCATAGCTGCCCTTACTTCCTCCTTGCTAATCTGTTGCACTTCCTGGTTCACCATACCCACAACATCCAACCTTCTCTCCCTGTCATTCTCTTCATTCAACAGCCCCTCAAAGCACCATTTCCATCTGCTAAACACACTCTCCTCACTTGTGAGTACCTTTCTCTCATTAGCCTTTATCACCCTTATCTGCTGCACATCCTTCCTAGCTTGTTCCCTCTGTCTAGCCAATTGGTACAGGTGGTATTCTCCATCCTTAATGTCCAACCTTTCATACGCCTCATCCTTAACCTTTGCCACCTCTCTCTTTTTACCATGAACCTCATCTCCTTATACTCCTGTTTACTTTCTTAATCTCTCTGGCAATCCCACTTCTTCTTCGCCACCGTTTTTCTCTGTATACTCCCATGTGCTTCCTCATTCCACCACCAGGTCCCCTTGTCCTCCTTCCTCTGTCCAGATGTCACACCAAGCACATTTCTAGTCATCTCCCTTACTAGCTGTGGTGTAGTTACCCAGATATTTGGTAACTCTCCACTGCCTGTCTTAACTCTTCCCCGAACTCAACCTCACAATCACCCTTTTTCAGTTTCCACCATTTGATCCTGGCTGCTGCACTCACACTCCTCCTCCTCTTCTTGATCATCAGTGTCATCCCACAGACCAACATTCCATGCTGCCTACTTTTCCCTGTCACCAATTTACAGTCTCCAATCTCCTTTAAACAGGCCCTCTTGCATAGGAGATAACCAACCTGTGTGCATCTTCCTCCACTCTTGTATTTCACCCTGTGCTCCTCTGTCTTTTTAAAATATGCATTCACCACAGCCATGTACATCCTTTTTGAAAACTCCACCACCATCTCACCTTCTGCATTCCTTTGCTTAACACCATACCTAACCATCACTTCCACATCCCTTCTGTTCCCTTCACCAACATGCCCATTGAAATCTGCTCCAATCACCACTCTCTCACCCTTGGGTACAGTCATCACCACTTCATCCAACTCACTTCAAGATTTTTCTGCCTCCTACACTGCACACGCAACTAGCGGAGCATATGCACTAACAACATTCATCATTACACCATCAATGTCCAGCTTTAATAACATCACTCTAGCCGACACTTTTTTCACCTCCAAAAACACTCTTGCCATACTGTTCCTTCAGGATAACCCCTACACTATTTCTCCTCCCATCCACACCATGACAGAACTATTTGAATCTGAATCTGATACACCTAGCCTTATGACCCCGTCCATCTGCTCTCTTGCACACACAATATATCAACCTTCCTTCTATGCATCATATCAGTTAGCTCTGTCCTCATACCAGTCATACTGCCAACATTAAAAGTTCCTACACTCCTAGCCTTTCTCCTCTCTTCCTGCCATATGAGCATCGGACATCCTCCAGGGTATGTCTGTGAATGCAAAGGCTACTTTGCTAGCAAATGACTTGTGTGTTACAACAATATTAAGAAAGTGTCACTAATTTTGGCCCATCACCCCCCCATGTATGTGTGGTGTCCTCCAAATGTCCTTCTCTAACAAGTTGACAGGGATGGCTGAGCAGCAAGAGTGTAAATACAGTGTGCCATAGTGACATACAACAGAAATGTATATCAGGTATTACCTGTGCACATCTGTGTAAGAGTAGGTGTAACTGCCTGCCTTATAACAGACATGGGATGCAAAATTTCAGGCAAATAAGCTGTACATGTTGTACACGTGCGTAATCTCAGTTTCTATGCATCCAACAGAGTTAGATTTTTACAGCTACTAGTTGTTGCATTGCTCTGGCACAGACATGGGTACTAGAATAAGCATGATTATCAGGTTGAATTTTCGGATGTGTTCAACCATGTTATGACCTTGTGTCCATGTCTAGTACAAACAGCCATATGACCACTGACATAGCTGTATGGACTCAGCAATACTTTACCTGTAAAACCTGTCTCCACCAAAATAGAGTAATCCCCTTTGCTGGAGAGCAGTGATACACAAACCACATAATTGGTCACTATGTTGGCTGTACAGGTCAGAGTAGGAGCAGGCACCAACTTGGCAGTGAGTCAACCTTTGTCTAAACGAGCATATAAGGTCCCAGGTGGATTACTGTAAGGCTAACTATGAGTACAAATTGAACACATCCACCATGGGCAATCACAAGGCCATCTTCACATAAGTCTGCAATCTCAGAGGTGACAACACAACCCACCCTGTAATGGTGGCCATTCACACCACATACACACACACACACACACACACACACACACACACACACACACACACACACACACCACAGCTATAGCCAACCTGGTGCAGACAGGTTTAGGGAAAACATCACCCCTTGGCTCACCATCATTGTAGGTTGGTATGCACAGCACCCGCACCCCTCCTCTCATCATCAGGGAGCAGGTGCATACTGCCTAATCAAAGTCAACAAAAGCAAGTCTCCATGGGACCTGACAACATTCCTGTCTGCATCCTACATGCACTCAGGCATATGCTTCCAGTTCCATTACACACTGTATACAAGCAAAGCCTTAGCACCATTGAGATCCCATCTGCAAGGAAGATGGCCATTATCATCCCTCTATAGAAACATGAATGATGAATGGTGGTTTGTGCAATGTACTGGCCCTCATTGGGGGAACATGACACATCAGGACCAGGAGTGCTATGCAGGTTCATACTGTGCTGATAGATGACAGGGGTGTGATGTGGTTGTAAGTGGTGGCTAATTATAGGGAATATTGATGTGCTGGTTCTGTAAATAACTCTGGGCAATGTCTGAGGTCCTGTGATGTGTTTCCCTGTTTATGTCTTCCAGGTGCCATGCAGTGTCAGCCTGCATACACTGCTGAGGAAAATACAGCCATTACAGAGGCAATACAACAGCACCATGCAGTGCTATTCAGTGCAGCCGACAAAATCTGCGGGAGCAGACTGCCCTGTGGGATGACCTTCTCCACAGAGTGAACACCTTGGGCCTCCAAGACTACACATACAATCAGGTCAGGCATCGGGCAACTGATCTGATATGTCATGTCTGGCAAAGGGCTGCTGCCATGGACAGGGACTGTTCCACCACAGGTGAGGGCCCTGGTATGCAGGCCCCACTTACACCAATGGATGAGCTTTTTGCCAACCTTGGGGCAGCCCTCACACAACAACGAACCCATGAAAGACCAGTAGTGGAGGTGGGTGGCACCCAGGCAATAGGTGAGGACTGTCTAGGTAAGGCCACAGTGCACATCAGTTTAATCATGTAGTAGTCATACTGTCTGAATAGAGTATCTAGATGCATATGTCAGTTCAAATTGCATTTGTGGTTGGGGTTTAGCAATGCACACAAGTGCACATCTATGGCAAGGGACACTAAATTGTGTACTATCATAGCTTGTACTGTACCTGTGCAGACACATAGCATTCATCTTGTACCAATGCCAAATGTGAGTCTGCTGACAATACCTCTCCCCCACAACTGCATAGTTACCTCTGGTCTGCATGTGGGGCTGCAGCCTGATGCCAGTGAGTATGGAATTTTCTTGTTGTGGCTCACCAGTACCCCAGGAATGTTAAGGTCATGATGTAACCATGCACTCAACTGTTACTCTCAGCTATTTTGCAATATCTGCACGTTCACTTCTGGTGGGGACAACTGCACTGCATCACACTGGTCATCACAAGGGCCTATTTGCAGGAGATATCACATATCTGTAGCATACCTCACAACCTGTCAGTGCAGTAAAAATGGACAAAGACTGACAAAATGGGGGGACAAAGGCCCAAAACTAGGGAATATTTTATAAATTAATATTATACAGTGCATATAAATGGTGTACACACACCTGTAAGAATGACAGATATTTGTGAAATACAAAAATGAGAGCACAATAACGCATTTATGAACACTTCTAAACTTCCATGTGACCTATAACCTGTACAATCCAATTTAAAAAAAAACAAATCTCGTAGGGGGAACAAGTATGACACAAAAAACTTACAAGATGCTAGATTCATACTTGTGCACAGGCTGAAGCTAATACTGTGTTGAAGCAGCTTTCGATATTATTACAGCATTACATCTTCTTGGGTACACAGCTGCCATCAATTACAGAGACTCTTTGATTAACAGCAAATAATGGTCAGCTATCCTACCAGGATCTTCCTAATTTTATTCAGTTGGCTACTACAGCAACAGCCATAGTTTGTATACAGCTTACGAAGCAGCAAAGGGATTTCATTTGTGAAAGGTATCAGCCCAGAGAAGGGTACACACACATTTCCACAGCATTGCATATACCATGGAACACAGTGAAGACAGTCATAACATGGTAGTGGAATTATGGGGCAACAGTGACATTGGAAAGAACTGGACATCCCTCGAAATGCGTGGAAAAGACATGACCCAAACTGGTCAGGGAGGCTGCCAGGAGACCTACAGCAACACTACAGGAGTTGCCGGAATCACTGGCAAGTACTGGTTGTGTACTACATGTTACAACAATCTCCTGTATTCTCCACATGTCTGGCCTATGGGGTAGGTTAGGAAGATGGAAGCGTTCTCATACACAGAACAACATCTGAGTCTGGCAGATTTCTCAAGAAAAATACATCAGGTCCCCCAATAGCATGTGGGGAAATGTGTTATGGTGTAATGAGACCAAGGTTGCACTTTCTGGCCACAATACCAAAAGGTTTGTTTGACATAAGAACAACACTGTGCATCACCAAAAGAACACCATCCCCATGGTGAAGCATGGTGATGGCAGTGTCCTGCTTTGGGGTTGCTGTTCATAAGCTGGAAGTGGGTCTGTAGCAAAAGTGCACACACCTTCCCAAGAGGACTGACTGCTATTATGAAATCAAAAGGTGCTTTAACAAAGTATTAGTTTAAGGGTGTTTACAGTCATGCAATCAGCCTAGTGTACATATTTCAACCTCTACATGTTACCCCTAACCAATGTGTTTGTTATTCAGTTAGAGTGCACAGGTTATAGGTCACATTAAAATTGGGAAATGTTATCACATGATTTCTGTGGTCTCATGTTATATATCAGACAATCCTGACATGTTAACAGGGGTGTCTACACTTATAATGTCTACTGTAAACTTAGAAGGTTGTTAGTGTAACTGGTTCTGTTGTAACATACCTGAACTGCAGGTTTTGAAGTGTGACACTCAAAATATGTCATTAAATAGTGACACCAGTCCTCATATCATCCCAGTAATGTGTCAGAAAAATACAGACCAGAAATATGAGCGACACATGTAGACATTCAGTGACACTCTGCACAGTTGAGAGGTATGTTCTGTAGGAGTTGCCACTGTACTATACAGGTGAACAGCAATTATGTGTACATGGGTGCAGTGTGTGCTACTTGAAGGCCCATCACATAGTAACACTACTACCATATCACAGAGGTGTATATAAGTTGTAACAGGAAGTGGAAAGGGCTGCACTGCATGATGGTGAGGCCCTGTTTAGGGTATGTATGTATTGGTCTGACTGTGTTGTGAATGTCACCAGTTGGCGATTGTGAGGTCTGTGTAATGCCTGTCTGCCACCTCGCCTGTATGTCAGTGCATGCGTGTGTGTGTGTGTGTGTGTGTGTGTGTGTGTGTGTGTTTTTGTGTGTAGCAGCAAATGGTATAGTGCAGGTATCTGATCTCAGTATCTGATGTCAGTGTCTCTGCAGACTCTGGCAATGATGATGGTCATATTCAGGCACAGGTGGTGTTGTCAGGGGGTGAATCTGTGCCATCAGTTGGCATTCCACACTCATCCACAATGTCCGCTCACACAGTCACAGTGCTCACACATGCCCCGTCCCCAGCAGCCACAGATGATGCACAGTTGGCAGGTGGCATGGAACAGGCTAGTGTGGTGACTGTGGCAGGTGTGAGTGTAGACACTTTCCATAGCCAGAGTGCAGGCGAGGTCCCACACAGTCGGATGGACACGGGTGCTCACAGGAGGACTGCTGCTAGTCAAGCCGCTGTCGCAAGTGCCACAGCAGGTGTCACCAGATGCATGTCTCGGGCTGTCATGGATGCACAGACATGTAGTGAATGCAACAACAGACAAATACTTAAGGTGGTCGATGCAACTCTTCTGGTTTACATGGTGACATACGTGACCTTGTTGAGGCCGCACACCAAAATACTGAGGTCATGAACAGACAGTGGGATGAGAACTTGGCAATCCTCCAGCATGGCATGTCTGTGCTAGAGCATGTGGTGGGAGATGGGCATTAGCCACATGTGTGTAGGGCAGCACCATCAGCTGAAAGTCTACGGGGCCGTGCACCTTCACACTCCTATAATGGCGGTGACACCAGCACTACCGAAGGGGAGCTGCTGTCCATATCACAATGGAGCAGGCCATGGGCACGTGGTCCTGGCCAGTCCTGTCAGGGACACGGATCTAGCAGGCAGCAGTCACCATCAGGAAGCAGTACTGCATATCACGTTGGGCCTGGTGGTGCAGTGAGACCCTTGGCAGGACCAGTTTACGTGTCTGTGGCAGAAGACAGTGAACTGGACACCCAGACATGTACGGTCCACAACTGTTCAACATACCCCTGTGTAGGGCAGCCACAAGGCATGACTGTGTGCATACACACACACACACACACACACACACACACACACACACACACACACACACACACATCTGTATCACAGGCATGTCACCTCCAGACACAAATAGCACCTCTAC
Source organism: Protopterus annectens (assembly GCF_019279795.1). Taxonomy (NCBI): domain Eukaryota; kingdom Metazoa; phylum Chordata; order Ceratodontiformes; family Protopteridae; genus Protopterus; species Protopterus annectens. The sequence continues at coordinate 698,050,003 of NC_056736.1, forward strand.
ACAGCCAATTTATAGGATACCCCTCCAAACACACACACACACACATGGATGTCAACTATATGGCCCAGCCTAAGCCTCTGGCAAACCCATACCACACCCTGTGTATATGATGATACCTGTGCCACATCCCTGTCATCCATACTATCGATGCAGGGACAAGGTAATATTGCTCTGATGCACAGGGTGAATATAGTACTGTTTAGCTATGTAATACTGTTTAAGGTTCTGCCTGCTTGCATTTACACATAAAGGTGTATGTACCTTATTAGCCATGATGCATTATTGCTGTTAGTACCACTGACTGAATGTAGTCTGACATGCTGTATTTTGTTTGTGTTCCAGGTGTCTGTGTGTCTGCAGGCTGTGGCCTTGCTGACATTACCAATGGTGAGTATGGCAGAGTAGAAATTCACCGACCATTTCATAGCCAATGTATAGCTTTATATGTACTTTTGCCAGGTATGTATGCATGTTACAGTTTATGATGGACACTGTTGAGAGACAGTGTGACCTGGCATACATACCCCTTGTCACAGACAGGTAGTCTTCAGACATGTCACATCAGTGTTGTGTAGTACCACAGGCTCATACATGTGGAGCAGGTTATTGAAGTACTGTCAGTAGGTCCCTCACCAGCTTATCCATTATATTGACCACAACAGATTCATGTGTTAGCACCTGTTGCCCCTGCCATTTCTTTCCCATACACTCAACCCTAATGCAGTTGGTGAGGGCATGCATGGTACTGTGGATGAAAGGTTTGTGGTATATATTCCTGAGTTCACAGGGTGGAACAGGGAGACAAAATGGTATATCCTTTGCATACACACAGTAAAGACTGACACAGGGAATGTGCATACAGTAACAAACACAGTTTGCAATGGACACATTCGTAAACCTACATATCCACTTTAATGTACTATAGTGCGACATGCACATGACATGGCCCACATAGATTATATGTGTGGGACATAACGCACTACCTCTTACAACATGTAATGTTGTAAATGCCTTCATAGATGGTGAGATAACCCACCAGGAAAAGCAAATGGAGTCATCTATTGCTGCTACAAGCCTGGACAAGTGATAGGGTAACAGACATTTTTTACAGCATGATGCTTTACTCAGATATGATATCTGATTCTGGGATGTGTGTCAGTACCCTAACTGTGACCTATTTGCAACAATATTGCATACATGGCCATTGTTGGGACATAGACCTCATATGAGTTGCAAACATCCAGATATTCCGTATACATCTGTACAAATGACTGTAATGGCCTGTACAGTGGTTTAACATGCTGCATGTGAGGTAGATGCCATTAACACGCTATATAAAGTAATGCCATCAGGAGGTGGTAAACAGCCATAGATGGCACACACAGCAAAATGGTATAACCCACACTGAATATGATTCTCAACTGAACCACACACACACACACACACACACACACACACACACACACACACACACACACACACACACACACACACAGTTGCCAGTACTGAGATTAGAACTCCTACCTATCTATCACACCTGTCAACTGTACACATTTGCACAGACTGTGCTGGTATTTGCTTCACATTTTGATTCAATTTTCCATACTATTGTGCCCTATCCTGGTATGGCAGTAAAGAGCACAGGTCAGATTGCAATGGCATTACATTTGAGTTTCAGAGTTCTTACCCTTCATAGCCTTACTGCAACTGGGAGTCCTGCTGTGCTATCATTGTGTGAGTCTGTAGGGGGGTAATTCAACATTGCCACCATTTGTGTGCCTTTTCCAGAAATTTCTCTCTGGTTTTCTACAGCAGACCTGCTGTGAGGGTGTGAGGGGTGGGTATGGGACCCCCACACTGACATCCATGCCTGTGACCTATGACCCCCCAGTTAATTGTCCCCCACACATATACTGCAGTGGGATTTGCCACCTTGGGTACTACTGCATAATGTGCGGAGGCCAGTTTTGGCCAGACATTTCCTGGTGTCCCACATAGCTGTCAGTTGTGTGCTGCTATCCCTGGAGGCCACCCCATTCCCTTGCATGCATGCAGCATTACCATAGATATGCTAGCAAAACATACTAATCCTTTCATTTATTGTTAAGAAGACTGACTTACTTTGTGCCTGCGAAAGTTGTGGGGATGGTGCTTGAGGGCCGCCTATGTTGGATGCACACAGTACACTGCCTATACATAGTAAGTTACAGGTAATGTGATGTGTGGGTCATCCATTTTACTGTGTGTGTGAGTCAGAGAGAGGTGTAAGTCCCTGGGGTGCCTACAGTGTCAGTGTGTGTGCTATGTGTTGCCTCTTTGCCAAGGCCTGAGCATACTGGGTATGCCTCTGTCTGCCTAAAGGGGCAGGCTCAGAGGCCTCCTCCTCTGAGTCCCTTTGTGCCTGTGGGAACCTTGACAATGGTGGTGGGCTGTGTGGCCCTTCCCCATCCTGTTCCTGCTGCAGCTGTTTCTGCAGGATCATATTGTGTAGTATGGCACATACTATGAACATGTGTGCACATGTGGCTGGAGAGTACTGCAAGGCTCCACCAGATATGTCAAGGCAGTGGAACCATGACTTGAGGATCCCAAACACATGCTCCATAATGATCCTGGTTTGTGCATGTGCCTCATTATTGCATTCTTGTGTGGGTGTGTGTGCATTTCTGATGGGTGTCATCATCTATGGCTCCAGTGCATAGCCAGCATCCTCCAGAAGATGGCCATATGGGATGCCCCCACTGTCAAATGCCTGGTACAGCTATGACAAATGCCAGATGTGGAAGTTATGATACCTTCCAGGGCTGCCAGCACACACATTCATGATAATTCCCTGGGCATTACACATGACCTGGCAGTTGATGGAGGTGAAGCCCTTGCAGTTTATGTAGAGCCTACCCTGTTCTTTGTGGTGCTTTGATGTGGACGTGCATGCAGTCTATGCACCCACTACCTCTGGGTAATCTGCTAAATCGTGGAAGAGACGCATATTGCTGGTTCTCTCCTCATGGGTGTTGGGGAAGTAAATGTGTTCACCGGCATGTGGTAGCATGGCATCCAGGAACTGGTGGAGTACCCTGGATGCAGATGCCTGTGAGACCCCCATGATGTCCCCAGTAGGTCTTTGGAAAGTACCTGTAGCTGGAATTGTTATGGCTACACATACCTTGGTATCCACTGGAATGGGTTCCCCTCTGTTGGCTCTAGGTCTGAGTTGAGGCCGGCACAGCTTGGTGCTTTGCTGTCTCTGTCCACCCTGTAGTGCTCTACTATCTCCAGATCATGTAGCCCCTGGTAAGTTACGCTGGGTTTGAACACTCTACTCCTCCTCCTCGGTCTGTGGCGGTTGTCAGCATTATCCTCCTGTGGACCCTCAGCCTCTAGCACATACTGATGGATCAAAGCAATGGCAGCTCCTAACATTTCTCCAGTTAAAATTCTCCCGCATGTGTACACTAATGGTGCAGAGTATGTGGGAGAAACCAGACTGTAAGGTGTTTTCATAGTTTATACTGTTGTGCTGCAGATGCTGCCTGTATGATTGGCTGACTAGGATGCATTCCACCTGCTACCTATGTAATTTGTTCTTGATTGCTTTTATTCAGCTATTTTCCTTTTTTTCTTTTTTTCCTTCACATTTCCACCCCTTTTAAGCCCCGAGGTGTGCCGCACAAACCCAGTGCACAAATGTAAACAGTCCTGCTATTTCCATGGGTTTTTTTTTTTTTTTGTTTGTTTTAGGCCCAGTGTGAACCACGCAAACCCGTTCAGGCAATGTAAACAAAAAGAAATGGCCCTCCCTGGACTTGAACACACTGTTCATTTCATGGAATAAGTCAAAAAAGCTTCAGACACACCCCACTGTTTAGCTGTGCTTAGCTAAGCTTATCTCTGCACCTTAAGGCTCCAGTGTGCTTGCAACATGCCTGACACACCCCCTTTTCGTGTCTGTTGCTCTTCCTAGTTACATGGTTATGCTATAGCACCTACACGGTTAGATGCAGTTTGGCACTTAGATTTTTGTGATTCAGTAAATTTACACTTATTTGCATACCCCACTGCCTTAGTCCATAGTTACTGCACTAACACAGAGCCTATCCCCTTGACAGACACTGTTCCCTGGTATTGTTTTGATTCCGCATGCCATAGACTATAATGGCAGAATGCAGATTTCCCTTAGAATTGAGTTTTCACATTTTTTTATTTTCGGCATGATCCCATTTGCACGCTACTGCCCTATGCTTAAACGGCCAAGATTGGCCAAAAAAAACCCTTACATTTTTATAAAAATGAAGCACTTGTTCATGCCATGTTTTGTTATTTGCAGAAAGGGTTAGTAACCGAATACATTTCTGCAACTAACACTGTTCTTGCACGGATACCTCCCTGCTTGCTGAATTGCTAATTCACCTCATTTGCATGGTTTTCACCAGCAAATGAGGTAATTAGCATTATGCACTGGTTTCCATGCAAGAACAATGTAGGCAGGCTCGTGCACGTCAAGACATTAGTTTACTGGTTCGCCCGGCGGCCATATTCCATGCAGGAGCGGCTACACTGTTTCTGCATGGAAAAATTTGTTTATTGAATCCTGGGGTTGGTGTTATTAAGTTCATATAATCAATGATAGGTTGACAATATATTGAGGATGATCTTGAATGCCTTGTTCCCAGTGAGTGACAGGATAGGATTTGTATTCCATATGACCCTGCTTTGGATTAAGTGCATAAATGGCAAATAAAGAATGAATGAATGAATGAATGAATGAATAATAAATGAAGGCTGTCTATCTGACATGAAGATATCATAAAACCAAAAGAGAAAAACAGAAATCTAAAAAAACAACAGGTAGGAACCACTGAAATACACAGAAAAGCTTTAATATCTCTAGCGTCTTAGTTACAGCCTTTAAAGAGGATAAAAACACCAGTCACAGGCATCATATAAATACACCCATGAATAAAACCATAAAACAATCAACCAAAAAAAATTCATACATAATAATTAAATCACTGATTTCCAATTACAATCTAAATTAAAACCCAAACACACTGTTTAAACTCAGCCTCTCCACAGGCTACGTGCCCACAGAGTGGCGCACAGCAACAGTTATTCCACTCCACAAAGGTAGAGCCACAACGGACCCCGGGAACTATCGCCTTATAAGCCTGACTAGCTTGGTCTGCAAACCTGTGGAGCACATCATCATGGATCTCATTAACAGAGACATTGGAAACCTCCAAACACTGGACCCAACCCAGTTCGGCTTTGTTAAGGGCAGATCATGCCTCCTAAACCTAGTGGACTTCTTTGAGACAGTTACCAAGGCTATAGACGAGGGAAAGGTGGCCCACACAGCCTACCTAGACCTCGCAAAGGCCTTAGACACTGTTCCTCACTCAGGTATTATAGACAAGCTCACCAGCCTGAACATAAACCCCTACATCATGAGATGGGTTGCCAACTGGCTCACGGACAGAACCCACATGGTAAGAGTTGCAGGAGCTAAGTTTGACTCTAAACCTGTTACAAGTGGTGTTCCCCAGGGCTCAGTCCTAGGACCCCACCTGTTCGGCATATACTTCTCTGAGGTACAGGCAAGCACAGGAGGACTATTGCTGACCATGTTCGCAGACGACTGCAAACTAGGGGCTATAATTGACTCTCCGGTTGACACAGACATCCTCCAAAAGGGTCTCACTGAGACAGATACCTGGTGTCAAAACCATGGTCTCAAGCTTAATGCCAAAAAGTGCATAGTCATCCCCTTTGGAAAAAACAAAGTACCCACAAACTACCACATAGGTGGTAGCCCCCTAAATAGGAAGACGTAATAAGGGATCTGGCGACCCAAATAGATAGTAACCCCTCCTTTGATAATCACATTGCCAGAGTGGTTAGAAAATCCTTCTATGTGGCCCACCTAATCACAAAAGGGTTTGCATCCAGATCGAAGGAGGTCATTGGGCCCCTCTACTCATCACTCATCAGACCCATCATAGAGTACAATGCCCCATTTGGGATGTACCTTACAAGACACCTGCAACAACTGGAAAGACCACAGAAGTTCCTCACCAAGAGGATCACTGGCCTCAAGCAGATGTCCTATGCAGCTCGACTGAAGAAACTCAAGCTGTACTTGGTTGCATACCGCCTACTCAGAGGTGATCTCTGCCTGATATACAAGGCCATATCCAACCCAGAATTGATGGACATGCTCCACCTAAAGAAAACTATATCCCCTCGAGCCACATGCTCCAGGGATCTAAACCTCACCACAACAATAAATAGGACATGCTGGAGGGATAGATTCCTGTCCCAGAGACTTCCCATGCTCTGGAACAGGATTCCAATCTACATTAGGTAGAGCTCCTCTCTAACCCTCTTCAAGAGAAACCTTGACGAGTGGATGGGAAACAGAAAGTTTACCCCAGGAATCACTTCAATGGCTCTGCTGGACAGAGGCACAGGGAACTAATCTAAGGGCGCTGCGAAAGCCAACACATTCTGGCTAGGCTTATAAATGCCTTCGGGCAGATAGCCTAATACCTACCTATGGACCTATAAACCTATGAAATAAAGTGCCAAACTTAAGAATAAATATAGCTTCCTTATATAATACCGTTTTCCTATACACATTCTCTGAATAAAAAATATCTGACACTTTCTCTAAAACAGCAGCTTTTAGACCACCAGAATTAGAATTATGGTGTTGAACAAAATGTTGTGGAATAGGACTATCAACCTTTTCCTTTTTAATGTTTCTAACATGTTCCTGTAGTCTGAATTACTCTCTCCTATATAAACTAAGCCACATGGACACAGTAGGGCATAAATAACTCCCTCAGTGTCACAACTATATATCTCTGTAGAATGAAAAGAAACCCCATTTATATAAAGAAATGTTCTAACCACATACACACACACTCACACACACACACACACACACACACACACACACACACACACACACACACACACACACACACACACACACACACACACACACACACACACACACACACACACACACACACACACACACACACACACACACACACACACACACACACAGCAATGGCCACAAGGAAAGTTCCCATAATACTGGGAGAATAGGAAGGAGTTGCAGTAGGTAAAGAAAAGTAGTTATGGGTAAGATATCCCTGAAATTTCTACCCCTCCGATATGACACCACAAGAAAGGGAAAAAGTACACTACCCAAGTCCCTAAATTTAAACAAATAATTCCAGTAATATTTTACTAAATCCACTACAACAGAACTCAACACACTATAGGTGGTAACAAAATATATGAAGAAATAATAAGCCTGTCTTGCTGTTGAAGTTTTTTTAGAAATTAAGGTTGATTTACCAACCAAGGAAAAGCATATATACCTTGTAGAGCAAACACTGTGAATTGATATCACTGTAGTAATGAGACTTGTGATTGTCATTCTACTTTTGTAAATATAAAATATGTTTTTTAATGGAAACTTCTGTGTATAAGTTTCATAAGTATGTAACTTAAACTGTAGGAGAGCCAGCTGTGCAGTGATAGAGGTGATTATCATATTCCTACCTAGTGTGATGCATCTAAGACAGGGTGCTACTACTCAGGAGAGGTCAGACTGTATGTGAGCCACTCAAGGAGTTACAGAAACAACTGAATATCCATTCACTGACTTTTAAATGTTGGAAATAAATATTCAAAGACCTCTACACATTTAAAATTATTCTATGCCTGTTCAGTATAGTTTATTTCATTACCTGTCAACGGGGCACAAACAGTGAAATAGAAAGATGATTACTCATCCTTTTTACCCATGTCTTTGAGGGGATCCCTGAGGTTCTTGTGCCACTGTTATTCAATCTCTTCACAAATGATCTTCACTCCCCCATAAAACATGCAGCATAGTTTAGTATGCAGATGAGTCTACTGTAATCTGCCCAGCTGAAAACCTGACAGAACTACACGTGACACAATCTTTTTTAGCCCTTAAAACACGGCTACAAAAGGCTCAACTTCTCCTTAATCTGAAGAAGAGTAAATTAATCTTGTTTACTCTTAAACATCTCTTTGTCCAAAACATCCTCTCCACTCTATGTTCAGCTAATAATGCAGAACAGAACAGCTCTCATATGTAAATTTCTAGGGGTCACAATAGCTTCCGAAATGAAATTTGACTAACACATAATCCAAGCAATAAACAAAGCCACCAAAAACTTGGCTTACTATTCAAGTCGAAACCTGGTCTTACTGGCAGAGCAAAAAAAAAACACACATAGCTACAACCTTTCTATTGTCATCCCTCCTGTCTATCTCCCAAGTAGTCTTTAATCTTCAAACTACATTACTACTCAAAATGGAACAATGTTATAACAAAGTCACTAAATTTTCAGCTAACCATCATTCAAAAACACCACTGTCTAGCAGTAACACATCCTAACCAGTTAGAGCTCCCACAATATATAACCTTAACACAATGGCTAGTAACCCACAAACTTAAAAATCAATCAGATTAATGCCCTGCTCTACAACCTGTTATCCAAACCTTTTCCTCAAAGAGAGAGCTCACAGCTGAGGACAAGTCTCTGTGTGCCATTTCGAAATCTGTATAACTTAGCAGGTAATTCACTTTTCTCAAATTGTATTTCAAAACCATGGAACAGCATTCCAATCTCTCAGAAACAAATCAGTAACCTAAACTCATTTAAAACTCACCTAACACAGTATCTTCTGAGTACATGGTCACACTCCTGCTCATCTCCTAGTTAACCAACTTAGGTTAATCAATCCTAAGAGTTAGAACTCACAAACTACTTCATCCAGTAAAATGAAAGGATATGTATCATGTGAATTCAACTTTCCATTTCCTCATCTCACTCTAATCTTTTCACCTCATCATCATCAACTTCCTTTTTTCTGTTTTCTACACGAGGTCAGTGTGTCATGTCAACTGTCACCATCTCTCTCTACCAAGGCCACACTCCTGCCTTCTTCAACACTCATGCCTGACTGTCACAGATCTTCTTTCACACAATCCATCTACCTCTTTGCTGGATGTCCTCGTTTCCTCTTGCCTTCTTCTTGTCTGTCCCAAATCTTCTTCACCAGATTGTCATCTGCTTTTCTACATGTCTGAACCACTATATTCTGTTCTCTTTGACCTTTCTGCAATTGGTACTTTTTTGTTTTCTGTTCTTATGTCCTCATTTCTTCCTCTGTCCCACAGTGTGCTTCATATCACCCATCTCAGGCACTTCATTTTGATCACCTTTAGCTTCTTCAACTGCTGTGCGTTTACTGTTCATGTTTCTGTACCATACAGTAGTACTGGTTACACCACTGTTTTGTACACCTTATTTTTCAGCTTCTTTGGCATTCTTTTGTCATATGCTATACCTGACAATTTGTGCCAGTTGTCTGCAGCCCCTGTGATTCTAACTTTGACTTCTCTTCTCCTCAACCATCCCTCCCAGTTACTTAATGATGTTAACCTGTTCCACTACTTTCCCTTCTATCTCAATTTTCTGGTTCATAGGAGATTACTAGGCTAATGGCTCAAGAGCCCTTACATGCCTAGCCAATATAATCTGATTTTGCCTAGTATATGGCCCCTGGAGGCAAGAGGATGACATGGATTTGTGTCTGTACTTGAGTAACTTACAGATTGCCCCTGTTCATAAGAGAAATAGGCAGTATCCCAGGTATGAATTTGTGATTCCCCATCCATTGATCCAAACTGTGTTTGAAGAGGGCCAGGAAAGGGCTCTGCTTAACATGAATAGGAAGCCTGTTCCAAAGAAGGGACAATCTTTGAGACACATTTCTGTCTCTCCAGCATGTTTTGGTTGAGTCACAGACTAAGTTTAGATCCCTAAAATGGTTGACCATCATGCTGTTTGACTTGCAGATGTGCAGCAGCTCTATCTGGGCTGAATTTGTGAGTGCATTGTAGGTTAGACATAGGTCACCCCTAAATAGTCTGTAGGAGACAGAATAAAGGGATAGTGCTTTACATCTATCTGCACAGGACATGTGGTTTATACCTTCTGCTTCTTTGTAAGGAACCTCTGAGGTTGTTCCAACTACTGTAAGTGCCAAGTCAAGTAAATGCCAAATGGTGCATTGTATTCGATTATTGTTTTAAGGAGGGCTGAATAGAGCAGGACTATAATTTCCTTGGATATGGATGCCATACCTTTACTTATAAGTTGTGCCATATAGAAGGACTTCCTCACCCCTGTGGATACATAGCAGTCAACATTCAGGCTACAATCTATCTGTATACCTAGATCTCTCACCTCTGAGTCTACTCGTAAGGGTATGCTATTGATTTTGTAATTTGCAGGGGTATTTGACTTCCCAAAGGGTATTATCATGCATTTTTTGAATTTAGTTTTAGGCCATGGTTCTGGCAGCAACCATTTGCATGATCTAGACCCCCTGAAGAATATCTACATTATTGGGGTATTCAGTGATTGCCCCCAGCTTTTAATTATCTGCAGATGCTGTCATCCAGAGGCTTCCACACTAGCCTTGACTTCAGAGAAGTATATTCCAAACAGGAGTGGTCTCAGCACTGAGCCCTGTGGCACACTATTAGTAACTGTCCTTTTGCTGGATCTGAATTTGGATTCAAACACTTTAACCATGTATCCTGTCTGTGAGACAATTGGCTTTCTATCTGGTCACATAGAGATTTAAGCCCAGTTTTAAGAGTTATTTATAATACCTGAGTGGGGAGTTGTGTCAAATGCCTTGGCAAGGTTGAGGTTGGTGGTATGTACAGGTTTACCGTCATCCATGGCCTTAGTGACTTTCTCATAAAAATCCACCAGATTCAGTAGGCATGACCTGCCCTTGACAAAGCAGAATTGGGTCAGGTCCAGTGTTTTGAGGTTTCACATGTCATTGTTTATCCGGTCCATAATTATTCTTCCCATGGCCTTACATATAACACTAGTCCAACTCATGGGTTTGTAATTTCCCAGGTCAGCAGATGGTCCTTCTTTATGTAGAGGTATGGCTGTTGCTGTCCTCCACTCTACATGGACAAAGCCATTCCGGAGGCTGTGGTTAAAGATCCTAATGGACCTGATAAGTCCTGATTTGAGCTGTTTAAGAGGCAACCTGGTATATCGTCTGGACCCACTGAAGCCACGTTTTTAGCTTTAGAGTGTGCAGTGGCAATCTGTTATTTGCTGATAATTGGTGGTGGAGTGGTAGAGGATATTCCTTTGAGGAGAACTGGGGGGTGATTGTGAGGTGCAATTTGAGCTGAAATTGTTGGCCAGCAGATTTGCTATACCTTCACGCTAAGTATAGCTGACATCTACAACTAAGTCCTCACATTGTTGGGTGCTGTCCTTAAGACTGCAAACATAACTGAAAAATATGCTTAGCTTTGGAGGCTATTTTTAGCTCAAATTCTGCTTTCAGAGACTTGACTAGTTCCCTGAGTCACTTGTTTGGACTAATATGGGATGTTTTGCTCTGGTGTGCACGTTCCCTCTTACGTCTTGACAGGATTTTCTTTATTTTGTTGTACAACCTATTAGTACCAGGAGTCCACCAGGGTGACTTGTTTTTGCAGTTTGACCTGGGTTTATTTTGGTTTGGTAGTACTGTTTTTATTCAGTTGTTTATATGGTCATACAGGGCTTCTGTGTACACCTCTCCATAGGTTTCTTTGCTTTCTGGATTTGGGGGCGCTTGGAAACTAACTATGCCATCCCTTAATAGATTTTTTTTTAGAGAAGTTCTTAAAGTTTTGGGGTTAGATGGGGGGGGGGTAGTCTTACATTTATTTCAAGGGAGACCACTTTGTGATCTGATCTTACCAGTGAGCACATCACACTAGGGTGGGTGCAGCACTCTTCCATATTTGTAAGTATTAGATCTACGATTTTTGTTCCTCTAGGAGGTGCAGACTAGCTGCTTCAGGACATTTAAATTTACAAAGTAAAGAAATCTTTGGCCCTGCATGTTAGTGGTCATATCTGTCTTCCAGTTAATGGAGGAGTAGTTAAAATTGCCCAACATTTTGGTATTGGGTTGGTTGATGAGTGATTCTAGTAACTTCAGCTATGATCCTAGTTCATTACGGGGAACCTGTTACTGGTAAGAATATGGTAACAGATTTTTCCCATGGTTAGTTGGACATGGAGTAGCATGTCATATTGTTTGATCAGGCTTGAGGTATGCTTATCCTTTATGTAAATAGATACACCTCTGCTTTTTAGTCGTTTATGTTCAGTGGGTGGTTGGATCATATGAAAAGCATTATAGTCATGCACTCCTGAAATGCTTCCCATGGCTTTGAACCATGTTTCAGTAACTGCACAGACATCAGCATTCTTCAGGGTGAGAAGGGGTTCTAGGAAGCACAATGTCTTGTGGAAACTCAAAGCACTGAGTACTAACACCTTTAGTTTGCCCTGAGTACCTTTTGTTATGCTAGAAGGTTTGTCTGTTTGGCAATGCCTAGAAAAGGCACTGGAGGGTGGGATAATGTTTTGACCAATATCCAAAAACCTAGAGGTGACAGGAGAAGACCATTCCTGGCAAGAAGCATGGCCTGTCAACCCTGTCCTCCAATGCTGACAAATATTGGGCCCCTTTGGAATGACACCATCAGCTAAGCCAGTTGTTAAAGTTGATCATTTTTTGCTGGCATTGTGGCAGAATGCTGCTCAATGCTAGCCTCATACCTGCCTGTGACACATGTTCTGGGAGCTCAATCATGTCTCTATTCATATAGTAGAAGTAGGTGCATCTCAGGTTATTCATGCCCACATGGACTATGCCTGAGTCATAGTGGTACTTAGGGGTAAGTGACCTAGGTGGGTGTGTGATGTGGTGGATCCTGGCCCCTGACAGGCAACTAGCTGTAACCTTCTCCCTCCTTATCCAGCCTGATAACAGGGACATCATTGTGTCTCACAATGGAATCTCTTATGACAAAAATATTGGGTTGTGGAATGTTTTTATTTATGGGCTTGGCAGTTAAAACACAGTGATATGTGGCTTTATTTGCTGTGACGGGAATTGTCTTGTTTGTGTGTATGAAGAATGTGTAGAATCTTCTGATCTCCCCAAATTGCTGCCATTACAACAGCCTTATCTGTACTCAGTTTTATTCCATGTGCCTTCAGTTTTGCATCCATTCCCCTGTCCCTTGCTGAATTTCTTGCTCAGAGTCTGCCTGTAATGCCACATCATCTGCATACGTCAACTTTGTTGATCTGTCCTCTCCAACCAGTTTGTTAATGTAGTCCAGTATGAATAGCAGTGGGCTTAGAGCTGAACCCTGGTGCACACCCACTCCAACAAGAACCCCTCTGCGAGACCGAACACTGTTTGTACTTGAACAACCAGCACTCCAGGAAAAGTCAGGTGCAGTATGATGATAATATAAACTTTAGTAAATCTTGATTAAAAAACAAACCATAAATGCTTAATGTTTTCACAGTTATTTTGTCTAGCTTAAGACACAGCTCACAACACAACCACTGCTTAATATCTTTTACTCAAAGATAATCAATCATCCAATAATGCAATCACCAGCAATTAAACAATTTGTAAAAACAAGCAGTAAAATCAAAGCATTTTACACTATGAAACTTAACATAAACGGCAACCATAGCTCTAAAACTTTATACAAACTTTTTAAAAGTTTTAAAACAATACTATCTCTCCATCAAATGACTAAAAATAGCTGAAAGAATTTTTTTAATTAGATAGAATAAACCTAATTAAATACTTAAGACCAAATATGCATAAACTGTGTATAAAAATGGATAAAAATGTACATAAAAATATGTGTATATATAAATGCATATAAACAATACATATGTAAAAAACCTGAAAGTGTGTATAAAAATAGTCATATAAAAGTTGTAAATAATTCCCTAAAAATCCATGCTTGTGACCTTAGTAAAATTAGTATTTATATGCATAAGAAAAGGAATACATAAGGACGAAATACCCCCAGATTCAGCAAGCCCTGCACGGTGTGCATGATTAGTGTAAGAGGTAATGTTGGCAATATGGCGGCCGAGCGATCCACGTACGTGCTCGTCTGATGCGCACGAGCACTCTTGCACTAATCCTGCACATTCCCAGTCCCTATATGCAAATTACCCCATTTGCAGGAGAAAACCATGCAAATGAGGTAAACCTGCTATCCAGGAAGCTAGAATCAGGCCATGCAGGACTAGTGTAATATGCAGAAATGTACTCGGTTAGTAACCGAGTACATTTCTGCAAAATCCAAAACAGAGACATGACAGCTCTAAATAAAGGATGCATATCATTGAGGAAGTATGCCAATGGCCAAGTATAAGGCCTTTGGCATTGCAAACAATACAAAAAGTAAAAAATGCAGCTTTTATTTTATTTTCGCCGATCTCGGCTGTTTAAGCATAGGGCAGCGGCGCACAAACGGGATCGGTGGGAAAATAATAAAATAAACCTAAAATAAGCATTCTAACTAAAATCAGTATTCTGCCATGCAAGTCAATGGCAGGCAGAAGACAACCTGGCCAGTGAGTAATGGTTGCTAAGAAGGGAGGCTCAGTGTGAGACATGTAACTATGCATTAGCAGGCAATCTTATGCAGATGAGGGGAAGGATAGTGAATCCCAGTTTTCCCCAGCATGTGAGGCAGGTCCCAACACTGTAATAGTAGAAATAGCTGAGTGCAAGACTAGGAGGTAGATGACATCATGGGTGGGTGTGTCAGGCATACTGTAAGCAGAGTGGAGCCCTGTGGCTCGGGTTTGCTCCTAGCTTAGTATAGCTAAGGTAGGGGGTGTGTCTAAACCTGCCTAGCACTCTTTACAAAGTGTAAGCGGGTGTGCGTGCAGTGCACCAGGTTTTACAGGAAGAAAAAAGAAGTTAAACCAGGAAATAGCAGCAGTATGCACATCTGAGTACTCTGTGCGGTGCAACCCCAGGCTTAAACAGAAGGGAATGGGAAGCTAAAACAGCAGTAGGAAGGTAATCAAGGCATACTAGCTTAGCTGCCAGGTGAAACGTACCGGAACCAGCCAATTACAAAGGCAGCAGACCAGTCCAGCCCAGAACACTACTATAAACTATGCAAACACCTTGCCAGGTGAAACATACCAGAACCAGCCAATTACAAAGGCAGCAGACCAGCCCAGCCTAGAACACTACTATAAACTATGCAAACACCTTCCCCTCTGGTGTTTCCCACACTATACACCACCGGTGTAAACAAGTGGGGAACTTTTAACACTCACAACAGCAAAATGTTAGGGGCTGCAATAGCTATCATACAACTTGTGGAAGAGACTGAGGGTGATGAGGATGTGAATGCTGCTGACCAACCCACAGTGAGGAGATGGAGAAGAGTGTACAGACCCAGGGTAACCTACCAAGGGCTACATGAGCTGGAGATAGTGGAGTGCTATAGGGTGGACAGGGACCTCCTACAGCAAATTGTTGAGCTGTGCTGGCCACGCCTCACACACAGAACTAACAGAGAGGAACCCAACTCAGTGGGTTCCAAGGTATGTGTAGGCCTAAGAATACTAGCTACAGGTACCTTCCAAAGGCCAACTTGGGATATGATGGGGATTTCACAGGCATCAGCATTCAGGGTACTCCACCAGTTCCTGGATGCCATGTCAGCACATGTTGGTGAGCATGTATATTTCCTCATCACCCGTGAGGTGTTGGCCAGCAATACAAGTCTCTTCCACCAAATAGCAGAATACCATGAGGTAGTGGGTGGAATACACTGCACGCACATACACATCAAAGCACCACCCGGTGAGTGGGGTAGGTTCCACATCAACTGCAAGGGCTTCCCCTCCATCAACTGCCAGGTCTTGTGCGATGCCCAGGGCATAATAATGAATGTGTGTGCTGGCTGCCCTGGAAGCTATTATGATTCCCACATCTGGCATCTGACATAGCTGTACCAGAGATTTGCCAAAGGGAACATCCCACATGGTCACCTAGTGGGGGATGCTGGATATGCACTGGAGCCGTAGCTGATGACACCCATCGGATATGCACACACACCCGAACAAGAACTCCATAATGAGGCATATGCACAAACAAGAATCATAATAGAGTGTGTGTTTGGGATGCTCAAGTCACAGTTCCGGTGCTTGGACACATCCTATGGAGCTTTGCAGTACTCACCAACTACATGTACCCAAATTGTCCTTGTATGTGCCATGCTACACAATATGATCCTGCGGAAACAGCTGCAGCAGGAACAGCATGGGGCAGGGCCACACAGTCCCCCACCATTGCCAAGGCCTGCAAGGTGACTCAGAGGAGGAACAACCTGAGCCTGCCCCAGTAGGCAGAAGGGGCGTGCCCAGTATGCCCTGGCCTTGGCAATGAGGCAACGCATAGCACATACACTGACACAGGAGGGATCCAGGGAATAACACCTCTCTCTGACTCTCACATACAGTAAAAGGGATGTCAAACTTTACACTACCTGTGCCTAACCATGTGTATGGAGTATACTATGTGCATCCAACATAGGCAGCCCTGCAGCACCACCCTCAATACTGGGACACCCACAAGGTAAGTGACTCACACATGCCAGTCAGGAGGGAGGTCACATACCCAACAACAGTCACAGCCAGCAGGACAGGTGTAGACAAACACAAACAAATGTTGTACTATGGCCTCTGAATGAGGGCTATATAGGTAACCTCCCCCTCAGGCCTACACAGACAGACTACAGTAGACCAGGCAGTGGAATGTCAGTTGTGAAGGCTAGGAAGTCAGAAACTAATATGTAGGTAAATAAAAGCTAAGAACTGTAGTACACTGGTATGCCTCTAGCCAGCATGATAGGTAAGACTACAGACTGAAATGGAGTGCCTGACATACCAGTACAGTCCTAGCAAATGTGTACAAGTGTCAGGTGTGCCCCCCTATCCTACATAGACATATAGTAACAGTCAGGTGGGCCCCCCCCCCAATCCTGTGCAGAAATGTAGAAATGGTCAGGTGTGCCTTCCCCCCATCCTACATAGAAATATAGTAACAGTCAGGTGTGCCCCCCCCAATGCTGTGTAGAAATTTAGAAATAGTCAGTTGTCCCCCCCCCACCCGCTATGCAGAAATGTAGCAAAAGTCAATGCCAAATGATTGATGGATACCCTGCATACACAGCATGCTACCTGCTGGTGTACAACACAAAGGTCAGCACTGCAGTAAAAACTACCTGGACTTGATCCACACATGCAATACAGATGGCCATACTGGGCATGCTCACACACTTACAGAAACGAAGGCAATGTCAGTCAACAACATACTAAAAGGTCATACTGGGAATGCTCACACACATAAACACATGAAGGCCATGTCTGCAAACTCCAGTGGACCAGACATATCTGGCAGTTGCAGTTGTTAGTGCAGACACTTGTCAGTATGCACCACTCATGTCTTGCACACACAGTGGATAGGAATACAGACATATATGTAAAGACAATGCACTATTATAAGCCAAAGGTAGATGGACATAGATGTGTGGAAGAGGGTGACCGTGACAAGGAGCCATCCAGGCCTGCCCCACCCAGCACACAGCCAAAGGGCCCCAAACACATGAGGTGCAGATGTCACTCACTGCAGATACTAGCGACCAATACCTGTCATCATCGCAGACAATGTGGTGCACATGCCAGCTGTGCAACATGACTGTACAAGGAAGTAGTCATCTAGTAGCTGTATACATGTACCTGTGACATATGACCCCGTGTGTGGCCGCATGTGGCGTGTCAACCCCTAAATGAATGGGTTATGGCCCATGCACACACCACCCTCCCCATAGCCCTACTATGACAAGCCTGCTGAGGTCATCCAATGTGAAATACACCTTTGGGAGAATTGTAGCCCAGTAATCTCCGTGGTGAGTCCCATAACTGTGTGCTGCTGTAGTGTGATAAGCTAGTTAGGTAGGAGTTCTAACCCCAGACTTGGCAACTGTGTGTATGTGTGCGTGTCTGACTGTGTAGAGTGCAATGCTTTTTAGGCTACTCACGCTCCTTACAATTCAGATATTCAACTTTGTCAAGGTTGCTGATGTCACCCACCTAGAAATACACCTCTGGGAAGGGTGTAGCCCAGTCATCTCTGTAGCGCATCCTGTAACTGTGTGCCACTGTAGTGTGATAAAGTAGTTAGGTAGGAGGTGAAACCTCAGACTTGCCAACTGTGTGTGCATGTCTGACCCTGTAGAGAGAAATGCTTTTTAGGGTTCTCACACTCCCTACAATTCATATACCCAACTTCAGCAAGGCTGCTGATGTCATCCACCTAGAAAGAGACCTCTGGGAATATTGTAGCCCAATAATCTCTGTATCGCAACATGTAACTGCGTACTGCTGTCGTGTGAATTAGAATCGTGGTAGGGCTCCATCCCCACCCATGGCAGTTCTGGATGTTTTGTGCGTGTCACTGTCTGTGTAGGGAGCAATGCATTTTAGGCTAGACACACATAGTACATTTCAAATGCCCTACTTTGGAAATCCTGCAGATGTCATTCATTGTGAAATGCACCTTTGGGGAACGAGTTCTCAAGTAATCTTTGTGGTGTGTCCTATAACAGCTGCATGCTGTAGTGTGATATAGACCTTTGTTAGGGGTTCTATACTCACACATGTTGGTTGTGGATGTTTTGTGTGTGTGTCACTGTCTGCGTAGGGAGCAATGCATTTTAGGCTAGTCAGAAACAGTACATTTCAAATGGGCTACTTTGGCCATCCTGCTGATGTCATTTATTGTGAAATACATCTTTGGGGAAGGAGTACTCCAGTAATGTCTGTAGCGTGTGTTATAACTGCGTAGTGCTGTAGTGGAATAAACTAGTTCAGTAGGGGTTCTACTCCCAGACATGACAGGTGTGCATGCATGTGTGTGTTTGTAACTCATATCCTGTGTAGAGGTGGTTGTGAGTGTGTGACACCTGTGGCCAATGTTGAGTGAGTTTTGCATATTTCTTATATGGTGGCCCTACTATATATCACAATGTCCACCATACAGGGATAACAGATGTGAAATAGCTGAGAGGCTGGGGTGCAAAGCCATACCCATACATGTGACATCAAGGCCAGGCAATCACAGTTAGCAACCCCAGTATTACCCAGAGCACACTCCCAACCCATGTCTCATACACACACATGCCTAGGCAGCAGCCAATATGTGGGTGGTACACTGCATATTGGCCACTGATAGTAACTATGGAGTGATAGCAGTGGGCTACAGAGGGCATGTCACCCTGACCATCTGTCCAATATGCACGTACGTGAAGACAGTGCACCTCCCCCATGTTTCCCAATGGACACCTGCACCACCTGTGGTGCCATCATATGTGACTCACAACGGACATACCATGCCTGACAACATGCCCTGTATGGACAGATGCCATTGACACCAAGGAATGCTGTTAGCATGCTCTCAATGTAGGTGCAGGATAAACCTGCTGGCCATTACCAGTTCCCACCATAGGTGGGCAAGACTGGCACATCTGATGATAATCTGTGTTCACAACATGGGCCAGACACCCCAGGTACAGTTCCACATGCCAATGTACATGCATGTGAGAGGTGTGCACATCCCAGACACTATCCATGTCATGGACTAAGAACACATACACGGCAAGTGATGCACAGCATTGGCCACATACAATAGCCACCCAGGTGACTGGATGGGGGATACAATACCCACCTGTGTGGGCAAATGCAGACGTTACAGCCCTGAGCCACAATGCAGACCATCGTCATGTAGCCTGATGCCAAGGTATACCCATGGCCTAGCCTTGTACAGCCATCTGGCACAGTTGACCACCACACACCCGTGCAGGCATGCACCCATGCATGGCAGTACTGGCACCATGTGTGTTTGTGTGTGTGTGTGTTGTATGGTGCGTATGATCACATCCACACTCCCTAAAACCCCCATGGGCATACTGAAGAATGCTGTCTGATGTCAGACACCTCCCCATACCCTTTGCCCATACAACCCCCCATGTGGTGCATGTGATACCTGCACAGTGATGTGTTGTGGCAATCCCACTACTGATGAGTTGTACTCCAGGCCCTGCCAAGTGTGTCATTGTGTGTGTGTGTCCCTGTGAGAGTGTGGCTGTGTTGACGCTGGCACCTGTTCATGCAGACAGGCATGTGTACATCACCTACTGTATAGCTCCCATATCCCTGTTGCAGATGTCACTCACGATCACATATATGTTCTGAGTGCTCCACAACAGGTAACCGATGTGGTGCATCCAATAACTGCTTAGAACTGTGATATTACTACATAGTTATCAGGGGTTTGATACCCTGTGCTGGTAGGTGTGGGACACAAACATGCTTCAGTTTTACTCTCCCATCCCTCCCTGACATGTCTTTGCCTCTGTCTGCCTCTCCCACCCCCTCTCTGGTAGATGTGGAGATCTACACCTGCTTTGCTTAGGCAGCGGCATGTGTATTTTAAGTGATGCTCATGATCAGCTGATGGCTTCTCCAT
Source organism: Protopterus annectens (assembly GCF_019279795.1). NCBI lineage: Eukaryota > Metazoa > Chordata > Ceratodontiformes > Protopteridae > Protopterus > Protopterus annectens. The sequence goes on from NC_056736.1 coordinate 698,070,529, forward strand.
GAATTGCAGCCCTTCCCTAGCTGATTGCATGTGAAACAGCTGTGGTAACATTCCCATAGCCAATTGCATGGAAACACACTCCAATATCTGGGAACATCATGGTGGTGTTGGCCCTTTTCATTTACTGTGAGCAGGAACTAGATCTGTCATTTGGCAAACAGCATCTCAGATGGATTGGGGATTTACCTCTAGCAACATACACTGTGGAAAGAGGGCAACAAACAGGAGGGGGATGTGCCTGACCTGACTACAGACTGTAAGTGCTGCTATACTGCATTTGGAGTAATGTTAGTTTAACAGTGTTTGTGTGGATATGGCTGTCATACATGTCGCAATACCTGCCATGTCAGTTCTATGTTTATGAGGAATCCCCATCTGCAGGGTCATCTGCAGACTGGGCAGTGTGTTGTGCCTTTGGTGTCATGTGTTACCCACAGAGCATTTATCTGTGGACTGCAGAAAGTAGGGTGAGGATTGCAGTCTGTAGATGGTGAAAGCCGTGATAGTTACTGACGTCATAATCCTCAAAGGACATAAGTTGCAACAAACCTTGTTACAACAGTAAATGTATGCGGTTATCACAGCAACATGTTAATATTGGCCCTGTGTATGTGCTTCCAGCCACACCTCTGTCAACCTTTGTACATATGTCGTGCATGAAGTGGTGCATATGTGCTGCACACCATAATTAGTGTCATCATATCTGATAACAAGCCAGTGATATATCCGACTGCCACACGTTATGTACAGTATGGGTTAAATTTCATGACATAACCTGGACATTCTGTGGATGTTTGTACAGTACTGAGGTATGTGTACCTATGGTGAATATCAACAGTGTCTGTATTGTTGATATGTACCTTAGTCTGTGTACAGACTGTGGTAGATGTCATTGTTCTAGTTCCCCTCCTATCTGATGTTACATGCTGCTCCATTGTTTGGTACTGTATTGGCTTACATGTTTGTAGGGCCATACACACACGTGTCCCATACCACAGACAGCCATCAGACCAAACTGTGTAGCAGCCCAGTATATGTAGGGTCAGACTATGAATGGCACATATGAGGATGGTGTTGAACAGATATTCCATATATTGTAATATTATGCTAGCTTACCATATGTACTGTGGCTGTGTTCACATTGGTTGTGGTTATGCACTTTTACACAGGTGTATCTTACCCTGTGCTATGACATGCCTATTGAGCCTGCTATATATGCAGGTACATGTGCATTCCCCCACAGGAGATGTAGGCCAGTGTTGAGCCAGTCTGCCTGCAGCCTGCACAGTGCATT